>NC_057409.1:8637815-8984556 GCF_019320065.1 Cervus canadensis
TGACCAGTTTCCCAGCACCACTTGTCAAAGAGGTTGTCTTTTTTCCATTGTATATCCTTGCCTCCTTTGTCAAAGATAAGGTGTCCATAGGTTCGTGGATTTATCTCTGGGCTTTCTATTCTGTTCCATTGATCTATATTTCTGTCTTTGTGCCAGTACCACACTGTCTTGATGACTGTGGCTTTGTAGTAGAGTCTGAAGTCAGGCAGGTTGATTCCTCCAGTTCCATTCTTCTTTCTCAAGATTACTTTGGCTATTCGAGGTTTTTTGTATTTCCATACAAATTGTGAAATTCTTTGGTCTAGTTCTGCTGAAAAATACGTTGGTAAGCTTGATTAGTGATTGCATGAATCTATAGATTGCTTTGGGTAGAATAGCCATTTTGACAATATTGATTCTTCCAATCCATGAAACACGGTTATTTTCTCCATCCTGTTTGGTCTCTTTGATTTCTTTCTCAGGTTTATAGTTTTTTTTTATTTTGCCTATTATTTATTATTTTTTTTTCCAGTGCGGTTTTGTCATACATTGATATGAATCACCCATGGATTTACATGTATTCCCAATCCCGATCCCCCCTCCCACCTCCCTCTCCACCCGATTCCTCTGGGTCTTCCCAGTGCACCAGGCTGGAGCACTTGTCTCATGCATCCCACCTGGGCTGGTGATCTGTTTCACCATAGATAGTATACATGCTGTTCTTTTGAAACATCCCACCCTCACCTTCTCCCACAGAGTTCAAAAGTCTGTTCTGTATTTCTGTGTCTCTTTTTCTGTTTTGCATATAGGGTTATCGTTACCATCTTTCTAAATTCCATATATATGTGTTAGTATGCTGTAATGTTCTTTATCTTTCTGGCTTACTTCACTCTGTATAAGGGGCTCCAGTTTCATCCATCTCATTAGGACTGGTTCAAATGAATTCTTTTTAACGGCTGAGTAATATTCCATGGTGTATATGTACCACAGCTTCCTTATCCATTCATCTGCTGATGGGCATCTAGGTTACTTCCATGTCCTGGCTATTATAAACAGTGCTGCGATGAACATTGGGGTGCATGTGTCTCTTTCAATTCTGGATTCCTCAGTGTGTATGCCCAGCAGCGGGTTTGCTGGGTCATATGGCAGTTCTATTTCCAGTTTTTTAAGGAATCTCCACAATGTTCTCCATAGTGGCTGTACTAGTTTGCATTCCCACCAACAGTGTAAGAGGGTTCCCTTTTCTCCACACCCTCTCCAGCATTTATTGCTTGTAGACTTTTGGATAGCAGCCATCCTGACTGGCGTGTAATGGTACCTCATTGTGGTTTTGATTTGCATTTCCCTGATAATGAGTGATGTTGAGCATCTCTTCATGTGTTTGTTAGCCATCTGTATGTCTTCTTTGGAGAAATGTCTGTTTAGTTCTTTGGCCCATTTTTTGATTGGGTCATTTATTTTTCTGGAATTGAGCTGCAGGAGTTGCTTGTATATTTTTGAGATTAATCCTTTGTCTGTTGCTTCATTTGCTATTATTTTCTCCCAGTCTGAGGGCTGTCTTTCCACCTTGCTTATAGTTTGCTTTGTTGTGCAAAAGCTTTTAAGTTTCATTAGGTCCCATTTGTTTATTTTTGCTTTTATTTCCAATATTCTTGGGGGTGGGTCATAGAGGATCTTGCTGTGATTTATGTCAGAGACTGTTTTGCCTATGTTCTCCCCTAGGAGTTTTATAGTTTCTGGCCTTACATTTAGATCTAAAGCCATTTTGAGTTCATTCTTCTGTGATATGGTGTCTAGGAAAGTGGTCCTAGTTTCACTTCTCTGTCCTTACAAGTGGCGTTGACCAGTTTTTCCCCAGCACCACCTTGTTAAAGAGGTTTCTTTTTTTCCATGTTATATCCTTGCCTCCTTTGTCAAAGATAAGGTGTCCATAGGTTCATGGATTTATTCTCTGGCTTTCTTTCTGTTCCATTATCTATATTTCTGTCTTGTGCATACCATACTGTCTTGGATGACTGTTGGCTTTGTAGTAGAGTCTGAAGTCAGGCAGGTTTGATCCTTCCCGAGTTCCATTCTTCTTTCTACAGATACTGCTTGGCTATCGAGGTTTTTTGTATTTCCATACAAATTGTGAAATTCTTTGGTCTAGTTCTGTGAAAAATACCGTTGGTAGCTTGATAGGGATTGCATTGAATCTATAGACTGCTTTGGGTAGAATAGCCATTTTGACAATATTGATTCTTCCAATCCAGGAACACGGTATGTTTCTCCATCTGTTTGTGTCCTCTTTGATTTCTTTCATCAGTGTTTTATAGTTTTCTATGTATAGGTCCTTTGTTTCTTTATGTAGATATACTCCTAAGTATTTTATTCTTTTTGTTGCAATGGTGAATGGTATTGTTTCCTTAATTTCTCTTTCTGTTTTTTCATTGTTAGTATATAGGAATGCAAGGGATTTCTGTGTGCTAATTTTATATCCTGCAACTTTACTATATTCATTGATTAGCTCTAGTAATTTTCTGGTAGAGTCTTTAGGGTTTTCTATGTAGAGGATCATGTCATCTGCAAACAGTGAGAGTTTTACTTCTTCTTTTCCTATCTGGATTCCTTTTACTTCTTTTTCTGCTCTGATTGCTGTGGCCAAAACTTCCAACACTATGTTGAATAGTAGTAGTGGTGAGAGTGGCACCCTTGTCTTGTTCCTGATTTCAGGGGAAATGCCTTCAATTTTTCACCATTGAGGGTGATGCTTGCTGTGGGTTTGTCATATATAGCTTTTATTATGTTGAGGTATGTTCCTTCTATTCCTGCTTTTTGGAGAGTTTTAATCATAAATGAGTGTTGAATTTTGTCAAAGGCTTTCTCTGCATCTATTGAGATAATCATATGGTTTTTATCTTTCAATTTGTTAATGTGGTGTATTACATTGATTGATTTGTGGATATTGAAGAATCCTTGCATTCCTGGGATAAAGCCCACTTGGTCATGGTGTATGATTTTTTTAATATGTTGTTGGATTCTGTTTGCTAGAATTTTGTTAAGGATTTTTGCATCTATGTTCATCAGTGATATTGGCCTGTAGTTTTCTTTTTTTGTGGCATCTTTGTCTGGTTTTGGAATTAGGGTGATGGTGGCCTCATAGAATGAGTTTGGAAGCTTACCTTCATCTGCAATTTTCTGGAAGAGTTTGAGTAAGATAGGTGTTAGCTCTTCTCTAAATTTTTGGTAGAATTCAGCTGTGAAGCCATCTGGTCCTGGGCTTTTGTTTGCTGGAAGATTTTTGATGACAGTTTCGATTTCCTTGCTTGTGATGGGTCTGTTAAGATCTTCTATTTCTTCCTGGTTCAGTTTTGGAAAGTTATACTTTTCTAAGAATTTGTCCATTTCATCCAAGTTGTCCATTTTATTGGCATAGAGCTGCTGGTAGTAGTCTCTTATGATCCTTTGTATTTCAGTGTTGTCTGTTGTGATCTCTCCATTTTCATTTCTAATTTTGTTAATTTGGTTCTTATCTCTTTGTTTCTTAATGAGTCTTGCTAATGGTTTGTCAATTTTGTTTATTTTTTCAAAAAACCAGCTTTTAGCTTTGTTGATTTTTGCTATGGTCTCTTTAGTTTCTTTTGCATTTATTTCTGCCCTGATTTTTAAGATTTCTTTCCTTCTGCTAACCCTGGGGTTCTTCATTTCTTCCTTCTCTAATTGCTTTAGGTGTAGAGTTAGGTTATTTATTTGACTTTTTTCTTGTTTCTTGATGTAAGCCTGTAATGCTATGAACCTTCCCCTTAACACTGCTTTTACAGTGTCCCATAGGTTTTGGGTTGTTGTGTTTTCATTTTCATTCATTTCTATACATATTTTGATTTCTTTTTTGATTTCTTCTATGATTTGTTGGTTATTCAGAAGCGTGTTATTTAGCCTCCATATGTTTGAATTTTTAACAATTTTTTTCTTGTAATTGAGATCTAATCTTACTGCACTGTGGTCAGAAAAGATGACTGGAATGATTTCAATTTTTTTGAATTTTCCAAGACCAGATTTATGGCCCAGGATGTGATCTATTCTGGAGAAGGTTCCGTGTGCACTTGAGAAAAAGGTGAAGTTGATTGTTTTGGGGTGAAATGTCCTATAGATATCAATTAGGTCTAGCTGGTCCATTGTGTCATTTAAGGTTTGTGTTTCCTTGTTAATTTTCTGTTTAGTTGATCTATCCATAGTTGTGAGTGGGGTATTAAAGTCTCCCACTACAGTTTTACAATCAAAGGACAAGTGGGGAGGGGAAAAGACCACCTTCTTCCTCATTCTTGAATAGATATCACACTTCCATCATCAGTGCCTCCTCCAGGTTGGGCAGGGGAATCTTCTTGTCCCTACAGGGTCCAGCCAGGACTGTCATGGCACAATGGAAAAGTTGTTCCAGGTTTCAGTACAATGAGAGTCTTTGCTTTGAAATGTCACCTTTCCATAAATTAGTGTGTGTGTGTGTGTGTGTGTGTGTGTGTGTGCAGAGAGCATGTCCTAGGGGTCATTAACTTAATTGAGCTCTCTGGGCAGGATGTGGGTCTCATGCCACCATCTTTATTGTCTGGGGGCATGTCTCATGCTTCTGCTGCATGCGCTTTATTGCCAAGTAAACTGCTTGGTTTTGTGGTTAAGTAATCATTAACTTCTGCAATTGATTTTCTCTTTTATTGTTGTCTTTTCCATTAGACTGTAAGCTCCAGGGACTTTAAAGTTTGAGTTTGAGTAAGCTCTAGGAGTTGGTGATGGACAGGGAAGCCTGGGGTGCTGCAGTCCATGGGGTCACAAAGAGTCAGACACAACTGAGCAACTGAACTGAACTAAATCATTAACTTTCTTTCTTGAGTAATCATTAACTTACAGGGGTCTCCCATACCTTCTTCTTCTTCTTCTTCTTTTTTTTTTACTTACAATTCTCTAGTAGGATTAACTATTTAATCACCTACTTTGTCCCTTTACTCTGTCCCTATCACTGCCACACTGATGACTCCAGAGTCTTCCATCCTTCCTGGTCCCTGCTATTTCCCCGGAACTGGAAGAGTTCCTAACACACAGTAGGTGCTCAACAGAGGCTAATGGAATGGGAGGGAGGGAGAAGAAGAGGGAGGAAGGAGAAAGGAAAGATGTCTTCATTGTGTAGCAAGCCTGGGCTGGGCGAGAATTCTGAAGTTGTGACTCAACTTTCAAGTTACTGAAACTATTTCATGACTTACATGATCAGAAACTTTTAAAATCTGAGAGTGTCCAGTGAAGTCATGGAATCTGCTCATGGTTTCAACCAAGGGACAAGAAGACCCAACTGCAGAAAGTGTCATCACAGGCAGTGGGGGCAAAAGTTTTCTTCAGTAAAACATTTGCCTGTGTGCAAGGATTTTTGTAAGTTGAAGTCCTAGAAGCAGAATTATTGGATCAAAGGGGATTTTGATAGTTATCACTAAAGTGCACTTCTTTTTTTTTTTTTAAAGTGCACTTCTTCACACTGGACTAATTCACACTTCCACCAACTGAGTGTGAGTCAAATCTTTTGATGTTTGCCAAAGTGCCACATGCAAATGGAATCTCAGTTTTCTTTTGCTTCATATTTCTTCTCTTATGAGTGAGGCTGAATATCCATTAAAACACACTGAATGTTGTGATTTATTAAAAGAAATATATTTGATCTTTGGCCCTGTTTCTGACATAGAGCTTCCGAAATCCTTGTCCTTTCCTAAGTGATGTGGGCACTAAGAGTATCTCTTGTTCTAATACTTGTCTTTGACCCTCTTCCTGACACAGCATTTCTAAAACCCTGTAACAAATTAATCAGACCCAAGAAGGGGGTTATTGGAACCTCTGACCCATAGCTGGTTGGTCAGAAACATAGGTGATAAACTAAGCTTGTGACTGGCATCTGAAGTGGGAGAGAAGGGTCTCATGGGACTGAATTCTTAAACCTGTGGAATCGGATGCTGTTTCTGGGTAGAGAGTGTCAGAACTGAGTTGAATTCTCAGAAGCCTTGCTGGGTCTGAGAATCGTCCAGTGTTGTCTGGGAGTTCGCTCCTCCCCAACTCACACAGACATTGGGATTGGGTCCAGGAATCCAAAAGACACTTTTAATTTTATTTATTTATTTATTTTTGGCTGTGCTGGGTCTTCATTGCTGTGCGTGGGCTTTCTCTAGTTGCAGCCAGTGGGGGCTACTCTCTAGTTGCGGTGCATGGATTTATTGTGGTGGCTTCTCTTGTTTCAGAGCACAGGCTTCAGTAGCAGAACGCTGGCTCTATAGTTTTGGCACACAGGCTCAGTTGCCCCAAGGCATGTGGGATCTTCCTGGACCAGGAATCAAACTTGTGTCCCCTGTATAATCAAATGGATTCCTAACCACTGAACCACCAGAGAAGTCCCAAAAGACACTTTTAAAAGAGAAACAATTCACCCCAAATCCCCTCCTTTAACACTCTGACTTTAAGTTCCTTAAGTTTACAGCCGACATCTTTTTCTGACATCTTTTTCATAGTTTTAGACAAGACAGAATTTAATGTTCTACTTTTTCATTCACCTTTCAACAAAAGTTTCATTCATCTTTTTCAACAAATATTTGTCCTAGTTATAAATATTTGTACTAGTCAGGATGAGTTAGATTTGCTGCAGTAACAATAACACTATCTTAGCAGTTTAAAGCAGGTTGTATTTCTTGCTCATTCTACATGTCCACTGTCAGTGTCTCTATTCCTTGTCATCCTCACTCCAGGGCCAGGCTGATGGAGCAGCCTTGAGGTGCACCCAGCCACCTGTGCAGAGGTTAAAGTACAGAAAGTTGCCCACTGGCTATTAAAGTTTCTGCTCAAGAGTGACATATAGCGCATTCTTTCATGTTTCATTGGTTAAAGCAAGTCACATGGCCACAACTAACTTCAAGGGGTAAGGAAGTGCAATAGGAGAAGAAACAAATATTTGGTGGCCACCATGAGTTGCTACCACATGCAGCGTCTAGTCTGTGTCTGGCTCTCCGCTCGGTCTCGGGAAAAGGGAGATGAATTCAGTGTTGTTCCTACACTCAACATTCTCCATGATCAGAGCGATCCTTCTGGGGAAAACACACAACAACCACGTTTAATAATCCCCGAATATCTCATCGGCAGAACAGACCATAATGTGCTTAATCATTTATCAAAAGCCTACCCAGGATGTTTTTATTTTCCTTTCTTTCTCCTTTGCTTTCAGCACTAAAATAACATTGCACGTGGAAACAACCTAAGTATTGATGGATGAATGGATAAAGAAAACGTGGCATATATCTATATACAGATATACAACACACACAGCATGGAATACTATTTAGCCATAAAAAGGAATGAAATCTTGCCATTTGCAACAATATGAATGGATCTTGAAAGTCTTATGCTCAGTAAAAGAAGTCAGACAGAGAAAGACAAATATTGTATGATCTCACTTATGTGAACAACAACAGACAACAACAACCAAAAAAAAAAAAAACCAAGCTGATAGATACAGAAAAAAGAGTGGTGGTTGTCAGAAATAGGCAGTAGGGAATGGATAAAATGGGTGAATCAAGTCAAAAGGTACAAACTTCTGGGTACAAAATAAATTACTCATGAGGATATAATATATCCTGGCATGCTGCAGTCCATGGGGTCGCAAAGAGTCAGACACAACTGAGCGACTGAACTGGACTGAACTGATATAATATAGAGCATGGTGACTATAGTTGGTAATAATGTATTGCCTATTTGAAAGTTGCCAAAAGAAAAAATCTTTAAATGTTCTCATCATAAGAAAAAAAATGTATGTCTATGTATCATGACAGATGTTAACTAGACTTGTGATGATCAGTTTACAATATATGCAAATGTTGAATCATTTGTTGTATGCCTAAAGCTAATATAATGTTAGATGTCAATAATACCTCAATAAAAATAAATAAAGTAACTGCACATAATCACATCAAAAATAAGTAAACATTGAGGAATAAAAATAGTGCAAGCTTGAAAATATGTAGGTTATTTTCAAATATCTTTTGATATTCATTTCTAACATAATTACACAGTGATAAGAGAACAGACTCTGTATGATTTCAATACTTTTAGACCATGAGACTTTTGCACCTTATTTTATGTCCCTGGAAATGTTCCAGTGTCTCCTAGTTTATAATCTATGGGAACTTTGTATCCTACTGTTGTGTGAAAATTGTATAAATCTTAATTACTTTGAGTTGGTTCATAGTGCTCTTCAGGTCTACTGTATCCTTCTACTTCTCTGTATACTCATTCTATTAATGAATGTTAAGAGTTTTTGAGAGTTTGATGTTGAAACTCCAACTAAAAATCTTAATTTATCTACTTAAAAAATAATTGCAGTATATAGTGGAACTATATGTAACCTTGTTCTGTAAAAATAAAATAAAAAGATCTGCTCAGACTCTCTGAAAAAGAAAGAAAGAAGAATATTTTAAAGGAGAGTCTAAATAAAACCATATTTTCTGTTTTCAACAATAAATAGAAATTATCATGAAAAAAATAGTGCAAGAATTGTACAATGAAATCTATAAAATATTGCTGAAAGAGATTTTAAAATATATAAATATATGGAAAGACCATCTATGTTCATGGATTGGAAGACTCAGTATTGTTAAGACAGTAGTTCTCCCCAAATCGATCTATATATTCACATTAATCCCTGTCAAACTCCCAGAAAACAATTTTTTTTTTTTGCAGAAGTTGACAAGCTGATCCTGATCCAACCTCCAAAGCTGTTCCTAAGATATGAAAATACATTGAACGCAAAATAAGCAAAACAATTCTGAAAAAGAAGAATGAAGTAGAGGATTTATACTTCATGATTTCAAAATATAGTATCAAACCACATAACCAAAACACTGTGGTACTGGCATAACAACAGATATAGAATATAGATCAATGGAATAGCATTGAGAGTTCAGAAATAAACTCTTACATTTATGATAATTAACTAAAAAGAAGATAAGTCAAGACTGGGAGAAAAATATTCCTAAATATCATGTATCTGCTCAAGAACATGTATCTAGGATATATAAAGAACTCTTACAACTAAATAAAACAATAGATAATTCAATTTTTAAATGGGCAAAGTGTTTGAATAGATATTTCACCAAAGGGGATTTACGAATTATGTGTAAGCACTTGAGAAAATGCTCAGGATCTTTAGTCATTGTAGGAATGCAAATCCAAACCACGATGAGTTATCACTTCACACCCACCAGGAAAGCTATAATTTAATAGAAAGGAAATAAGTGTCAAGGATGAGAAGAAATTTGAACACTGTTCATATACTACTGATGGGAATATAAAAATGATACAGCTACTTTGGAAAACAATGTGGCAATTCCTCAAAGAATTTCATATAGAGTTATCTATCATGAATGAATGAATGAATGAAGTCACTCAGTCGTGTCCGACTCTTTGCGGCCCCATGGAATGTAGCCTACCAGGCTCCTCTGTCCATGGGATTCTCCAGGCAAGAATACTGGAGTGGGTTGCCATTTCCTTCTCCAGGGGATCTTCCCGACCCAGGGATCGAACCCGGGTCTCCCGCATCAAGGGCTGATGCTTTAATCTCTGAGCCACCAGGGAAGCCCCCGTTGTCTATCATATGACCTAGCAACTCCATTCCTAGGAGTCTATCTGAAAGAACTGAAAACACATGTCCACACAAAGACTTGGTGCTCAGGACGCGTTTAATTTTCCTACTTGGAACGAAGAGACCTCAGGTATTTTTTACAAACTATCAAAGTCTGGCAGGGCCTTTCAAAAATAGGAGCATTTCACAGAGGCAGAAACTGAGGCTATATCCAAAAGAACTGAAAACACATGTCCACACAGAGACTTATGTGGAAATGGGAATTTCCAAGGACAAATGGGAGTTACCTGGTGGCCCAGTGGTCAAGACTTAGCGCTTTCACTGCTAAGGGTGAGGGTTCAATCCCTGGTTGGTGAAGTAAGATCCTGCAAGCCCTACAGCCTGGCCAAAAGAAAGAAAGAAAAGAGAAGAGAGAGAGAGAAAAAAAAGACTTATACATAAATGTTCAAAGAAGCATTTTCCCAAAGTGGACACAATCCAAGCATCTATTGATGATGAGAAGATAAATAAAATGTGGTATATCCATACAGTAGAATATAATTTGGCCATAAAAAAGAATGAAGTACTGATACACAGTACAACATGCATGAACGTCAGAAACATTGTGCTCAGTCAAAGAAGCCAGATGCAAAATACACACACTGCATGATTCCATTTACATGAAATGTCCAGATAAGGCAAATCTCTAAGACAGAAAACAGATCAGTGGTTTCCAGGGCTGAGGGTGGGAACTGGCGTGAGAGATCTCTTTAGGATCATTGAATATCCTAAAATTAGATTGTGGTGATGGTTGTACAACTCTGTAAACTCACTAAGCTATTTAATTATATGCTTAAAAGAGGTACATTTTATGGGATGTAAATTATGTCTCAATAAAACTGTTAAAAATAATGTGACAACCTCAAAACAACAAATTAATTTTTTCTTTAATTTTCTCAGCCTGAGAGGAGATAATTTTGTAGCCTGCTACCTGACCTCCTGAGGCTGTTTCAGACTTTGTGCTCAGGACATATTTAATTTTCCTGCTTGGAAATAAGACAACTCAGGTCTTTTATACAAACTGGCAAAGTCTTGCAGGGCCCTTTAAAATCAGGGGCATTTCACAGCTAGAGAAACTGAGGCTCAGAGAAATAAAGGCTCTTCCCGTGGTGGCATAGGAACTTGGCAACAGCTTCATCAATGACCAGCAGAAGACTGATTTCATAATACAAATGCCAGCCACTGAACAAGCCATCTGGCTCAGCCTGGCATAGGCAGCCCCATCGTGTGTTCCTGCCAGCACCCCTTTAATCTTTCTAAACATCTTGCTCCAGCCTGAGATGCTTCTCTAGCCTTTCCATCTTAGGTGTACAAGAACAGTCTCAACTTCTGGGTCCCCAAAAGTCCAGTCCTGTTGTCCGTTAACATTATCATGTTCTTTTGGGTCTAAAGCTCCCCCTCTCTGATAAGTCAGAGGAGGAGCTAGAAGTAGAAGAGCTATTCTTTGTCTGGTGTGGTTGTGATTGGGGTTTAGTGCTTCTGGGCAGCTGGTACCCAAATGCAGATTCTGTCCTTATGGGGTGCTTTTGTGGGTTCCCAAGAGAAAGTCCTACCAAGGTTTCATGCTGCATCCCAGGCAGGGTGGTGGCCCTGTCCAGCTGATCCCTTCGAACCCCCACCCTTCTGTTTCTGCACCCCCCCTGCACCTCTCCACTGTGGGTGCCTCACCCTGGGGGGACGCGCCCCTGGGCAGGGTCACAGCCACCTTCCTTCCCACTTTCCACCCACAGAAACCATCATGCTTGCCTACCATCTGTGCAAGAGCAGCCTAGCCCCAGAGGAACTGGGATGCTGAGCTTCTGGGCCCTCTACATATATCAGGCAGGATCTTTGAGCTTTACGGAAACTTCGTGGTAGGCGTTTCACCCTCCCATTCACCCTCCCTTCATAGCTGAGTAAACTAAGACTGAGAAAGAGCAAACAGATCCAAAATTAGAACCCAAGTTTGCCTGACACCATAATCATTTTCTTTCTTCTGCATCAAAGTTCCTATTGGCCAGACTGAGGTCACTGCCATCATTAACAGTAAATATTTAATGAGTACTTGGTGGTGAGACAAATCAGCCCACACGGTTTGGTCAGACTGGAAGCCCAGAGTAGGGCAAAGAACAGGAGCAGGATGGTGAGAGGTTTGCTCAGCTGAAATCTGGCCTGAGGCCCAGGTCCATGCACGCACAGTAGATCTGGATCGAAAAAATAAATATCACCATGTAATCAGGGACAGGAGGGGGAGGTGATGTTAATCAAGGCCAAAACAGTGGTTTCCAAACTTTGCTACTATGGAATCACCCAGGGATTAAAAAAAAAATTCTGGACCCCACTCCCAGACATTCTAGTTGAATTGATATGAGAAGCAATTAGGACATCAGGATTTTCAAATGGGTTGCAAAGTTGGTGGCAGGGACAGGATTTGTGGGGTGGAGGGACAGGGGCAACAGGAGGTCTCTTCGGAGTAAGTGGCAATATTATGGCCTTAAGGCCTGAGGTTCTAGGGTAGGGAGTTCAGGGTCCAGGGCACTGGGCTGGCCCAAAGTGGCCCTTGGGAAAGATAAGCTGGAGGACTCTGGGAGGGAGGGAAGGAACAAAAGAGAAAAGAAGCAAAAATGCAGTCAGAGAACTGAGTTTGAGTCCATTAGTTTCTGCGTGACCTGAGACAAATTGCTTCCCCTCTCTGGGCCCCAGTGTCTCCATCTTGAAAAGGTGGGGATTGAACTTGATGATGGCTAAGGGTCCCTCTGGCTCCAGGGTTGGAGGATGCTCCAGACCCCGGCAGGCCGGAGCTAGTGTGAAATAAGCCCGGGTAGAGTCCCAATCTGCAGATCTGAAGAGGATGCTGCTGTACGCCAGGCTGGGCCTGGACAGGTGCAGAGGTCCATGAGAAAGGTCCTCCACGGCCCCTCCCTGGACTCCCTGACCACTCCATCAGGCTGCTAGAGGTGGTTCATGGACATTTCCTCTCAGCCCCTCTAGCTCAGGGAATGTGGCTATTGGTCCAGGGTCAAGTGGAAATGTCCACTCTCCCTCTGACGGCTGGTGGGAGACATGTGCATTGGAGCTGGAGATAGAGGGGTCACAGCAATGATGGTGGGGGGAGGGACACATCTGGTTATAGGCCACATGGGCTTCGTCAGTGGCCCAGGCGTCTTCTGTCAACAAGTGTTTATGGAGTAGCTCACCTACTGCATTCACCATATTGCCAAAAAATGTTCAAACTCCCACACAACTGCACTCATCTCACATGCTAGGCAAGTAATATCAAAATTCTCCAAACTAGGCTTCAATAGTATGTGAACCAAGAATTTCCAGATGTTCGAGCTGGATTTAGAAAAGGCAGAGAAATCAGAGATCAAATCGCCAACATCCGTTGGATCATAGAAAAAGCTAGAGAATTCCAGAAAAACATCTACTGCTGCTGCATTGACTACGTTAAAGCCTTTGACTGTGTGAATCACAACAAACTGGAAAATTCTGAAAGAGACGGGAATACCAGACCACCTTAACTGCCTCCTGAGAAACCTGTAATGCAGGTCAAGAAGCAACAGTTAGAACTGGACACGGAACAATGGACTGGTTCCAAATTGGGAAAGGAGTACGTCAAGGCTGTATATTTCACTCTGCTTCAGTTCAGTCAGTTCAGTCACTCAGTCGTGTCCAACTCTTTGCAACCCCATGGACTGCAGCATGCCAGGCTTCCCTATCTATCACCAACTCTGGGAGCTTGCTCAAACTCATGTCCATCGAGTCAGTAATGCCATCCAACAATCTCATCCTCTGTCGTCCCCTTTTCCTCCTGCCTTCAATCACCCTACTTATTTAACTTATATGCAGAGTACATCATGCGAAACGCTGGGCTGGATGAAGCATAAGCTGGAGTCAAGATTTCTAGTAGAAAAATCAATAACCTTATATATGCAGATGACACCACCATGGCAGAAAGTAAAGACGAACCAAAGAGGCTCTTGATGAAGGTGAAAGAGGAGAGTAAAAAAGCTGGCTTAAAACTCATTAAAAAAATGAAGATCATGGCATCCAGTCCCATCACTCCATGGCAAATAGATGGGGAAACAATGGAAACAGTGACAGACTTTATTTCCCTGGGCTCCAAAATCACTGCAGATGGTGATTGAAGTCATGAAATTAAAACATGCTTGCTCCTTAGAGGAAAAGCTATGACAAAACTAGACAGCATGTTAAAGAGCAGAAACATTACTTTGCCAACAAAGGTCCACACAATCAAAGCTATGGTCTTCCCAGTAGTCATGTATGGATGTGAGAGCTGGACCATAAAGAAGGCTGATTGCCAAAGAATTGATGTTTTTGAACTGTGGCGTTGGAGAAGACTCTTGAGAATCCCTTGGACTGCAAGGAGATCAAACCAGTCAATCCTAAAGGAAATCAGTGCTGAATATTCACTGGAAGGACTGATGCTGAAGCTGAAACTCCAATACTTTGGCCACCTGATGTGAAGACTGACTCACTGGAAAAGACCCTGATGCTGGGAAAGATTGAAGGCAGGAGAAGAGGATGACAGAAGACAAGGTGGTTGGATGGCATCATCGACTCAATGAACATGAGTTTGAGTAAGCTCCAGGAGATGGTGAAGGACAGGGAAGCCTGGTATGCTGTAGTCCATGGGGTTGCAAAAAGTCATACATGACTGAGCAACTAAACAGCAAAACCTACTGTGTTCTGGGCCTTATTCCAGGAGCCAGGGAGTTAGGACAGGACAGACTCAGGACAGGACAGACACCTGTCTCCTAACAGGGGGACGATAATAAGCACGATTGCTGTGAATACAACGATGGAAGATAAAGAAAGACTGTGGTGCTGGGGGCAGGGAGGTGGCTGTTTTAGGGAGGGTGACCAGAGAAGGCCTTGCTGTGGATAAAGCAACATTTGTGTGATTACCAAGGGAACAGCAAGTACAACATTTCCCAATTATCTGAGGTTTCCCTTTCCACAGTTTCAGTTACCCATCACAACCATGGCCAACCAGATAAATTTGTAAATAAATTTTTTTAAATAAAAATTTACAAAAATAAACAACTCATAAGTTTTAAATCATGTGCAGCTCTGGGTCACGTGATGAAATCCTCGTGCGGTCCAGTTAGGTCCTGGCCTGGCCTAGAATCATCCCTTTGTCCAGCACATCCCACCAGTTACTCACTCAGTAGATATTTGGGTTATAGAAAGATTGTTGGGTGATGCAGTATTAGTGTTCAAATACTATTTTATTTTTATTTTATTTTATTTTTCGAAAACACTACATTATTTTTCGTAGTAATGGCCCCAAAGCACAAGGGTAGTGATGCTGACAACTCAGATATGCCAAAGAGACAAGTGCTTCCTTTAACTGAAAAGGTGAAAGTTGTGGGCTTAAGGAAAGAAAAAAAATTCTATGCTGAGGTTGACTGGATCTTCTCTCCATGGAATTGTGAAGAAGGTAAAAAAAAAAATTGTGCTAATTTTGCCATCGTGCCTCAAATTGCAAAAGTTATGGGCGCTGTGCATAATAAATGCTTAATTAATAAGGAAAAGGCATGGGACTTCCCTGGCAGCCCAGTGGTTAAGACTTTGCATTTCCAATGCAAGGAGCATGGGTTTGATCCCTTGTCGGGGAACTAAGATCCTACATACCCCGTGGCACAGCCACAAAACATGGAAAAGGCATTAAATTTGTACAACAGGAACTTCTGAAAGAGAGAAATCACATTCACATAACTGATTACAGTATATTGTTACAATTGTTCTTGTTCTTGTTTAGTAGCTAAGTTGTGTCCGACTCTTTGGGACTCCATGGACTGTAGCCTGCCAGGCTCCTCTGTGCGTGGGATTTCCCATGGCAAGAACATTGGAACGGGTTGCCATTTCCTCCTCCAGTGGATCTTCCTCACCAGTGATCAAACTGGTGTCCCTTACTTTGGCATGTGGATTCTTCACCACTAAGTCACCCGGGAAGCCCATAATTGTTTTACTTTATTTTTGTTGTTGTTAATCTCTTACTATGCCTAACTGATAAGTTATGCTTTATCATAGGTTTGTATGTATATGTAGGATAAAAGATAAAAACAGCAACTGTGTAGATAGGGTTCCATACTGAGGTTTAAAGCATCCACCAGGGGCCTTGGAACATATCCCCCACAGATAAGAGGGGACTTCGGTACAAAAGCCCTGAAGCAGGGCCTTGGCTGGCATGTTAAGGACAGCAGGGGAAGAGTGGAAGGTGATGGGATCAGAGGGTTTCCTGCCAAGCAACCGGACCTCACGTTACCAAGGGCGACCTCCTTTCCATCAGAAGCTCAGCGCTTCTCCAGGAAGGAGGTCAAGGCCGCAGCAGGCCTGTCTCCTGCTCCGGGCCCAACTCAGTGCCCCCCCGCTCCCCCCCACATCAGGCACCAGTTCCCTCCCAGCTGTGGGAGTGAAGTCGCAGCCTCTTCTCGTCAGAACCTCTATGAGGGTATCTCTCGAGTCACTGTCAATCAAGCCCAGACACTGGTGGGGGCAGGACTAGCTCTCACTATGGGCACCATGTGGTTGACACTGCTCCGGAGCCCACGGCCATCCCGGTGGCCTGAACAGAGGCTCTCCGGAGGGCACCACCTGGGGAGTAGCACCTACGAGGGGATACTGGACATCTCATGCCTGACCTGGGTCATTTTCTCTCTTGGTCTCAGAGTTTGAGAGCAATGTGAAGCCATGGGACAGGGGATGATGCTGGATCTTCCTTCTTGTCAGCCCAGGTCGAGGGAGCCCTTCAGGGTCAGGACGTTTCTCTTGCTCTGAGTTCATCGCTCATATATCTGTCCTGTCCCATGTTCATCGCAACGCTCTGGGGGCATCATTCCTGCTAAAGCCAGCTTTGCATGTGAGGGTGAAGGGCCAGACAGCAGTGGCTTCTTCCATGTGGATGCAGCTGAGGTGGCAAACGCATCAGGCAGAGTGCCGGTGAAAGGTTGTTGCTGAACAATAAGACGCCTGGATTCCTGGCCTCCGGAGGAGACGAATTCAATCCGGGGCCAGAGACGAGGCTGGATCGCTCAGAGCTTTTGTGTAATAAAGTTTTATTAAAGTATAAAGGAGATAGAGAAAGCTTCTGACATAGGCATCAGAAGGGGGCAGAAAGAGCACCCCCTGCTAGTCTTCAGCGGGATGTTATATAGTCACTGGCAGTCTGTTAATGAAAAGAAAGGAATGTCTTACAACTCAGAATGGCACCAGGCCCCTCATCCATAAGATGCATTTTGGGATAATCTTTGCACCAGATGATTCATCCCAGGCCATAAAACGATTAACTTGAATCTCGTAGAAGGGTAGATTACCATACAAATAGTTTCGTTTACATAGACTAGGGGAACAATATCTGAGTATAACACACTGGTTTGTCAAGTAGGCTCTGAGCCATTTGGCAGAACCAACTTGAAGATAGAGTCTGGGGTAAATGCATAGTACATTAACATAGCTTAAGACAAACATTTCCATAAGAAAAATGCATTGGTTAACTCAAGGTTTGAGAATAGTTAGCTTCAGGTGAAACCAGGTGTCATGGCAACACAGCATTTTAAGAGAAACCTCCTTTTAAATTTGTATAGAGAAGGAAAAAAATATCGCTAGTTTGTTTCCTCCTGCCCTTAAGAGAGAGAAAAATGTCTGGCACTTGCAGCCTGTTTCCCCCTGGCCTTCCTGCCTGTTACCCTCTCACCGGGATGAAGAATCTGACTCCAGGGGTCATGGGGCTGCCTTGGAGAATGCACTGTAGAGGGGCCGGGCAGCAGTTGTGGGGGGCTGGTGTGGAGGCTCCCCAAAAGATCCTGGAGAGTGGTGGTGCTGGTCCTGTCTGGGGAGTCGTGGAAGAGGAGGTGAGAGAAGTGGGGGTCTGGCATCCAGGTGTCTGCCTGGCTTGTCCTTCCACTGTCAGGTCATTCAACCGCCCCCTCTGTGCACGGAAGCCCATAGTTAGCATTCCTTCTTCCACTGGTCCATTCCATCAACAAGTGTTTATAGGGTACCCAGACAAATCTGAAACTGGACCCACCCTGCTTTCCATCCATTGGTGGCCTCCCAGTCAAGCCCAAACCCCTTGTCCCGATGGACAACACCTTGCATGGCCTCCCAGACTCCTGCCTCCCTAGGGCCCCTCCATCTACAGTCCAATCACCCTCACGTTGCCACCTCACCTCCCTCAGTCCTCCATGTGCTGCTCCTTTGCTGAAACACTCATTGCTGCTTTTTTTTTTAACCTGCCCAACTCTTATTTCTCCTCTGATCCTCAGCTCAAATGTGAACTCCTCCAGGAAGCCCTCCCTGACTGATCCCCATTACACCAGTCTGACTTGGTTCCCCTTTTCTGTGCTTCTATTGACCCCTCTGATAACAAACATCCATCACACTGTGATGCATATTAATTACCCGTCCCCCTCCTGGGCTGGGTGTGTTCAAACCCAACATGACTCCATTAGCTCTAGTTGTATTCAGTGACACAGAGTGAAAAGCCACAAAAACAGTGGCTTGAACTAGTAAAAGGATTAACTTGTTTCACAGAACAAGAACTTGGGGGCAGGCAGTCCAAGACTGGTATGTCAGCTCGTGAGTATAACCACAGACTCAGGCTCCATCTACCACTTGGCTCCAGCCGTCTTATCATATGGCTTTTACCTCATGGTCACAAGGTGGATGTTGTGTCTCTAGTATGATGTTTCCATTCCAGGCAGGAAGGAGGAGGATGGGAAAAGGGCAAAAGCTCGGTACTTAAAGAAAAGTTCATCAGGTTTCTGCTACCAGGAAGGAGAGAATGGATACTGAGAGGCAGTCAGCAAGGTCTGCTGTGATGGCTAGACAGAATCATTGCTTCTTCCCAGCCCACAGATTTCTTTACTGGAGTAGATGACATCTCCACTCAGCTGCCCAAGTGAAAAACTCAGGGGTCATCCCTTACTCCACAGCCCACATCCAGCCCATCAGCATACTGCTGTCTCCATCGTGACACAGATCCTGAACCCAACTTTGCCTCTCCAGCCTGCTGACCCCACCTTAGGCCAAACTTCCCTCCTCTCTCCCTCCTGCACTCCTGATAACTTTACATCCATTCTCTTCTTCACAGTGGTTGAAGGCTTCTTTACAGACATAACCCCATCACATCCCTAGAGCCCCTAGAGGCTTTACATTACGCAGACTATATATACTGCACCCCTACCCTGGCCCATAGGCTTGCATGGCTGGGCCCTCCCCACCTCCCTGCTGCAGACCCTCTTGCTCACCCTATCCAGCCAGGCAGGCCTTGTGTGTGCCCTTTTCTCACACCTGCGGGCTCTTGCCTTTGGACCTTTGCACAAGCTGTTTCGTGTGCCAGGAATGCACTATCCCCTGCCCATCCACACGAGGAGGCTCCTCACTCTCTGCCGCGGGTCACTGCCTATGACATCAGCCCTTTCGTTTTCTCCACGCACTCCTCATAAGCCCTCCTATTGTCTTTCTCCTCCACAGAATGTAAGCTCCTGAGGGCAGGGATCCCGTCTGCCTTGTGTACAACCACATCCCCAAGGCCTAACACTGCCTGGCATGGTGGAGGAATCAGTATTTGTTCAGAGAATGAATGAATGAATGGAGAGGTTTGTTTGGGTGTTCCCTTAGAGGACCTTTCAGCTCTTAGACATCTAAAAAGGAAGGACCGGAAGGAGATTGAGGGTAGGGAATGTTGTTGGGAGCCGCCGGGATGCGCCCAGTCCGTGACAAGGTCACGGGACGAGAGAGGAACCTGCAAGGCAGCTCTTCCCCTCGGGGTTGTCCCGGGGGCCCGGTATGTCTCTTTCCTCTTTCTGCCTTACTGTTGTTGGGCTTTCTATTAATTTTTGGAAATGTAACATATAGTGATCAGGCCTCCCTGGAAAAGTCCAAGCCTATTTAGAAATGTTCATGATTGCTCTGGCTCAGGACACGACCATAAACATCAAGTCAAAAAGGAAAAGGCCATAGGCATAGTTTGGCTGCTTGCTTAAAAGATTATTATGTTCTAGAATAGAAAAGAGTAGAGGCATTTAGATTTAGAAGTAGATGTACTGCATCAGTTTACTTGCTCCTTGGTTGAGAGGGTTTTCATTATTGCTATTTCCTAGCTGCTATCTGTCCATTGTTTCCCTTCCTTTAAACAACATGGAAGATTATGGGTATTTTTGTAGAATTAGGAAATTGGGTACATAGGATTTCAATAGAAGATTTATATTAATCAGCTTCACTGCCATTACCTCACTATTAATAGAGGTGTTTTGCTGCTTTAGAGGTGTTTTGCCGCTTCATAGTTAATCATTGTAAACTTTGTAACTTCAGGTAAAGAAAAATATCAGGGTTTTCACACAGCACTATTCTCAGAAATGTCAAACATGTTTGTGTAGCTCTTCCCATGTATTGTTTTATTGTCTAAAGAATTCATACTCTACCTGAAATTTGTGGAACGTTGTTTTTGTTAGAGTGAAAATGTTAGGCCATTGAGGCAAGAAGGCTAATGTATGGGACATTTAAGAAAAAACCCTGTAATCGGAAATGTTCCAGATGAATGCATAGGGGGAAAACATGGGAAAGAAAAATATTGACAGAAGCACGAAACCAATATCTGATGTAATATGTGGTGACTTAAGGGGGAGGTAACATTCATTCTATAAAAACTGAGCTGTCCTAAAAATAAAAAAAGGTTTTTCTTCCACGCAACCTTCTGTGTGTGTCTGTCTTCTTCCTCACCGACGCCACTCATCCCTTGGGTACTCCTGGACCCGCTGGGGCTGGACTCCAGCAGAACGTGATAACTTGAGATTCAAGTCAGAAACAGGAACCAATGAGTGACCATCTTTCCATCAACATCCAAACCCTTCCCGCTGACTTCCAACCTAGACAGCATATTAAAAAGCAGAGATATTACTTTGTCAACAAAGGTTCATCTAGTCAAAGCTATGGTTTTTCCAGTAGTCATGTATGGATGTGAGAGTTGGACTACAAAGAAAGCTGATCGACAAAGAATTGATGCTTTTGAACGGGGGTGCTGGAGAAGACTCTTGAGAGTCCCTTGGACTGCAAGGAGATCCAACCAGTCTATCCTAAAGGAAATCAGTCCTGAATATTCATAGGAAGCACTGATGCTGAAGCTAAAACTCCAATACTTTGGCCACCTGATGTGAAGAACTGACTCATTAGAAAAGACCCTGATGCTGGGAAAGATTGAAGGCAGGAGGAAAAGAGGATGAGATGGTTGGATGGCATCACCAACTCAACTGATGTGAGTTTGAGTAAACTCCGGGAGTTGGTGATGGGCAGGGAAGCCTGGGTGCTGCAGTCCATGGGGTCGCAAAGAGTTGGACACGACTGAGCAACTGAACTGAACTGACTGCCCAAGTGATCCTGCCAGGCAGAGTGTCTCTGGGGTGGGAGTGAGAGCCTCTTTGGGGAAAACGGGAGGGAGGAGATGAGCACAGGCAGACACCATTTGGAGCCTGCTCTATTCTGGCCAGATGACCTCACCATCTGGGTAATAATGTTAAGAGCGCCCCCTGCTGGCTCAGCCACCAACCAACTCTGAAGTCGGTGACTGGAAGCCCCCTGAACCTGTTTCCTCCCATGGAAATGGAATAATAATATTTAATTCACAAGAAAGTCTTAAGGATTCAGTAGGATGGAATATGCAAAACGTGTATACAGTGTGGAGCAAATAGTACGTGCTCAAAACCCCTTAACCACAAAAGGAGGAAAGAGAGATAGGAAAGAGTTGGAAAGGGTCAGAAAATCCAAAGAGAAAGAGATGACAATCAAAAGAAGCAGGTGGCTGTAAATCAGGGGCAGCCCAGTCTGGCCCGCTGGGAGTTTCACTCTCCCACAAAAGATACAGAAATATAAAACACCCAAAACTAGTACCCACTCCCCGAAACTGACTTGAGCTCCTCTGGTTCAACCCTCTCCTTTTACAAATGTTCTGAGCCCCAGAAGGAGCAAAAATGTCTCTAAGATGCCCAGAGAGTCAGCAGAAGAGCCATGCGCGGAGGGGTGGCAAATTGGGGGAGGAGTCGCGCAGGTGGGCCGGTGCAGGGGTTTATGTTTCTTGTTCTCCGCCGTCCACAGGGAGAGGGCCTGCCTTCCTCTGTCCCCGCGGCCACAGCGAGGGAAAATGGCAGACTCGGAAGAGGGTCACTGGGCAAGAAGGGACAGGGCGGGCAGGCGACTGGCTTGTTCCTGCCCATGCCCTGCGCTAGGCGCTTCACTTAACCCAGCACAGACTCAATACTCATCCATCCTGCGAGGGATTATCCTCATTTCACAGGTGAGGGCACAGATGCCCCCGGCCCCTGAAGAGCTAACAGGGCTCCATTCTGTATGATTCCAAAAAGCTCCACCGCGCTTCTGCCTGGAATTGAAAGGCCTGGATTTGGGACCAAAACGAAGTGGCTGTAACCTTGGGCAATCCTTTCTCTCCAGTCTCAAGCTCTTCCTCTAAACAAGGAGGGTAGGCACTGGTCACTGAGGGCCCTTCCAGCTGGAGCTGAAATTCTTAGAATTCTGAACAACAGCCTCCCCCGACTGAGTCAGGAGGAAGGCCTGCCAGACACCCCGCAACTCTCATCTGGCCTTCCTGCCCCCGGAGAACCGGGCAGCCCCGCCCAGGGAGAGCCCTCCTCCTGCCCTGGCCTCGGGCAGCACAGTGCCTCCTCCTCTCCCTTTCAGGGTGCTGCCCGTTCCCCCACACCTCTAGCCCAGGAAGCCTGGGCCTCAGCCCCCATCACTCTCTGGGGCAAATCTCAACCATCTGGGGAAACGAAACGAAACAATGAATTCAGCCCTTTAATTTCCCCCAAATCTTCAAGGCTTTGGGGAGCCCACAGGTCAAGATTTAGATCAGGGCTTCTCCAACTTTAAAAAAAAAAAATAGTTTTTAATCTAAGAACTTAGATTTTTTATAAAATTAAATATACTCGATAGTGGTAATGGTTACAGAACATTGTGAATGTTCTTAATGCCACTGCAATGTACACTTAAAATGATTGGTATGGTACATTTTATGTTATGTATATTTTACAATAAAAATTTTTTGATGAAATAAAAAGAGAAAAATGCTAGCCTCAACTTGGATAGTCTTCAACAGACCTTGTAAGGCTGTTATAAAAGTTCCTAAATGCTTACTTTCAATTTCTGTTCTTATCTTATTGCAGACTGGTAATGTTTTATGGACTGGTAGCAATCCCAGGTGGAGAAGAAAATGGCAACCCGCTCCAGTGCTCTTGCCTGGAGAATCCCAGGGACGGCAGAGCCTGGTGGCTGCTGTCTGTGGGGTCGCACAGAGTCGGACACGACTGAAGCGACTTAGCAGCAGCAGCAGCAGCAATCCCAGGGCTGCTGTTTGATAGAACTGATTCAGGCTGCTCAGAGGTGGACTCTGGTTTTGCAGTCTCTCAGGAGACCTTCCAGAAGGAACAACATTTCTGTACCTGCTGCTTCTCAAGCAGAAACTTCTGGATACTAAGCCAGTCAACCCCAAGCAGCCCCAGGCCAGACACACTGATCTGACTTATGCCTGGACCCCTCCTTCCACCCTAGTCTGTCTCACAGGGTCTTCTTGATGTGCATTACAAATAAAGTGTCCCTGTTGGTGGCCCCTGATAAGCAGAGGGAAGTGTGAGGTAGGGGAAGGAGTGGGGTGAACTACATGAGAGGAGTAAAGTTGTGCCGTCTTAGCTTCTAACCCCTATAGCAAACTTGGCCCAAGCATCACCTGCTACAGGAAGTCACCCTGGGCTCACAGCAGAACTGAGGAGCCCCCATCTGTGTCCCTGCATGGTAGCACAGTCTCCCTGCATGTATTCTCACTGAATGGTTGACGTGGAAAATCTGAAAGCGGTGCCTACTCCTCTGGGTGGGGTGGGCCTTGGTTTGAGGGCCTGGCTAGATTTCAGGTCTTGGCTAGGTGCTCTTGTGCACAGGGTCTAGTCTGCACAGCTCTGAGCAGCTGCCTTGATGGCTGGGACTCCGGGCGCCTCTCCACCAGGCTGTGGGGGATTGCAGAGTGGGACCTGTGTTTGGAGTGTTGTGTCAGAGTACAGTGGTCTCTGCTTGGCTGAGCAACAGAAAACATTGTGGGTTTTTGAAACATCTAGACACCTGGGCTCCAGTTTTAGAAAGTCTACCTGCAAAGGTCTGATGAGCATCCTGAGTTTCTGTATTTTGAAAAAGTGCCATGTGACTCTGATGCCCAGTTGGTGTCTGGCCCATGAGAGGTGCCAGTGAGTGGTTTGGTGGCCATGATCACAGTGATGCAACATATCTGAAGAAGGGAACACAGGGACCTCCAGCCTGGAGGATGTTAGAAGGGAATGTTACTTTTATCTATCCTTTTGTACCAGTGGGACTTTTGACTTAAAAAAAATCTGATGGACTGATAAAGTGACTACCATTTATGTCACGAACTGCAGGGACTTCCCTGGGTGTCCAGTGGTTAAGATTCTGTGCTTCCAATGCATGGGGCACAGGTTCAATCCCTGGTTGGGGAACTAAGCTCCCACATGCCAAGGTGGCCAAAAAAAGAAAACCCTGCAAACTCTCACCTGTTTTTATATTGGGACCTGCCATCCCTAAGGACAGAAGTGGGTGGGCCAGAGGCACAGAAGTGCTGTAATGTGCAAGTGCCACCTCAAGAGGGCAGCAGCTGCTCAGAGCTTGTTGATTACCTCTGGGTGGGACTGTGAGCACAGGGTTGCAGGATTTTCTGGCTTTTCAAGATAAGCCTGAAATCACATTTTCAACTGTAATTAACTGTCAACTAATTAAAAAAAATTAAAGCCTGGCACAGAGACACAAGCCTGTGGACTGACTCTGGCTGCAGGCCAGCAGTTGGTGCATTTGAATCTTGAATCTGAGAAGGATGTTAAGGACTGGGCACCTTCAAGGCCTGTCTACAAAAGCCAGGACAGAGCCAGCCTTTGTTTCTAGAAAATTGGGTTGACTCCCCACGGGTCCACACAGGACAGGAACAATTCAGATGCCCAGAGGAGTCACCACCCACTCATAGTCATCTAATTCAGCACACATTAACCTCCCACCACTTGCCAGGCTCAGCGCTGGAGATCCAGTGACGTGACAGGCACAGCTCCTGCTCTGGGGGAACCCTTCCTTCTAACTGGAGACACGCGGTTGAAACAAATAATCAGGATAATGAATTCACTGTGAAACATGAGGAGCTGCAGTATAGCACAGGGTTGGGGTTGGATTCCTGACTCCACCAATCAGCTATATCACTCTGGCAAATACCCTGATCTGTCTCAGTGGCCTCCTTTCCTACCTGTGAAATGGGCATGATGATGTCATAGGGTTGTCTTGGAGATCCCCTGAGATCATGCAAATAATTATTGGTCATGGCCACGAAGTAGAGAGAACTGTAAGAGCATGTAAGAGGGAGCCTAGGCTTCTCAGAGAACCCCATCAAGCCCTTCCCCAATCCCAGAAGCTTCTCCCCTGAGGTGTGAGGGCACAGGTTGGACGTCTGGGCCCAGGGACCACTGCACCCCCAGGGCTGTCCCCCGTGTGCTCTCCATTCTGCTGTGGCAGCCATGGGCATCTGGGTAATCTCCCACACTTGCCCCTGGTAGGATTTGGTGCCCAAGGAAGATACTACCCTTGATCTCACTGGGAGAAGGCTAGGCCTTTACCATCATGGGCCAGAGCCCCTCCCACTGAGACTGCTGCATTTGATGAGACTGCTCATCAAATCCTACAATTAAGTATTACAAATCTGGGTGCCTGTATAAAATGAGTCAGAAAACCTTCCTTGTGCCGCCAAACTGCAGAATGCTAGCTTCCACTGGCAGAGACCTCAGCCATTGGGACACTGTGGACCTTCTACTTGACCTGGGCAAAGAGGGAGGAAGGTAGATGGCAAGAGACTTAAGTGCCAGTAATGTTTCTGGTGCCTTGAAGTTCAGCTCAGTGGAGGAACTCTCAATGGCCAAGATAGGATCCCTGATCTAATCAGGTAGAGAAGACCTGGAATTAGGCTTGAATGTGGAAGGCAATTTCCAGGGTACCTAATCCAACCTCCCATTCAAAGCATGAAGCTCCTCTCTAAGGAGCCTGGCCTTTTCTTCTTGTTCACAAGCAAATCACTTTCAACAGTGATTCAGAAACCCAAGTAACAGTAAGGTGGTCAAGCAGTTATCTGGGAGGACAAAGCAGTGCTAAAACGTCACTGGAAATCAACACTCTTCATGGGGAGGAAAACACAGAAGAAAGCAACACCTTTAAAAAGGGCTGGCGGGTGGGGTGAAATCTTTCTTCCTTAGAGTAACAGAAGATGGTCACTCATGGCCTTTTTGAGGGTGGCAGCACTGGCTGAATCCGGGGCAAGGGGGGGGATGTTTCAGGACAAGAGGGGACGCTGAAATGCCAGAGCAGCCCCCCTTCCCAGAAGGGCCTGGACTCAATGCCCCGGTTAGACCCTGACCAGCTTAGACCTGTGGGCGTTACCTCACCTTCCTAGACCTGTTCACTTCTGTCCTGTAGCAGCACCCACCTCACACGTTTGGACCTGAGGAGACAACGTCACAACGCCCAAAAGAACTGCTCACCCCACCGTAGCCTCAGACCGGCAGCACCACTCCCCAGCCAGCCCTGGAGTGGTTTATTTCTCCTCTGGTTGCCCACGGTCAGCAGTTAAGTCTCCCAGTTCCTTGGTGCTGTGTCTCCAGAGCCCAGTGGCCCCATCCAGCTCAGAGGCTCTTCACCTCATCCCCATGGTGCTTCGACAGCCTCCCACTGTGGTCTCCGTCACCTTCTCTCCAATTCACCCTGCCCCATGCCTCCATTCTCTCCCTCAGAATGGCTTTGTTCACTGAACACTCCTGTTCTGTGTTCTGAAGCCCCCACAGCTCAGGATAAAGGGAATGGAGAGAGCACCTCTGTGAGAGCCTGCAGTGAGCCAGTAACCATGGCAGGTCCTCATAAAGTACATGTTAACAATTTACTCACCAGAGATGTATTAATGTCTTTTGTTACCCGAACGTTATTGACCAGTGTTTCAAAATTCACTCATATAACAAATTGTCATTTAGTTTCTGCAAAAACCTCCCAGTCAGTGAAGTGTTAAGTCCATATCTGACTCCTCAGAGGACTGGCTCATCTTCCCTCCTCTATTAAGCTCCCCAGACCACTGAATCCTGTGGTTACACCCTCCACCAAACAACTGAAGCACACTTGGCCGAGTACAAGCATGTGGTTGAGGCCATATTCTCACCAAGGCGTTCCACAATCCCCCCCGCCCGCTTCAGGTGTAAACACAAGATGTGCTGGGACCCCATTTCATCTTTGCGTCACTAGCACATAGATCAAAGTTCGGTACCTTCTAGCTATTTGTTCAATGTGGATTTAAGGGCTTTCTTCCCATCCCTTAAGCCCCTCCTTTCTGCCAATGCCAATCACCACATCCAAGTACAAAAGCCTCAGGAGGAAGGGATGCACCTCATTTTCCTCTCAAGTCAAAGGAAACAGTGTGCTCTATGGTGACAGCCCCCAGGCTGCAGTCAAACCTCTTCTGACCTCTGACAGAAGAGCTGCCAGGAGAGGCTGGCCTGGCTCACTCTGAAGGCAGGACAGTCCTCCGGCCCAGGAAAGCATGGATACAATCCCCAGGAGCTCCTGGACCCCCACTCCTTTCCTCCAAGTTGTGCAGGTGTGCGTATGCTCAGTTGCTCAGTCACGCCCAACTCTTTGAGACCCCCAGAGGACAGGTTCCTCTGTCCATGGAATTCTCCAGGCCGGAATACTGGAGTGGGTTACCATTTCCTCCTCCAGGGGATCGAACCTGAGTCTCCTGCGTCTCCTGCATTGGTAGGTGGATTCTTTACCACTGAGCCATCTGGAAAGCCCTCCTTTCAAGTCACAGGCAAAGAATTTGAGTGGCATTTAACCTAATTCAATCTTCTCTTTTTGTTTGAGAAAACTGAGGCCCAGGACAAGTACCTCCGAAGGTCAGAGGTAAAATAGAAAAGCCAGGGCTTCTGATTTTATGGGTAAGATGGATCTCCTTCAGTTCCATCACAATTGCTATCACAAGGTGGGAACTTTTGACGCTAAGTCAGGGCCACCACGGGGTTGGCTGTAACCAACTGGGGGATCCCTCCTCAGGCGCACCTTAGACCCTCTTATTTTTTCCTGAGCTCTGTTCCGTTCCCGACATGTCCCACAGGAACAAAAACCTACTGCTCTCTGTAGGACATCTAGAATCATAACTGATGAATTTCTACTTTCAGGCTATCTTTATATCCAAGCTACTCAGAACTGGTGCTTTAAAGGTTCCCATGGGTACCGTCTCACCCACGCAAACCTCTAATACCTACTATAGGACAGACCGAAGACAGACAATGGTGCATTTCTGCACACAAGCTTTACCTCGACCTGTGTTTAGATATTGCCATCGTTATACTGAACTACACTTGATCTTTTTCCTGTTTGCCTTATACAGCCATGACTCTTTAAATTCAATCTTCTTTCTGAACCCCTACAATTCATCACCTTATAAAATTTTAAGTCGATTCAAGGCACTTAAAAGCTGCAGTCATTTCCAACTCAATGTAAACTTATTAGCTCCCTCACTAGCCTCTGGTTAAAAATGGTTATCATCATTAGTGCTAAATATATACTAAATACAGTTTTAAGTGTGCTCTACTACACACACACACACATTCCTTTAATCCTAACAACAAAGGAAGGTTGATAGGCTATTATTATCCTTATAAGTTTGATAAAACCCAAATCAAGAGCTGCAGAAGTATAAGCAACATGCTGACCCCACTGCAGTATTAGCAGTCATCCTGGAAACTCTTTCACTGTAGGCGTGTAGCTTCCAAGAGCTTCTCTGCAGATAGTCTGAGAAGCAAATAATCATATGTAATTAAGGCTATTTCCCAAATAGCCTAGGAAAGCTGCCAAAGGCTTTCCCGGAATTCAGAGGCAAGCTGGTGAAAACTGTAAATACTGTAGCCTCTGGATGCAAGACAAAGCAACCACCAACCTTCACCACCCAAGTCAATGCTGCTCTAGAGAATAAGTTTCCCTCTATCAGTTCACAGGGGTTGCTAGAGGGGTACAGAAAGTTTTATTAATCTTTTGATTCTTGAGAAATGGTGCCTATGGCAGGCAAGTGTTAGGATTCACCCCCAACCCCAGCTTGTAACATAAAGCAAATAAAGCATCTAATATCTCTAACTAGGATCTTAAGGTTTCTCTCAACTGTTCTCTAGAAACACCATTTGCGCCTTCAGTCTGCCTTTTTAATGGGGACACAGAAAACAAAAACTGCTTGTTTGAAAATAAACATCTGAAAGACTATCATAACAGCTGATCTGGGCTGAGGCATCACAACAAAGTGACGATTGTGGAAGAAGACAATGCAAACAACTCTGGAGCAAGAAACTCCAGGGCAGAGAACTCACAGTGATGTGTGTGCTGGGTGTTTCCACCAGCCTCAAGGCCCCATCTGGAACAAATATAAACTAGGAAGGTCTCTATCTCTGGACAACTTATTACCTGGACAGAAAGAAGTCACTGCCACCAACAGCACTGTGCAGCTTTATTAACCATTCAAGTACAGTAGCGTCTGTAAGATCGGGACAGAATTGGGATTTAAAAGTGAACAGATATTCAGCATCTAACAATTTGAAAGAAGCCACTACATACTCTTTTCACAGACATGTTTTCACGGAGCCAATACAGTACTAGCCATTAACCCAGCACACCAGGTGTACTGAGGTAGAAAAGATGCAACAAGAAAAATAGCTACATTAGAAAGACTTCAACACTTTAGAAAAAGAGTAAAACACTTTTCGTTTCTCCCCTTTAGCCCCTAGAACAACATCATACCGTCTGGATCTACCTATACAGTCCTACATCAGCTTCTAGAATATTTGTCAGGAGGGCAAAAGTAAAATGACACTGGCCAGTACAGTCTTTGGATATTTAGGAAGGGGAGGGGGAGAAAGTCAGTTCTCAGATCAAATTAGTCGGCTTCAGTCTCATCAGCAGGGTCTTTGGATTCTTTGTTCTTCCGCACTTCTTCAATGTGCTTGTCCTGTAAAGAAACAGTATATACCACCAGTCAAGTAAAAAAGTCTGCCAGGCCATGCCCCCAAGAGGCCCAAACCAGCATTAGTGTGTACATTATATGACATGTATAACAATATACCATTATTATATAAGTATATACCATGGGAATCACATAATTAAGAGTTCTAAGTCATCATCTTCAAATTTCCTAGGTCACTCATTGAACCTAATGATTCAGCCTTCTACTGCTCTTCCCAACAACATGCAATTGTGCTGCAAATTAGTGAATATTCCTTATTTTAAAATAAGACACCTCTGATTTAACTTGTTAACCGCAAAATGGATGACTACAATACCAAGCACGTGTGATCAAGGCAAAGAGTTCGAGCCATTTCACTGGTGCATCAAACCTCAGGCTCGTAAGCCTCTTAAAGCCAGGAGGAGACACCAACCTTCTCTCGCAAACGCTCCAGTTTGGCAGCCATTTGTGCCTCCCGATTCTCTTTGTTGGCTTCCATCTTGTGGGTCAGCTTCTCTTCCGCCATTTTACTGAAGTTGTTGTTCTCCTCTATCGCTTTCTGAAGCACTTCTTTCTCGTGCTCCCTTTTCTCAGCAAGCTGCTTCAAGACCTCAGCTTCATGGGACTGGAAAAAAGTTTAACAGGCTAGGCTATCTGAAATGTTATATAGCATTAGGTCAAATCACAGAAGAAAATTGAGCGGACTGAAGCTAGAAAGTTAAATATACCCTTTAAATAATACTGAAGTCAGGACCTAAATTATCTGTATCAGAATACCGTAAAAATGATATTCTTTTTCTAGTGTTTGTATTTACTTTGGAAAACTGCCCATATTTGTTCAGAGATTCTTGCCCAATTAGTCCTTAAGGAAATCTTTGTAAGATTTACTGCTTAATGGTATCAAGACGATTTGAGTGATATATACTTAGAAATGGCACTTTATTGTGAAGACTTTTGATTTTTTAACTTCAAAGGCTACCTAAAGAAAATGAGCTCATTGTAAAAAAATGTAACCATATTGATAAAAAGGAAATCCACAGAAATGTTAGAAATATTAAAACTAAGCCTCCAGATTACTATTTAAGCCAAAGATTTGTTTTAAGGAAAAGCTTATTAGCATTTTTCTATGGACACTGCATTAACTTCCAGACCAATGGAGCTCTGTTACCATGGTGTGCCTCCTTCAACAGACTCAGAATAGCTATTACCAGATTCCGATGTGTTTGGAAGCATCAACTTGCAGGAAAACTTCAGAGCATCTGCCATTGGTTCTGTTAATTCTCTTCTTCAAAATCCCAGTCATGATAAGAGTTTCACTATATTTAGCCAGTAACTATGTAAAGCTCTGGCTAATGACTACAGGGACAGCATTGGTTCCTTAAAAAAAAAAATTATCTGTCCTGCCTTCGGCTGCATCTCTTCCATGAACTCAAACTACATGAAATCCATCAACTTGGACTAAATAGAAGAGCAGGTAGGAAGTGAAACACCATTGCAAATATAGCCACTCTTCCTGAGGAGATAATTCACTGTTGACAGTGGGTCAGCGCACATACAGAAAACACGTGGCACTGAAATGTGCACAGCACATGCTACAGCAGCTTAAAAGGGGCCCCAAAGTGTATGTATGGGCTTAAAGGTACCAGACTTCAAAGCACTAAACTGTGTTGGTTGCAGGCAGGTTACTACTTCACCTTTTTGTGCCTTCATTTCCCTAATTTTAAAATTAAACCCATACATCCCAACCAAGAGTTGCTAGAAAAAGGAACTAAATGAGAATTTAGGTATAATTCTTAACGACTAGAAGGACAATGAAGAGAGAGATACACCAAAATGTTACCAATAGTGATTTCTGCGAAGCAGGATATGAATTTTCTTATTTATAAACTTCTGTGGTTCTCAGTTTTTCTTTAACAAGCATATTAATATTTGCTGACTTTTCTGATTAGTTCTTTTTAAAGATACCTACTTTAAAATAGAAGTACTAGGTAAAAGCTACCATAATACCAGTATGACAGCTGAGCAACACAATCATGTCACTGGCAATTTAAAATGTTTTTTATTGTACTGCTCTCAAAAAACAAAAACTAAAAAACCACAGACTTACACACAAACTTAAAAAACCAAACCCCAAAATCTTAAGAGACAAAAAAATGAATCAACAACAATTTATTTTCCAAAGAGAAAGCATGAATTTTGGTTTCAGACAGAACTGGGCTTAAACTCTATCCCCAGTACTCACTAACTGTATGATTCAGGAAAATGAGTCAACGTTCCTGAGAACATTTTCTAATCCAGTATCTCAGACAACACCTACCCTCTAGGGTCAAGGTAGAAAAGGAGAGAACTATGTAAGTGCAGGAGATGGTACACAATAGGAGCTCAATAAATGACGGCTGGTATTCTCTCCCCGCCACTGGCACTGTAATTTTCATAGTTATAGTCACCATCTAGCTACAATTCTGTTTTCCTCCTCTTCTAAAACAGATTTGCCACGTTACATTAATAAATATCTGCTTTTCTGTTAAATTGGCGTTTACCTTGCGTCTTTCTTCTGCAGCTTCTAATTTCTTCTGAATTTCCTCCAGGGAAAGATCCTTCTTCTTAGGAGGGGAAAGGGGAAATTCTGGGACAGATTCTTTTGATCGAGGGCTGAGAATCAGCTCAAAAGCCTGGCCTGAGGCACGCTTCTCCAGTTCCTTCACCTGGATATCTGGATTTGATCATATTTATAATATATTCAGAAAAATGTAGTTTTTCCTATTCTAATGAACTGTTCTATCGTTTTCTAAAAACCAAATCAATTTAATGAATAGAATTAGGGCTGGTGAAGCAGCTGTGTTTACAGGCAAGAAATTATTATCTAAATACCATGTCCCAGAAAAGCAAAGCTCAACATTTTTGGATTGATAAATACCATTCTGAGACATCAGTATTTGACAATCATTTCCCCGAACAGAACAAAAACATGCAAAACTCCACATTTTTTCCTTTAGACCAAACCAAATCGTCTAATAATGAAACAATTAACTATGTACTCTCAGTACATTCAAGTGGTAATTTTTCTTCTTTAATTACTCTCCAATTTATAAAATAAGATTTTTTTTCTTGGTAAGACCAAAACACATGTGTCAAATTAAGATGGCTTAAGACCTGAGCCATCTCCTATTCTAAAATTAGTAGCCCATCACAATCTCAGCTTTTCCAAATAGATCACCTACCAGAAGAAGCCATGGTGAAGAGAAGACAAGAGACTGGCAGTGTACTCTACACGATTCACTGGCAAGGAAAACCCTGAAAACGATTTTCAAAAGCATGCAATCAATTTCTTTGCATTTCCATGTCATTGATTCAAAGGGACCTCAAATCACATCCATATAAATCAATGTCAAAAAAACCCACTATTGTGGAATTAAATATGACATCATTAGTCAGAAAATTACTTAAAAATCTATAAAATACTCCAACACTGGGAAATCTGAATTGAATAGAATGTTGGTTGTACAAGATGAGGTTAACTGAGCGTGCCCGTTCAAAACATACTTTTTTAAAACGAGACAGTGATTTAAATCACGAAGTCCCCGCCCCTCAGTATATTCTCCCCGTGGTGAGAAGATAGTGCAGATTCAACGCCTAGTGAGACCGGAGCCATCTTAACACTGCCTACCACTCATTGTGCAAACGAGAAATACCCACCCCTGCTTTGTCTGTGTCTGCCATGTGGAAAACAAAACGCCCAAACTAGTATTAACCAATAATGTCGCACTCCCATTGTTCCTGCGGTTTAAGGTCCTCATTCAACAGCGGGTTAACATGAATTATCAACAATTTTATGAAGCTTTAGGTCTTAGGTTACACCTATTTGCTGCCTTGTGCAGAATTTTACCACGAAAAAAAACCTCTACATCCCTTGATCTTTTCAAAGGTCATGATTCCTGCAGACCCAAGTCTAGTGTCAAACACGTAGGAATACAAGTTCTCAACAGCGGGAACTTAAAATCCGAGGCAGGGAAACCGTCTAAGCCCGTCGGACGAGCATGAGACTCCCAGCACCAGACCCAGCATGGGCGTGGCCCTGGTCCGGGCGAGGAAGAGCGGCAGGCCTCCCCCCGGCCAATCAGAGCCCGCCCTGCACTCCGGCCCCGGGCCCCGCCCCTTCCTCCCCGCGCCTTTTCGAATCTCCCCGAACTCTCAACACCCCGGAGCCCGCGCGCGTGGGAAGGGGAGGGGTGGGCGGGGCTAACGGTCCCATCCGGGTAACTCCGCCCACCCCGGGCTCTCCCCGCGCGCACTAGCCCCCCATCAACTCCCGCCAAAAACACCTTGAGGCGGGACCCGCCCCCCGCCCCGCCGCAGCTGCCCGGGAGGTGCCAGTACTCGGGAGGAAACCGTGGGGTACCCGCCATCGGCTCGCCACCTCTTTCCTTCGCTCCCAATCTTCCGCCACCCAAAATCGTCCGCGCCCCCGGGCCGAACAGCTCTCATGGGGGTATTAGCCTTCCATGGGCAGCCTCACGAACCCTGGGCGGGGGCGCTGCCCTTTCCCGCCCAGCAGTCTGGCCCTCAGGTCGCTCCCTGGGGGCGCCGCCCCGCCCCTTCAAACAATGGGGACCCCAGCGGGGGCCGCCCCTGCAGGGGGGCGGGGGAGTGTGGGCCTACGCCCCCTATTGTCTTCTCACAGGCATCTCGGGGCTACCTCGGCGGGTTCGCCCAGCTGGTCGCACCCCCTCCCCACCACAGCCGCGCCCCCAGGGAACCAGGGACAAAGCCGAGGCTCCGCCCGAGCCACACACAAAGCGGAGCGACCCCCACCCCGCCCTCCAGCCCCTTCACGGCTCGCGGCCCCGCCCGCCGGCCTCCAGCAGGGGGTCGCTGCCCCAGGGCCGGCCCCTCCCGCTGGCCGCGTCCCTCTCGCTGCCCCCGGCCGGCCGCCGCCGCCTCCTCCCGAGAGTCCCACACCCACCTGCTCAGTCCGAGCCGCCTGGCCACACTCTGAGCACCAACAGACCCGGGCGCGCACAAAAGCGCCAAACAGCGGCACGTGACCTCCCCGCCGGGCTCCGCATTGGCTGGGAGCGGCGGCACGTGCCGACCCCTCCCCACCCTCTCCACAGCCCAAGTGGACCCCGCCCCTGGGGACCCCGGAGCACCTCGGGAAGTGTAGTTCAGGCTGGTGGGACAGGCGGACAATGCCAGGGGTGAAAGCTGCTTTGGGGCGGGGATGTCTCCAGATGTGAGCCGGGGGGGCCGGGACGGTCATCTGGCCGGGGAAGGGGGTGATGCAGTGAGCCCCCACCTGGGTTTGAACCAGTTCTCCCCTTCTTAGAAAAAGGGCGGGGCAAGGTCCCTTTCCACGTCTCAAGACAGTGGCCCCCCTGGACTCCACCTCTGTGGAGCCCCTTGCCCCACATCACACCCAAAGCGCAGCCCTTCCTTGGGACAGCGCATTGCCCTTCCGTGGCCCCCTCGGTGCAGTCACCTAAGACGACCAAGCCCTTGTGACGGGACAATGCCACTCGACGCCCCCACCTGTCACCTGTATTGTGACATCATCATAATCTAACCTACTCAGCCCCAACAGGGCACGGGCGTGGCCCTTAACTCACTGTGTGCGTTCTTGCTACCCTCTAAGGGTCCCCGAGCTGATGACCCTCTATAGAGACCTGTGGGGGAAAAGCAAAAGGCTCTGGAATTTGATCTCCTCTGGTCTGACAAACTCACTCGGCTTAAATGCAGACTCCATCTGTTCTGCCAAGCCTTTTACCGGACGATAGGGAAGGAAGCTCAATTGCAGTTCTAGACTACACAGACTGCAGTTAAGTGTTGCTTTTGTTCTTGAAGCATGCTCCCGCATCGGTGCTGGGTCCTTATAAAGAATCAAAACAAAAGAAGCCACAAGGTCACGGTTCCCCCTGCCCTGGATAGATCAGATGCACAGCAGAAACACAAAAGAAAATTGCTCTGACCCTGGCTATCTTAGAACGACTGGCCTCATTCTTAAAACACGAAAGGCCAGAGGAAAAATAAATCAAATGAAGATGGTTCCCAAGCCCCTTCTTCCATTCCCCCAACCAAGGCTCTGTCCTTGGGGGTGGTCATTACACCAAAGCAGCTGCCTTGAGATCCTGACAAGGCAGAAGGACATCGTCATTTTACTGCTCGATGGGCTCCACCTCCCCCAACCAAGAAACAAACATGACCTACTTTGATGGAGCAGGAGTCCTAATTTAAAGCTATTTACTATGGATATGCAAGAGTTAAATACAATTCATAGGTGCTTGAGACAAGGAAAACTGGATTATACAGGCAGCAGACACTACACAAAGCAAACAATTAGCAATGCACTGTTGCCTGAAATATGCTTGTTGCAGCATTTTCTCCAACAATTGCCCTTGTGTGGGGTCGGCCTCTCCCCCGCCCCCAATCTAAGTGGTTTTCCCTTAGCATATGAGCAGGACCAGCAATAATTCAGATTCCCAGAGCCCTGAGAACCTTCTCCTTCTCAGACCAAACTTAGCCACCAAACAACCGGCTGTTTCCATCTGTCAGTTTTCTGAGCAAAACCTCAGAAATCGTCAGGAAGACTGGAGGGGAGTTGGGATAAGACCTCACTGAAAAGTGATAGATTAACAGGCAACACACACGAGCAAGAAACCCAAGGCTGAGAAGTCTGTTATACCCTGAACCACGCTTTATCTAGAAGTCTTTGTACTTGATCTGGAGGTTTGCAGAGGAAGGTCCCACCCATTTGATGCATTTTTTTTTTAATATAAGAAATTGCCACAAAAATCTCACCTTTCTGACTATTAATGTTGTGACAGAAAAAAATAAATCTTTCAAAACACTGATTATTTTAAAGCACTTATACTGCTTCCTCCCCCGCCCCCCCCAACCTTTTCTTTCTCCCTAGAGCAGATGTCTATTTCCATGGAAACCATGGCTAGGAACGAAGATGTTAGAACTCATGTAGATTTTTCATCTTTTTTAACGATGCCACTTGGCTTCTGGGTTTGTTGTTAGATGCCTGGTCCTGACAGTCTCTGTGACGAGGATTTCCTGAGATCCCCACTGCTGCTTGAGGACTGAGGAGACTGGAGTCGGGTTTCCCCCAAGAATGATCCTATGAATAAAAAAGGGTTTGGTGGGGCTTTAGGGTGGGGCTGCCTTTCTGAGAGCTAGACCACAGCTACGTACTGTCAGTTCTTCTGAGTGTTCATGAATGAGCTTTGGAATCGGAAGGGCTTTCAACTGTGAGAAAGAAAACAGCTTTGCCATCTCACTTTGGAAAGGGGCAGAAGCTCCCTTCCTGGAAGATTCCAAGAACTAACTTCAAAACCCACTCCCTCCTGAAGTGACAGCAAGGAGTTAACATTCGCATCTTGGGATTATCTGTCTTTGCCGATGAGAATTATTTTTGCCTCTGCTCAGATGGTTTGGTCGAATTGCTGGGGAGCTGGCTGTGACTATGGATTAACACAAAGTGAAGTTGAGATATGGCAGCCATCCAGCTTATTTGATCTGTGTAGACAGCTAAAGGAGAGCCCTTCAGGCTTCAAAGTCCAAAAGGATGTCTACGCTGATCAAACAAGTCGGGCTGTTGTCAGATCTGCTCTGTTCTTACAGAGCACCGGCTGCCTTTGTTCATTGTTGGTTCTGAGGCTGCAGGGTTTTCTCCCACAGAGGCGCCACTGAGTTCCACTGCTGTTTATAGGGCCTGTCCTTGGCCGAAGGTGTCGTGGGAGAGGTTTTCTCCTTGTCCCCGGCCTCGCTGTTCCCTTTGTCCCCTAATTAGGCATCACGCTCTGACACTCCCTTCCCTGTTCAAAACCTCTCTGTGAATCTGCTATTTTACTTGCTTGTCTCCCTCACTAGACAACTAAGCCTAAGGAGGCTGGAGTTGTGTCTCTGTCTCTGGTATCCATCGTGCCTGCCCAGAACAGGGCCTGGCCTGGAAGATGGGGCCTGGATGGTTGCAGGTGACTTTAGGCAACAACCACCTCACTCATCCTCAGCTTCCACTTCTGTGATGCTCGAAACCTGCACCAGCAGAGGTGGTGAGGATTGAGTGAGATAATGTATGTGGAAGTGCTTAGCACGATGCCTGGCCCCTCTCAGTGCTAAGACTTGTTAACCATTATTGCTAGAGAAGTTTCTTGATTGCTATAGGTTACTGAGTAAATGAATTAATGATGACTAGTAGACTTTCTCCTTTGGGTGGAAATCATAGTCTCTGGGTTAACTCTTTCCCATGGAATATTTTTAAAAATTCAATTAATTTAACATTTGGAATAAGTAAACACAGTTGAGAAATAAAGTATGAAAATTCCTTCTTCCCTCTCTCATCTATCCCCGTCTGCCAAACCCTCTACTCACCCTTCCCCTACTTTAACCACTGTCACTAGTTTCTTGTGTGTCCTAGGGTTTTCTTCACGTAAGCAATTCTGCTCACATGTATGTTAGCAAATTTGTAGTCGCGTAGTCTTAATCCCCCCTTCATAAGAAAATGGCAGTTTACTGTAACTGTTCTACACTTAGTGTTTTTTCACTTAAGAACACATATCAGGGATCTTTTCCATATTCATATATCAAGCATTTCCTGGATCTGGGATCCAATGTATGAATGCTCCATAATGTAGTTAACCAGTGTCCTGTCCATGGCCCTTAGATTAATATTTGCTATTTCAAACAATGCTGTAATGAACAAGCTAATATAGATGGTATTCCCATCTGGGTAAATATATCTGAGGGGTAAGTATAGCTGAAACGCCAACACTTTGGCCACCTGATGCGAAGAACTGACTCTTTTTTTTTTTTTTGAAGAACTGACTCTTTGGAAAAGACCCTGATGCTGGGAAAGGTTGAAGGTGGGAGGAGAAGGGGACGACAGAGGATGAGATGGTTGGATGGCATCACCAACTCGGTGGACATGAATTTGAGTAAGCTCCAGGAGTTGATGATGGACAGGGAAGCCTGATGTGCCACAGTCCATGGGGTCGCAAAGAGTCGGACACGACTGAGCGACTGAACTGAAGTATATCTGAAAGATATATTCCTAGAGTACTATTGCTAGGTCAAAGGACAGACACATTTGTAATTTGGATAGTGCCAAATTGCCTTTCATAGAAGTTGTACCAGTTCAGCACCCACCATGTGGTATTTTAGTTCATTATCTCAATTCATTCAAAAATGATTTGAAAGGTTCTGTCCCCAGAAATTTCAGGCATTAGGGAAAAGGAGGGGGAGGACTAGAAATTCCGAGAAAGACATGCTGTCAGTTTTGTCTGTGTTAATACTGCCTATAAATACTTGATAAGCAGCAACTGATCTTAGAGCAGCTCTGGTGCCTACACTATATCAGTGTCTCAGTCTTTTGGTAGAAGTATCTGCAAGTGTCATCATGAGACTGGAAGCTTTTTGAAGGCAGGGTCTTTTTCATAGCTGTATCCCACTCCCCTCCCCCGCCCTCCCATGATGCCTGACACAGTGGCTGGCACATATCTTATTTAATCAGTTCTAAGATGTATTTTGTCCCCGCATTTGTGTATCTTTAAAATCAGTGTGCTCATAATCCATGAATACCATTTCATAATTGCTGACCACATATTTTCTCAGTGGCACATAAAATAACATCTTAAAAATAAATGGGAATTGTGACTCAACAAAATATGGTAAAGTACACACATATTAAGTGTGTGAGTGGAATGGGGCCAAGATGTCACTGCCCATGCCATCTTCTCACTCTGTGTTCTAACCTTCATCCCTCTTATCTCAGTCCATGCCTTCTTCTAATGATGCCTTTTATGGGGATGCCTTCTTGAGCTGCCATCTCTCCCCTGAACTCTAACAAACATTTCCAGCTACCTAAAGAACAAGGACCCCTCCTTATGGATGTTCCATAAAGCTCTCAAATTCAATATGACCCCACATTGAACTAACATCTTCCTATCAACCACATCTTGCTTCTCCATTCTGTAGAGGCTTTGCTAGGCTCTCACCGTTCAGGCCTAAAACTTCAGTTAAATTCAACTCTTCCAGGACTTCCCTGATGAGCCAGTAGTCAAGAATTCGCCTCCCAATGCAGGGGATGGAGGTTTGAACCCTGGTTAAGGAAGTAAGATCCCACATGCTGCAGAGCAACTAAGCCTGCACACTGCAAATAGAGAGAGGCTCCCAGATGTCACCACTAGGAAAAGCCCATGTACCACAAATAAAGACCCAGCACAACCAAAATTTTTTAAAAACACACACACAAATGGACTTCCCTGGTGGTCCAGTGGTTGGGAATCCACCTGCCAATGCAAGGGACATGGATTTGATCCCTGGTCCAGGAAGAGCCCACATGCCTTGGGGCAATAAAGCCTGGGCACCACAACTACTGAAGCCCATGCACACAGAACCCATGCTCTGCAACAAGAGAAGCCACCACAGTGAGACGCCCACACACTGTAACTAGAGAGTAGCCCCTGCTTTCCCCAACTACAGAAAGTCTGTGCACAGCAACAAAACCTAGCCCCCTCAAAAAGACAGAGTCAACTCTTCCCTCTTTCTGTAAGCTTCCACTTATAGAAACAGCATTTTCTAATACAATGGAACATTTAAAATGATAGTAACTCAAAGAATGAAGCTGGAGGACTCACATTTCTTGATTTTGAAACTTGCAGCAAAGTTACAGGAATCAAAACAGTGTGGTACTGGCATAATAGTTGTGTCTGACTCTTTGTGACTCCGTGGACCATGGAACTCTCCTGGCCAGAATACTGGAATGGATAGCCTTTCCCTTCTCCAGGGGATCTTCCCAACCCAGGGATTGAACCCAGGTCTCCCTCATTGCAGGCAGATTGTTTACCCAGTTGAGCCACAAGAGAAGCCCTTCTAATACAATGGAATGTTTAAAATGATAGTAACTAAAAGAATGAAGCTGGAGGACTCATAGTTCTTGATTTTGAAACTTGCAGCAAAGTTACAGGAATCAAAACAATGTGGTACTGGCATAAAGATAGACATATAGACCAATAGAATAGAGTATCGAGCCTAGAAATAAGCCCTTGCATATATGGTCAAATGATTTTTGACAAGAGTGCTAAGATCCATTCAGTGGGGGAAAGGACAGTCTTTTCAACTAATAGTGCTGGGAAACTGGATGGCCACATGCAAAGAAATGAAGTTGAACCCTTACTTCACACCATATACAAAAAATTTAACTCAAAATTGATCAAAGATCTAAATATAAAACCTAAAACTATAAAACTCTCAGAAGAAAACATAGGAAAAAAGCTTCCTAACACTGGATTTAGCAATGATTTCTTAGATGTGACACCAGGCAGCAAAAGAAAAACACAGACAAATTGAACTTTGGGAAAATTAAAAATTTTGTGTGTCAAAATACATTATCAACAGAGTAAAAAGGCAACCCATAGAATGTAAGAAAATATTTTCAAATTATATATCTGATAAGACATTAATATCACACTGAGGACATTATGCTAAGTGAAATAAGTCAGACAAAGAAAGACAAATTCCCTACGATCTTACTTGTATGTACAATCTAAAACAATCCCCCACCCCCTGAAAAGAAACAAGCTCATAGATACAGAAAAAGCTTGGTAGTTGCTAGAGTAGAGGGGGTGGGGTGAGTGGGTGAAATAGGTGAAAGGGGTCAGAAGGTATAAACTTTCAGTTGTAAAATAAATAAGTCATGGAGATGTAAGGTACAGCATGGTGCCTATAGTTAATAATATTGCATTGCATACTTGAAAGTTACTGAGAAAGTAAATCTTAAAAAGTCCTCATCACAAGAAGACAAAATTTTGTAACATACAGTGACAGATATTAATTAGATATTAGATATTGGATGTTAATTAGATATTAATTAGATGTCATTCTGGTAATGATTTTGCTGCATACAAATATCCAGATCATGATGTTGTATACTTAAAACTAACATAATGTTAGTTGTCAGTTATACCCCAATGACTTTTTTATAAAAAATAAGCGAAAAGAAAATGGGCAAAGTATTTGAATAGACATTCCTCCAAAAAAGATATACACAATGCAGATAAACAGTATCACTAGTCATTAGGTAAATGCAAATCAAAATTAGGATGACTACTATCAAAAATCCAGTAAATAGCAAGTGTTGGTGAGGGTGTAGAGAAATTGAAACCCTTGTGCACTGTTGGTGAGAATGTAAGATGGTACAGTTGCTGTGGAAAACAGTATGGAGGTTCACCCTAAAATTAAAAAGGGAACTATCGCGGACTGGTGGTACAGTGGATAGGAATCCGCCTGCCAGTGCAGAGGACACAGGTCTGATCCCTGGTCCAGGAATTCCACGCGCCGCAGAGTAACGAAAGCCCGTACTCCACAACTTCTCAGCCCACGTGCAGCAACTACTGAAGCCCGTGCTTTAGAGCCTGTGCCCCACAAGGGAAACCACCACAATGAGAAGCCTGTGCACTGCAATGAAGAATAACTCCTGCTCACAGCAACTACAGAAAGCCCATGCTCAGCAACAAAGACCCAGCACAGCCCCCCCCCCCACCAAAAACAAAAACAAAAGCAGACATATTCTATGTTCCAGCAAGTACAGTTCTGGGAATACCTCTGCCAGGAGCTGGTGGGGAAGAGCAAATGAGGGATACTGTTTAATGAGGATAGAATTTCAGTCTCATAAGATGAAGAGTTATGGAGATGGATGGTGGTGATAGTTGCATAACATTATGAATGTATTTAATATCACTGAACGGTATACTTTAAAATGGTCATGATTTTTTATGGTACTTTTTATGTTATGTATGTTTTACTACAATAAAAAAAAAATTTGAAAAAAAATGTTAACAGCCTGAACATACTCATAGACCACTTACCACATGGCAGGTACTGGTCTAAACACTCCATGTTTGTTAACTCATGCTAACCCCCACAACAATCTTATGAGATTTATTAACTTGAATTGTAAAGATGAGGAAGTGAGGGTGACCAGTTGTCCCAGTTTGCCTGGGACTAAGGGTTTTTCCTAGAATTTAGGACTTTCAGTGCTACAACCATGAAAGCTCTGGGAAAACCCTAGTGAGTGGGTCCCTCTAAAAATAACTGAGGCCCAAAGAGACAGCATCTTCCTAGACATGTCAACAGGGTCCTTGTCCTAGGCTCTGCATGTCCAAGGGCTTCGCTCTGACCTGCTTCCTGCTGTGCCCATTTTCATAGGCAAGGAGTCCCCTGGGTCCAAGAAGCCATGCCCACCCTGAGCCTGGGCATTCTTCAAGACTACACTGTGAGAACCAGGACTCCAGAACTCCCTGTCCAAATAGCCAGGGTCCACTTTCAGCAACTGTACCAACCCTTCCCTGGGTCTGTCCTCCCAAGGGCAAACTTCCCTGCCATTGGGTACACCCCATACCCAGGGCTGGCTACTCATAAGGGGTGTGGATACACTCTGGCCATGTGGTCTGGGGTGTGGAAGGTGCATACAGGAGCCATAAATAGGAAGAGAAGGAATCTAGCTCAGCCACTTTCTGACCTGGAACTCCAAGGAACTCAAGAATTCTCAACTCAAAACCCGGTTTCTAGGTTACTTTGGAGGTATATTTGTCAAAGTATTGGGTTGACCAAAAAGTTCAGTTGGGTCTTTCCATACCACCTTATGGGAAAGCTCGAATGAAATTTTTGGCCAACTCAGTTCAGCTGAGTCATTCAGTCATGTCCACCTCTTTCCAACCCCATGGACTGCAGCACGTCAGGCCTCCCTGTCCATCACCATCTCCTGGAGTTTACTCAAACTCATGTCCATTGAGTCGGTGATGCCATCCAGCCATCTCATCCTCTGTTGTCCCCTTCTCCTCCTGCCTTCAATCTTTCCCAGCATCTGGGTCTTTTCAAATGAATCAGCTCTTTGCATCAGGTGGCCAAAGTATTGGAGTTTCAGCTTCAACATCAGTCCTTCTAATGAACATTCAGGACTGATTTCCTTTAGGATGGACTGGTTGGATCTCCTTGCAATTCAAGGGACTCTCCAACACCACAGTTCAAAAGCATCAATTATTGGGCACTCAGCTTCCTTTATAGTCCAACTCTCAGATCCATACATGACCACTGGAAAAACCATAGCCTTGATTAGATGGACCTTTGTTGGCAAAGTAATGTCTCTGCTTTTTAATATGCTGTCTAGGTTGGTCATAACTTTTCTTCCAAGGAGTAAGAGTCTTTTAATTTCATGGCTGCAGTCACCATCTGCAGTGATTTTGGAGCCCCGCCAAATAAAGTCTGCCACTGCTTCTACTGTTTCCCCATCTATTTGCCATGAAGTGATGGGACCAGATGCCATGATCTTAGTTTTCTGAATGTTGAGTTTTAAGCCAACTTTTTCACTCTCCTCTTTCACTTTCATCAAGAGGCTCTTTAGTTCTTCTTCGCTTTCTGCCATAAGGGTGGTGTCATCTGCATATCTGAGGTTATTGATATTTCTCCTGGCAATCTTCATGCAGCCCTGCATTTCTCATGATGTACTCTGCATATAAGTTAAATAAGCAGGGTGACAATATACAGCCTTGACCTACTCCTTTTCCTATTTGGAACTAGTCTGTTGTTCCATGTCCAGTTCTAACTGTTGCTTCCTGACCTGCATACAGATTTCTCAAGATGCAGGTCAGGTGGTCTGGTATTTCCATCTCTTTAAGAATTTTACACAGTTTATTGTGATTCACACCTTCAAAGGCTTTGGTATAGTCAGTAAAGCAGAAATCGATGTTTTTCTGGAACTCTCTTGTTTTTTCGATGATCCAGTGGATGTTGGCAATTTGATCTCTGGTTCCTCTCTTTTCTAAAACCAGCTTGAACATCTGGAAGTTCATGGTTCACTTACTGTTGAAGCCTGGCTTGGAGAATTTTGAGCATTACTTCACTAGCATGTGAGATGAGTACAATTGTGCGGTAGTTTGAGCATTCTTTGGCATTGCCTTTCTTTGGGACTGGAATGAAAACTAACCTTTTCTAGTTCCGTGGCCACTGCTGAGTTTTCCGTATTTGCTGGCATATTGAGCGCTGCACTTTCACAGCATCATCTTTCAGGATTTGAAACAACTCAGCTGGAATTCCATCACTTCCACTAGCTTTGTTCATAGTGATGCTTCCTAAGGCCCACTTGACTTCACATTCCAGGGTGTTTGGCTCTAGGTGAGTGATCACACCATCGTGATTATCTGGGTCGTGAAGATCTTTTTTGTACAGTTTTTCTGTGTATTCTTGCCACCTCTTCTTAATATCTTCTGCTTCTGTTAGGTCCATACAATTTTCTGTCCTTTATTATGCCCATCTTTGCATGAAATGTTCCCTTGGTATCTCTAATTTTCTTGAAGAGATTTCTAGTCTTTCACATTCTATTGTTTTCCTCTATTTCTTTGCACTGATCACTGAGGAAGGCTTTTTTTAATCTCTCCTTGCTATTTTTGGAACTCTGCATTCAAATGGGTATATCTTTCCTTTTCTCCTTTGCTTTTCATTTCTCTTCTTTTCACAGCTATTTGTAAAGCCTCCTCAGACAGCCATTTTGCTTTTTTGCATTTCCTTCTCTTGGGGATGGTCTTGATCTCTTGGGAATGTCACAAACCTCCATCCATAGTTCATCAGGCACTCTATCAGATCTAGTCCCTTAAATCTATTTCTCACTTCCACTGTATAATCGTAAGAGATTTGATTGAAGTCATACCTCAATGGTCTAGTGGTTTTCCCTACTTTCTTCAATTTAAGTCTGAATTTGGCAATAAGGAGTTCATAATCTGAGCCACAGTCAGCTCCCAGTCTTGTTTTTGCTGACTGCATAGAGCTTCTCCACCTTTGGCTGCAAAGAATATAATCAGTCTGATTTTGGTGTTGACCATCTGGTGATGTCCATGTGTAGAGTCTTCTCTTGTGTTGTTGGAAGAGGGTATTGGCTATGACCAGTGTGTTCTCTTGGCAAAGCTCTGTTAGCCTTTGCCCTGCTTCATTCTGTACTCCAAGGCCCAATTTGCCTGTTACACCAGGCAATTTTGCTATACCAAATTGTACTGGCCAACTCAGTACAAGGGTAAAATATATATTAAAAAAAAAAAACCAAACTGTTTGTTAGCTTGACTTATAACTCTTAAATGCTTCGACATAAGATACGTGGGCTTCCCTTTCATACTCCTGCCTTGGGTCTAGCAAACGCTCGCAGCAGGCCCGCAAAGAAATTTAAGTCACGTGACTAACCATGCCCCAGGGGAGCACAGAGGTTTTGCAGTCTGGTTCCAAGTCTAGGCTTTTAGCTATCACTCTGAACTGTTTTATTAGCCTAACCCTATAATTTTACAATGAGGGAGAAAAGCCGTACAGAGAACTTTAGACATTTGTCCAAGGTCACACGACTAACTCAGGTCACAGCAGAAATTTGAAGCTGTGCTTTATTTTGTTTTAAATATTTATTTTTTGCTTCACTGGGTCTTTGTTACCGTGCACGGATTTTCTCCAGTTGCAGAGAGCGGGGGTTACCCCCTAGATGCGGTACACAGGCTTCTCATTGTTGCGGTCTCTCTTGTAGGGTTCCCCTGGTGACTCAGACAGTAAAGAATCTGCCTGTAATGCAGGAGACCCAGATTCAATCCCTGGGTCGGGAAGATCCCCTGGAGAAGGGAATGGCAACCCACTCCAGTATTCTTGCCTGGAGAATCCCACCGACAGAGGAACCTGGCAGGTTACAGCCCATGGAGCCACTTCCTAAAAAGTCACATTCCTGTGTGTTTTGCTGACAGCAACTCTCAGCCTTGAGTCCTTGGCTTTTGTCTGTATTGAAATTCTCTCCACCTTCAAGGTCTTGATCAATCTTTCTGATCCCCATACACTCTCCTATATTGTAGCTATCCATACATACGTTTGTCCTCCTCAGTAGAGAGTAAGCTTCTTCAGGGCAGGATTCTATATGGTTTTGTCTTTGTATCCCTACAGTGCCATGAATAGACACTCACCAAATGTTAACCAGCTGGTTGACGTCTTTTTGGCCATTAAACCACACTTAAGGCTGAGGGTCAAACAGCATAAAACTAAGTATATATATATAATCTGCACCAACTATCACAGAGACATTTAAATACATTTATAAAATATATATATTTAACTTCTTTTTAAACTTTTAAATTTGAAATCATTTTAGATTTCCAGAGCGTTGCGAGGGTAGTACACCTAGTTCCCATAGACCTTTCAGCCAGCTCCCTGCTAGGTTAACATGGTACATTTATCCAAACCAAAAGATTAAATCTGGCACAATACTATTAACTAAATGACTGGCTTTACCTGGATTCCCCGGTTGCCTACTGGGGTTCTTTCTGTGTTCCGGATCCTATTCAGGATACCACCTTGCACGTAGCATCTTATTTCCTTAGCCGTTGACATTTCTTTTACTGCTGAGGCTGGAGGGGGGATGGGGGGTTGGATTGCTTTCTATGTTTCTTGGAATCCTTTTCCAAATAATCAAAATGTGAGCAAGAAAGATGGCATAGGGATGGTGAGGTAGCAGCATTCGCCCTCTATTGGGCTGCTGGGGTTTCAAACAGGGAAATGGCTGGAAGGATGATTTTCATCTGAGACCTCGTCTTTTTCTTGAATGGACACACGTGAGCCTAAAAACAGTATTACTTTTAATTCATTAAATTTCTGGGCCATTCCATAGCCCATTTTCCCATGGACTGGCACAAAACATGTTCCCAGTTACTTATAAAAACTTCCAAGCAGTTGGCATTTATCAGCAATCTTAGCAATTCAGCAAGAACAGAGGTTACAGCTGTCACAGGAAGTTGAAACCAAGGCTGCTGAATCACACCCACCCGGGGGAAAGTGTTCACGGAGTAGTATTCAAGCCTGGAAGAGGGGGGTGTGGTTGGGGTGTCAGATGGAGGAGGGTGGGATGCTGTGTAAGAGAAAAGCGAAAGAAAAGCCCCTGTGTCTCTGGAATTCAGAGCTGATTTCCAGCCCTTCTGGGCTTATTGCTAAGCCCTTGCTTCAGTCAGTGAGCACCAGCGCCGTGGTACACTCATGACTGCCCCTTCCTGCCACTTGACTGGGTCACCACAGACCACCGCCGAGATGGGCTTCAGTCTGCCCCCTGCCTCGAATCCATTACCAACAAGGGCACTTAACAACTCAAACCACTGGAGGATGGGGGCCCCATCTAAGTGGGCAGAATGGGGTGTATTACTTTCATGGGGTTGCCTTAACAGGGTGCCACAAACTGGGTGGCCCAAACAACAGAAATATATTGCCTCTCATGGTTCCAGGGCCCAGAAATCCAAAATCTAGATGACAACAGGTTACTTCTGAGGGATGGGAGGGAGAATCCGCCACTCTCTCTTCTAGCTTCTGGCAGCCTCAGCTGTTGCTTGGCTTATAGATAGCAACCCCCTCCCCAGGCCCACATCCTCATATCATCTTCTTCTATGTGCATCTGTCTGTCCAAATTTCCCCTTTATATAAGGATACCAGTTGTACTGGATTAAGGCCTCCCCTGGGGACTTCCCTGGTGGTCTGGTGGTTAAGAATCTACCTTCCAATGCAGTGGGTAGGGGTTCGATCCCTGGTCTGGGCACTACGATACCACATGCTGCAGGGCAACTAAGGCCAGGTGCCACACGACTGTAGCCTGAGCACTCGAGAGCTCTTGCTCTGCAACCAGAAATGCCCCGGGCAACACAACTAGAGAAAGCCTGCCCTACGCAACAAAGAACCAGTGCAGCAAAAAAAAAGAGGGCCTACCCTGATGACCTTATCTTCTCCTGGTCATCTGAACAGACCCAATTTACAAATAAGGTCATGTTCAAGGTTACAGGTAGGACTTCAACATTTTGGTGGGAGGCAGGGATCCAATTCAATTCATAACTGGAAGCTTCCATAATAGATAGCTTTGGCTGAAGTCTATCCTCGAACAATGTGTGGCTTAAGAAGCTGGAATTAAGGTTTTCTTGTGAAATCTCCTGATTTTTAAATGTCAGCACCTAATTAAATATAAGTAAACTATTTCTAGGGGCTTCCTAGGTAAAGAACCCGCCTGCCAACACAGAAGAGGTAAGAGACACGAATTTGCTCCCTGGGTCAGGCAGATACCCTGGAGGAGGACATCGCAACCCACTCCAGCCTCCTTGCCTGGAGAATCCCATGAACAGAGAAGCCTGGCAGACTACAGTCCATGGGGTTGCAAAGAGTCAGATATGACTAAAGCAATTTAGCATGCACACATGCACAAACTGTTTCTAGGGTTTCCCAGGTGGTGTAGGGATAAAAAAAAAAAACAAAAAACAACCATCTACCAATGCAGGAGATGTAAGAGATGCCGGTTGGATCCCTGGGTCAAGGAAGAGCCCCTGGAGGAGGGCATGGCAACCCACCCTAGTTATTCTTGCCTGGAGAATCCCATAGTCAGAGGAACCTGTAGGGCTACAGTCCATAGGGTCACAAAAAGTCGGATACCACTGAAGCGACTTAGCTCACACACAAACTATTTCTAAAACCACGACTGCCAAAAGCAAGTCAGCCTCTAGACCACTGTCTCCACAGGGTTCTCTCTAAAAGTCCGATCCCATCCTTCCCCTTAACCCCAGGCGTATGGCCAAGTTCCCTAGCCTGGCACACGGGCTCTCCCCAGTCCACTCTTTCCCGTCTCTCCAGGATCTTTTCCTACCATTGTTCTTTGCTGTGCCCCCACCCACCGTACCGCCACATCAAAAGACCTGCCCTTTTCCAAACACGCTTGCTGTTCTACACCTCTGTGACTCTGTGTCCTCCCTCTGCTGATGCCTTCTCTCCTCCAGTCCACCGGAAAACTCCTGGCCATCTTCCAAGTGCTCTGTCATTGCCACCCACGCCCACTTCCCCAGTAAAATCTTCCCTGTTCATCCCCAAGGAGTTAACCTCTTCCTTCTGTAAGCCTCCACTGCACCCTACATTTCTCTAGTACAGAACTTGACATTTGATTTGCTATTATTTGATTACCCATTTGCCTCCTGTCTGGTCACGAACTCTTTGAGGGTAGGGACTGTTGATGTGGATCACCTTGCACAGATCCCAGCCCGAAGCAAGTACTCAGTAAATAAGGAGTAAATGAATACTCTGCACAGCCAATCAGTATCATGGGGGACCCGAAGAAACATCGTGTGGAGTCCCTGTCCTTAAAGTTCTTACAGTCCAGCTGGGTTCATAAGATACACACCAAAGAAAAGACAAACCATACTGGTGGTGTTGACAACTGGCAGAAGAGGCTACTGGGGCCTATAGTTATTGTTGTTGTTCAGTTGCTGAGTCATGTGACCCCATGGACTGCATCACGCCAGGCTTCCCTGTCCTTCATCATCTCCCGGAGCTTGCTCATACTCATGTCCATAGAGTTGGTGATGCCATCCAACCATCTCATCCTCTGTCATCTTCTCCTCCTGCCTTCAGTCTTTCCCAGCATCAGGATCTTTTTTAATGAGTCGGCTCTTCACATTAGGTGGCCAAAGTTTGGAGCTTCAACTCCAGTATCAGTCCTTCCAAAGAATATTCAGGGTTGATATCCTTAAGGTTGATTATGGTGGCTCATTACAAGAAGAGAGAGTGGGGTAAGGAGAAGAAAGTAGGAGAAAACCCAGGGAAACAAAGCTGCAGAAAGAGGAGCGGTAGAGGTACAAAAAAGAGGACCTGGGACCCTTTGTGCCACATCCCTCTCCTGAACTAATTTTCCCTGCCTCAGTATGTTTCCAGGCTGCAATTCATTCCACCTTAAACCCTCTGATGACTCCTTCCAGAATCCCCTATTTCTCTGCCCACCCCACAACAATGCTCTCCAAAAAGGATGTCTTTGTTGCTGTCTCCTCTTAGCCCTTTCTCTTCAAACCCTCCTCATGCAAATTCATGTTCCACCTCTGTCTACAGACACTGTTCTTGCCAAGAGCACCAATGACATCTATATTACCACACCCAATGGGCAACTCCACTTTCTCATCATCCTTGCCACAGTTGACCTTGGGGATTTCATGAGTCACACAGTCACTCTTGGGCTTCCCATGTGGCACTAGTGATAAAGAACCCATCTGCCAATGCAGGGAGACATAAGAGACATGGGTTCAATCCCTGGGTTGGGAAGATCCCCTGGAGGAGAGCATGACAACCCATTTTAGTATTCTTGCCTGGAGAATCCCATGGACAGAGGAGCCTGGAGAGCTACAGTCCATAGCGTAGCAAAGAGTGGGACACAACCGAAGCCACTTAGCATAAACACACACACACACAGAGTCACTCTTGAACCCCATCACTGCTTTTTTTCCTCTTTTTTAGGTAGACAAGTCACCATTTATTTGTCTGAGATGATTTGCAAACACAATCTGTTCCAAAAACAAAGGACAGGTGTGCTACAATTAAAAACCAGTCTGGGGATTTCCCTCTTGGTTAAGTGGTTAAGACTAGATCCCACACGCAGCAGCTAACACCCAGCACAACCAAAAAAAAAAAAAACTAATCTGAACTTTGCAGGTGGATTTTAAAAGGTGATCATTTAGTATATAAATTGCTTACCATATTCTTTTGAATCTAAGATGCATTTTAAAAATTACCATCTTTGGAATAGAATGTGTCAGTTGATATCAGAGTTTAATTGGTACCAGTTTTTCTTTCTTGGTATTACATAAAATAATGGTGCATTCTGCAGTTGACATATTTGATGATGTATGGTACTAGATTGATGGAATGTCTAATAGCAGGATTTTGTTAAATAGAATTGTCTTCTACTGTATTTTTTTTTACAATTTTTTATTCTACACATGACATAAAATTTACCATCTTACCCATTTTAAGTGTACAGTTCAGTGGTACTAAATACATGTATTTGGAATTCCCTGGCGGTCCAGTGTTTAGGACCAAGTGTTTAGAGCCACTGCCATGGCTCTGGGTTCAATCCCTGGTCAGGGAACTAAGATCCTGCAAGCCTTGTAGCACAGCCAATAAATAAATAAATACACGTATATTGTTGTGCAAGCATCAGCCCTATTTGTTTCTGTTGTTTAGCTGCTAAGTCGAGTCCAACTCTTTTGTGGACTGTAGCCCACCAGGCTTCTCTGTCCATGGGATTTTCCAGGCAAGAACACTGGAGAGGGTTGCTGTTTCCTCCTGCAGGGGATCTTCTCCCCCCAGGGACCAAACCTGCATCTCCTGCATTGCAGGCAGATTTTTACCACGGAGCCACCTGGGAAGCCCTCATCAGCACCATCCATGCATGCCCAAAACTCTTGTACACCTGAAACCCTACCCCTATTGAACAATAACTCTCTCCTCTCCCCCAGCCCCTGGCAACCATCATTCTATTTTCTGTTTCTGTGATTTTGACTACCCGGTACCTCACATGAGCAAAATCATACACTATTTGTCTTTTTGTGGCTGCATGATTTCACTGAGCATAATGTCCTCAAGGCTCATCCCTGTTGTAGCATATGTCAGCAATTACTTCCTTTTTAAGGCAGAGTTAAATATTCCATTGCAACATTTTGTTTATCCACTCATCCATTGATGGACATTTGGATTGCTTCCACCTTTTGGCTATTGTGAATAATGGTGCTACGGACACTTGTGTACAAATATCCCTGCATTAAAAAAATAAAAACTAAAGTAAACCCCCAAAAGCACAAAGAAGAAAATAACAGTTACTCATATTTCCCATCACCTAGAATTAACCATCATTTACATTTTGACATTTGTTTCCAGTGTTTTATGACTGTGCAGTTTAAAATTCACGAGAGGAGTTGACTCATTGGAAAAGACCCTGATGCTGGGAGGGATTGGGGGCAGGAGGAAAAGGGGACAGAGGATGAGATGGCTGGATGGCATCATCGACATAAGTTTGAGTAAAGTCCAGGAGTTGGTGATGGACAGGGAAGCCTGGCATGCTGCAATTCATGGGGTCGCAGAGAGTTGGACACGACTGAGCAACTGAACTGAACTGAACTGAACTGTCACTTTTTTTTTTTAAAGAAAAAATTAGGAGTTACAAAGAAAGTTGAGGTATGATCCTGTTCACCTCTACTCACTCTCCCAACTCCCTGCCCCTCCTCCCCAGAGAAAGCCACGCTTGACCTACCAGTGTATTCTGCAGTCCTTTCATTAAAAGAAATATTTTTTTACATATGTTTGAAGATAACATAGAAAATCCACAGTTCTAATACGTTGCAAAAACTGCATTATGCACATTATTCTATAACTTTGTTTTTATTTAATAGATTTTGAGCTCTATCCATGTCTCTGCATGTATAGACATAAGTTATTCCTTCTAACTGCAATATTGTTACTCATTATGAATACGGGTCCTATTTTATTTGTACTTTCCCTATTGACGGCCATTGAGCTGTTTCACTGGTTTCTTATTAGGTATGATCCTGCAATGGACAGCCTTCTTGAATACATGTGCAAGTATTTCTCTAGGGTAGAAACCAAGAAAGAGAATTTTCAGGGCACAGGGCATGAATATTTTCAATTTTACTAGATAAGGACAAATCGAGAGAATGGATTTCCCCACAACCTCACCAGTCCTTGATATGGTCTGTTTTTATTCCTTCTCTGCATTTTTTTAAATGAGAAGAATGAAATCTGGGGCTGTACCGCTTTCTCGAAATCACAGAGCAGGTTAAGGACAGGGCCAAGACTAGACCCCACTTCAACGGGCACCGGAGGCACACTTTTTGCACCACTTTGTATTGCCCCTTGTCAGCTCTCCATGGAAAACCCAGAAAAGACCCCAGTGTAAGGAGGGTGGGGAAGTCGGGGGGCAGGATGACTAAAATTCTCAACATGGTGATTATACCGCGACTAGAAATGATTGCACATCCTCCCAGAAAATGGCTTCGCCCCGCAGATCCGCGCTCCCACCAGAAGCAGTTGCAACCTGCGGCTTTCAGAGCTGCACCAGGGTGGTGATTGGCTCTTATTCGGCCGACTAGGGTGGGACCAGAAATGGCGTCTCCAGCAGCTGATTTTTCAGGGCAGCGGCCCTGTTCTGGGAGGAGGGGGCGGCCGAGCCTCGCTGGGCGTGGGGGTGCCCCCGTGGCCGCCCTGCATCCGAGCCGGACCGCAGCATCCAGCACCAGCCCTGGCGACACCTCCCAGCCCCTTGCAGCACCTCCAGCCGGCGCCCGGAGGGGCTGGAAGGGGGAGAGAGCGGCACGACGGCGATTTCCCGCGGACCTCGCAGCCGCGCCCACCCGGGCTGCTCCGAAAGGGTTCATCCCGGACACAGGCAGCCGCCGCCCGCCGTTAGCTTTGCGGGAGACGAGAAAGGCTGGACCGCCACTTCTCTCTTCCCAGTCTCCTCCGATCACGGTGTCAGCTCCGCAGCAGGGACCTCCAGGGAGGGCGACGACTAAACTCTGCCTGGGCCCCTCCGAGTGGAGTCCGGTGAAGCTGGGTGAGGTCTCAGACCCCAAGCCTTTCCTAAGGGCCAGTCCTGGCGTGGGGTTGTGTCTCCCCACGAGCTGGTGGCCTGGTTTCCTTTTTCCTCCCCAAGGCAGGAAAGAGCAGTGGGACAATTTGAGGAAAAGAACAAAGCTGGCACCGCCCAGGTCACTTCAAGAGCCTGGAAGGCTCCCTTCCTCTCCCAGTTGGGATTACTTGCAGGGCTGGCATTTTTTTTTCCCCCCTTTAAAATTTTCTTCTTAGCTACCACCGTGTGAGACCTTGCTACCTGCCAAGCACTGTACTAAGTGTATTAGCTTATTTCCTCCCCATACCAACTCTTAGGACAGGATCAAAGGGGATGAGGAATTTCCCCAGGGTCACACCTATAGAGGGGCAACACTGGGATTAGAAATTTCCTCCAGATCCTGTGTTTTTATTTATTTTTATTTAAAAAAGTAATTATTTGCTCACTTTTGATGATCTTACACAGATCCTTTTGGGGAAAAAAAAATGAGAACACTGCAAACATCACCATACTCTTTACTGAGTGGGAGGAATGAACAGGGCACTCTATTGCTGGCCAGAGTAGGAACAGGTAACACTTTTCGGGAAAGCAGTTTGGCCATTTGAATCGAGAGCTTTAAAAAACTGTCCACACCCTTTAGTGAAGAAATGGTCACCCTCTATAGATAGCCATAGCTATCAAGATGTAAAATACATATTCCCTGGGATCCAGCAATTCCACCCAAAGGACTCTATTCTACAGATGGATGCAGTAACACATGGACAAAATGGCATATATGTGAGGACATCATTACTGCACTGCTCCAATAGCAACAGATGGGAGACATCTAAAAATGTACCAATAGAATTGATTCGTTTAACCATGTCACACCCATTTAAGGCAATTCTATCCACCATTTCTACAAAATAAGGCAGTTTTCTATTTTACATGTGGAACAATCATCAAGAAATTTTAAGTGAAAAGAGAAAAAAGTATATGATGTGCTACTGTTTTTATATGAAAAAAGAATATATATACATACATGTACATATATGTTTTTTTTTCCCCTAAGAAAGATACACAAAAAGACAGGTGATATTCTTGCTTGTAAGAAGGAAACCCACAACTGAGGGACACATTTTTTTTTCCATTGTGTAATCTTTAGTACTTTTGGAATTTTGTATCATGTGCACATATTAGCAATTCAAAATTCAACTTAAAAAAAAAAAAAAACAGATTCAGCAAAATTCCTATCTCTAGACCCAGTAATTCTCCTTTTGAGAATCTTGCTTAAGGAAATTATCAGATTTCAGACAAAGAATAATGCAAAAAGATATTCACTGAGGTGTTATCATAGTGAAAAAATGTAGGCAACTTAGAAGTCCAACAATGGAGAAAAGAAAATTATGGTGTGTACATATAATATTATCATGTAATCATAAAAAGGATGTCTACAAAAATATCTTAGTGACATACGAAGATGCTTATACTGCTAAGTTTTTTTTTTAAAAAGCCAGGTAGAAAATTATCTATGCAATATGCTCGGATAGCTGTAACAATAGCAGGCATAGAAAATAATTGCCAAAAAGTGAACAGTCAGGACTGCTGTGTGGAGGGACTGTAAGTGATTTTGTTCCCCCCAGATAGCTTTTTATACCTTTCCACTTTTTTGTAGAGGGCATCTATGCCTTGAGTGGTCTTTAAAAAACAAAACAAAAACTTAAGAATAAAACCTCATAGTATTTAGAAAAATTAAAGACATATTCAGTAACCCACAAATACTACTTCTAGAAATAAACCCTGCATAAATAGGTGAACAAGTTTGCAAGGTGTTATTATTAACCACAAAAGATGGTAAACAACTCAAGTGTCTATGGAAGGAGATGACTTCAACAAGTACAGAACATCCATCCTGCAGAATATTAAGTAGCAATTATGGAGAATGGGGTCGGTAAACCAACATGCAGCAGGGAAAGCAACTTGCAGGACAACATGGATGCAATGACTGCATTTAAGCTCAAGAAAGAAAAGCTGAAGCTCTGTGTGTTTGGACATTAATGTATGAAGGACATTAAATTGTTAACAATAGCTCTCTCTGGCAAAGGGAACACACTAAAAGAATATCTTTACATTTGACTCGACGTATGTCTGTGGTATTTGCATCTTTTATAAATGTGTTCTCATATCATTTGTGTGATTATAAAACAGCAATAACATAGGAGGAAAAGTATAAGCGTAGAGAAAGATCTGAAAAGATACACAACAAAATGATCAGTAGTTTCCAGCAGGGATGAGGGACTGGGATTTAAGGTGATGGGTCATTTTCTCAATTTACTCTATATACAGTGAGTTTTTTTCTGTAATTACGCCCACATGTGAACTATCTTCATAATTATAGCAGCAACATCAAAAGCCTGCCTGTTTGGCAGTAGCCTCTGCATTTTCCCAGCTCTGTTCTTCCTCCAGGCTAAGGCTCTGTTTTCAGATGACCACCTTGCTGACATGCAACGCCCAGGAGCCCAAAGCCCGGAATGACACCAGGACCTCAGCCTCGTTTCTCCTTTTACCAGAGAGGAGGAACCTGAGATGCTGAGCCACAGCCTTCTGGCAGCTCAGCTGGGAAAGGGGACTCGGGCAACCTGGATCCCAGGCCCCTTCTCTCCCACCTTCAGTTTCCAGAGATAACCCACAGGAGCCGGGCGAGGGAGGACGGGGCTTGAAGCCACAAATTAATGATATCAGCGTACTATCAAATGCGGGAACAATAAACCCCATCATTTACCGAGTTGCCTCTGGGCTCAGCTTCAAGCTCCCTTCCCAGACAATGGCTGGTCAGAGCCCCTGCCAGGTTTTCCGGAGAGACCGCGACAGAGCACTGGGCCAAATTGGCCTCCGGTGGCCAGCACTCTGGGATTCACCTCCAGTGACTTATCACCTCCAAGGCGGGAGCTGGGGAACCCTCCCGGGGCCCAGGAGCTCAGCGCCGGAAGATCTGTTTGCTCCAAAAGCTGAGCAGGGCAGCGGGAGGGCGCTGGCCTGGAAGCAGAAAATCGAGGCTTGAGGCGCCAGCACTGCCGCGTCTCCCTTTGTGACCCTGGCAACTCACCAGATCCTGGGAGTCTCGGACGTTGGGGGGCAGACAGGAGCCTCTGTATCTGGGGGAGAATGGGCGGTGCCGGACCCCTCCCCCACCAGGGCTGTCTCAATCCTGGATGTCGGCGAAGCTGCTGTTCCCGCTTCCCGCGCAGCTGCTGCCTGTCTGTCTCCATGACAACCAGGCCAAAAGACTGATTTGCCAGTGTCCAGGCTCTAGAGCTTACCTCGAGGCTGGGTTTTCGTGTGTCTTTCTGGAAGCCGGTCCATTGCCACTCCCAGGAGCCTCCAACAGCATCCTCTAGCCATTGCGTGGGAGGCACCCTGGGCCAGCTAGAAAGAGAGCACCACTTATCCTTTATAAACCTCATCCCCTTGGAGAGAGGAAACGCAGCCTTAGGCCTAATGGCCTTGTAATCGCTGGTGATTTGTCTTTCAAAGCCCGGGTCCCTCTCCCTAGTTGCCCTGGGCTGCTAGTAGGGATTCGCAACAACAGATGGCTTAGCGGGCCAGGTCACTTGCACCGAGGTACCCCCATCTTCAGTTCAGTTCAGTCGTTCAGTTCAGTCTGACTCTTTGCGACCCCCTGGACTGCCGCACACCAGGCCTCCCTGTCCATCACCAACTCCTGGAGTTTACTCAAACTCATGTCCATTGAGTCGGTGATGCCATCCAACCATCTCATCCTCTGTCATCCCCTTCTCCTCCCGCCTTCAATCTTTCCCAGTATCAGGGTCTTTTCAAATAAGTCAGTTCATCACATCAGGTGGCCAAAATATTGCAGCTTCAACTTCAGCATCAGTCCTTGCAATGAATATTCAGTACTGATTTCCTTTAGGATGGACTGGTTGGATCTCCTTGCAGTCCAAGGGACTCTCAAGAGTCTTCTCTAACACCACAGTTCAAAAGCATCAATTCTTCTGTGCTCAGCTTTCTGTATAGTCCAACTCTCACATCCATACAAATCTACTGGAAAAACCATAGCTTTGACTAGATGGACCTTTGTTGGCAAAGTAACATCTCTGCTTTTTAATATGCTGTCTAGGATGGTCATAACTTTTCTTCCAAGAAGCAAGTGTCTTTTAATTTCATGGCTGCAGTCACCATGTGCAGTGATTTTGGAGCCCAAGGAAATAAAGTCTGTCACTGTTTCCATTGTTTCCCCATCTATTTGTCATGGAGTGATGGGAAAGACTAGAGATCTCTTCAAGAAAATTAGAGATTCCAAGGGAACATTTCATGCAAAAATGGGCTCCATAAAGGACAGAAATGGTATGGACCTAATAGAGGCAGAAGATATTAAGAAGAGGTGGCAAGAATACACAGAAGAACTGTACAAAAAAGATCTTCATGACCCAGATAATCACGATGGTGTGATCACTCACCTAGAGCCAGACATCCTGGAATGTGAAGTCAAGTGGGCCTTAGGAAGCATCACTACGAACAAAGCTAGTGGAGGTGATGCAATTCCAGCTGAGTTGTTTCAAATCCTGAAAGATGATGCTGTGAATGTGCTGCACTTAATATGCCAGCAAATTTGGAAAACTCAGCAGTGGCCACAGGACTGGAAAAAGTCCGTTTTCATTCCAATCCCTAAGAAAGGAAATCCCAAAGAATGCTCAAACTACCGCACAATTGCACTCATCTCACACACTAGTAAAGTAATGCTCAAAATTCTCTAAGCCAGGCTTCAGCAATACGTGAACTGTGAACTTCCAGATGTTCAAGCTAGTTTTAGAAAAGGCAGAGGAACCAGAGATTAAATTGCCAATATCCGCTGGATCATCAAAAAAGCAAGAGAGTTCCAGAAAAACATCTATATCTGCTTTATTGACTATGCCAAAGCCTTCGACTGTATGGATCACAGTAAACTGTGGAAAATTTTGAAGGAGATGGGAATACCAGACCACCTGACCTGCCTCTTGAGAAACCTGCATGCAGGTCAGGAAGCAACAGTTAGAATTGGACATGGAACAACAGACTGGTTCCAAATAGGAAAAGGAGTACATCAAGGCTATATATTGTCACCCTGCTTATTTAACTTATATGCAGAGTACATCATGAGAAACACTGAGCTGGAAGACGCACAAGCTGGAATTAAGATTGCTGGGAGAAATATCAATAACCTCAGATATGCAGATGACATCACCCTTATGGCAGAAAGTGAAGAGGAACTAAAAAGCCTCTTGATGAAAGTGAAAGAGGAGAGTGAAAAAGTTGGCTTAAAGCTCAACATTCAGAAAACTAAGATCATGGCATCTGGTCCCATCACTCATGGAAATAGATGGGAGACAGTGGAAACAGTGTCAGACTTTATTTTTTGGGGCTCCAAAATCACTGCAGATGTGACTGCAGCCATGAAATTAAAAGATGCTTACTCCTTGGAAGGAAAGTTGTGATCAACCTAGATAGCATATTAAAAAGCAGAGACATTACTTTGCCAGCAAAGGTCCGTCTAGTCAAGGCTATGGTTTTTCCAGTGGTCGTGTATGGATCTGAGAGTTGGACTGTGAAGAAAGCTGAGTGCCGAATAATTGATGCTTTTGAACTGTGGTGTTGGAGAAGACTCTTGAGAGTCCCTTGGACTGCAAGGAGATCCAACCAGTCCATCCTGAAGGAGATAAGTCCTGGGTGTTCATTGGAAGGACTGATGCTGAAGCTGAAACTCCAATACTTTGGCCACCTCATGCGAAGAGTTGACTCATTGGAAAAGACCCTGATGCTGGGAGGGATTGGGGGCAGGAGGAGAAGGGGACAACAGAGGATGAGATGGCTGGATGGCATCACCGACTCGATGGGCATGAGTTTGAGCAAACTCCGGGACTTTGTGATGGACAGGGAGGCCTGGTGTGCTACAATTCATGGGGTCGCAAAGAGTCAGACATGACTAAGTGACTGAACTGACTGAACTGAACTGAACTGATGGGACCAGATGCCATGATTTTAATTTTCTGAATGTTGAGTTTTAAGCCAACTTTTTCACTCTCCTCTTTCACTTTCATCAAGAGGCTCTTTTGTTTCACTTTCCACTATAAGGGTGGTATCATCTCCATATCTGAGGTTATTGATATTTCTCCTGGCAATCTTGATTCCAGCTTGTGCTTTATCAGCCCAGTGTTTCTCATGATGTACTCTGCATAACAGTTAAATAAGCAGGGTGACAATATACAGCCTTGATGTACTCCTTTCCTGATTTGGAATCAGTCTGCTGTTCCATGTCCAATTCTAACTACTGCTTCCTGACCTGCATAAAGATTTCTCAGGAGGCAGGTCAGGTGGTCTGGTATTCCCATCTCTTTCAGAATTTCCCCCAGTTTGTGATGGTCCACACATTCAAAGGCTTTGGCATAGTCAATAAAGCAGAAGTAGATGGTTTTCTGAACTCTCTTGCTTTTTTGATGATCCAGCGGATATTGGCAATTTGATCTCTGGTTCCTCTGCCTTTTCTAAAACTAGCTTGAACATCTGGAAGTTCACAGTTCACGTATTGCTGAAACCTGGCTTAGATAATTTTGAGCATTACTCTACTAGCGTGTGAGATGAGTACAATTGTGCGGTAGTTTCAGCATTCTTTGGCACTGCCTTTCTTAGGGATTGGAATGAAAACTGACCTTTTCCAGTCCTGTAGTCACTGCTGAGTTTTCCAAATTTGCTGGCATATTAAGTGCAGCACTTTCACAGCATCATCTTTCAGGATTTGAAACAACTCAGCTGGAATTGCATCACCTCCACTAGCTTTGTTCGTAGTGATGCTTCCTAAGGCCCACTTGACCTCACATTCTAGGATGTCTGGCTCTAGGTGAGTGATCACACCATCGTGATTATCTGGGTCATGAAGATCTTTTTTGTACAGTTCTTCTGTGTATTCTTGCCACCTCTTCTTAATATCTTCTGCCTCTGTTAGGTCCATACCATTTCTGTCCTTTATTGTACTCATCTTTGCAAGAAATGTTCCCTTGGTATCTCTAATTTTCTTGAAGAGATCTCTAGACTTTCTCATTCTATTGTTTTCCCTCATCTATTGTTTTCCCCCATCCTACCCCTTTCCATTTCCTCAGGCTCCTCACTGCTCTTTCCTGATCTGTGGCTGGGTCCAGGAGTCCTACTGTGGCCTTTTCAGTTCTAACAATACTGAAATATAAAATATCTTGATGATAACCTTTCTCAGAAGGTCACAGAGGGTCAGGCAGGTATTCAGAGCTTTATAGACCTTTCCCTTTGACATTGATCTGCTGGAGAAGGCAGAGGCTACCCACTCCAATATTTTTGGGCTTCCCTTGTGGCTCAGCTGGTAAAGAATCTGCCTACAATACAGGAGACCTGGGTTTGATCCCTGGGTTGGGAAGATCCCCTGGAGAAGGCAAAGGCTACCCACTCCAGTATTCTGGCCTGGAGAATTCCCTGGACTGTATCGTCCATGGGGTCACAAACAGTCGGACACGACTGAGCGACTTTCACTTTGACATAGCAGCATTTGCCTAACTTTCTAATTTCCCTGGCTTCTCCCAAGGCCGTGTTTAATTAGACAGATATCTTTTCCTATCTGTGCTCTGATACCCTGGCTATAAGCTTCCTAGAGGACAGGAATCTGCCTGCCAATGCAGGAGACTCCAGAGATGCAGGTTCGATCCCTGGGTCTAGAAGATCCCCTGGAGTAGGAGATGCTAAACTATTCACATACTCCCCCATGCCTTGTACATCTGGTTTCCCCTGCACATACCCCACCCCCAACCCCAGTACCCTGCTTTTCATCTTCCCACTGGGGGACCTTCTCTGGCTCCAATTGTTGCTCATGGTACCCCTCTCTAAACTTAATAGCACTTCTGGACCACTGAGTAAATGGTCTCCCCAATTGTGGTCATCTCTTTAAAAGCCCTCACATCTATATGCTAATTATTTTTTTAGATCTGTCTTTCCTCCCTTCGAATTCCTCAAAGCCTGGGGTTTTCCTTGGGTCCTCGTACTCACCACAGTATCTGGCACAAAGGAAGTATTCAACAGAGACTTTTCCATCACTGAGTGAATGAATGAAAGAAACAGTCTGAAGGCCACCAGTCCTCACTTTTGTATGAAGATGTTTAGAATCACACTTTGAATTTGTTAACATGTTTTTAATGACCTCAAAGCATTTCTGACATCACTCATTACTTTGATTCTTATCATACCCAAGAGGTAGGCAGGGAGAGGAATAGAACTCCCTCTGGCAGACAAGGACCCCAGGATGCTGAGAGATACAGTAATTTGCTCAAGGTCATGGAAGAGATGGCCTAGAGTCATAGGAGAGTTCCAACCTTCTGACTCTGGAGCTGGGGCTCATTCCACCACCACCACTGGCTTCCTCATGTTCCTGTGACCTCCCATATGAAAAGGGACATCAGGAAAAGAAAGAGCACTTGAGGCCAAGGATCCTTTGGTCTTTTGAGGAAAGCGTTCCTTCTTAGCCAAAGCCCAAATCCACAGCCCAAGGAAACAGGCATCTGAAACAATGGTAGCACTGGGCTCAGAGCCAGCAGAGCTAGGTCCAGTCTTGGGGTTTCCACTTACTAGCTATTTGATCTTGGATATGTCATTTACTTTCTCTGAGCCCCAGTTTCCTAAGAAGTGGCATGTGTCTGCTTCACAGGGCGATTATAGGAAAAGCCACACTAACTTCTTCAGTTACTCAACTGTTTAAGGCCTTGCTGAGGATAAAATGGAATATCTGGCCACTGTGACATTTTATACCCTCTCCCTGGAAATGGCCAGTTGCTATCTGCTATTATATGCTCAGCCGCTTCAGTCGCGTCCTACTCTTTGTGACCCTGTGGACTGTATCCTGCCAGGCTCCTCTGTCCATGGGCTTCTCCAGGCAAGAATACTAGAGTGGGTTGCCATCTTCTTTTCCAGGGAATTTTCCTAACCCGGGGATTGAACCCACATCTCCTGGATTGCGGGCAGATTCTTAACCCATTAAGCCACCTGGGAAGCCCATCTACTATTATTGTTATTAATATTTATGTTCCTATTATTAAGGTCATGAGTTCAGTCTCTGTTCTCATATAATCAACTTCACCTAGAGACAAGGAGGTTTATCCCAAAGCTATGGACACTGACATTCCTTTGCACTGTTTGGTAAATATTCACTTGCCTGTTCTACCCACAAAATAAACTCCTCAGAGGTGAAGAATCTGCTTTTCTCAACTATTTCCAGGAACTGGTACAGTGCCTAGCACACTGTAAACATTTAATAATCATAGCTATTGTTAACTACACTGTGCTAGTCACTTTCTTATGTATCAGCTCATGTAATCCTTACAACTCTACAAGGTAAAAATATCATCATTCCCATTTTACAGATGTAGAAACTGAGGCTCAGAGAGCAAAATAACTTGTCCAGGGTAACAAAGCTAGGAAATATCAGAATTAGGATTGGATAGAGGCTGACTAGCTTCAGAGTCTGTCTTCTTGCCATTCTTGTAGTTGACTTACTGCCATCCACCTCCACCACTGGAAACCCCTTCCTTCATAGAGCCATTTCTCTAGCTGAGAGGCAGAAGCTGGCTCTGATTCTCTTTTCTGTATTATCTGGGGATCTTACTCTTGGTTTTCCCAATAGTAGGATGAGCCACTTTTCCTTTTCCTTTCCTTATACCTGATGTCTGCAATGGTGGGGGCAAGAATTTCTTATCACAAGTACATGGAGGCTGATGGAAAAGAAAAGCTTCATCATGATTAAAATGATGAGGAAGTCAAGGGACACTTCAAGCTCCAGTCTGTCCTCAGGGAGGCCTTGCATCCTAATTTGGACCAAGTCACTGACTCTCTCCCCAGGGGGACTGCTGTGATTGTCTGTAAAATGATGACAATCCCACTGACCCTTCTGGGAAGGAGAAGAGGAGGTAGGCGGGAGGAATTAAAGCTTGGACGTGAGGAGGTTAGAGATGAAAAAGCAAGAGTTTCAGGCTGAATTGAGAGCATGATATCATTCTTTTTAGAAATCAAGAGTCTCTTTTAACTCATGTTTATGAAACTGCTTTTTGGAGTTTCTTGAATTTCTCATTTTGTTGACTTTCTATCTCTTATAACAAGAGTCAAAAGGGGGGAGACTTAAGTCCAGAGGGTACTTATGATGTAAGTCTTCGCAGGAGAAACAAGAGACTCAAAAGGCTCACAAAGCCCTCCTACTGCCACCAAGGAGTGAAAGATGGTGACCACAGGAGGAGGAAGTGGTGACTGCTTGGAAGGTGGCTTTGGCTAGCTGCAGGTATAGGAGAATTTTCAGTGGGAGGCAAACAGGTCTTGGGGGAGGGGGAGAGCTCACTCTGAGCTAGGGAGGGGTCCTTCAACACCCCTGTATTCCCACAGGCCCACGCGTGGACCGCTAAAGTGGACACTGTCATCTGAGGGCTTGTGGGTTCAGCAAAGATAAAAATGGGACTTAACAGAAGAGAGAAAAATGCATTGAACACTCAACCCAGTTATGATTTAGGCGCAGCCGTGGGCAGAATAGCAATGAGCTCCTTATTTTAAGCAAGTGATAGAGAGATGAAAATAGATCAAGTGCGTTGAATCAACCCAGGTTTTTGCAATCAGTGAACTGGATCGACCACACCCTTCTCAGAGAGAGAAGAGAGAAATATGAGGAGTCTTTCTTGAAAAGGAAGAGCCTCTCTTTTCAGAGTGGAGTGTTCCAATTGCTGCCAAGTGACTTTCACCTAAATCATCACTGGAGACGGTGTAGACCCCATCCTGGTGCTGAACTCAGAAAGGGAAGGAGATTCTAGTCCCTCCCTTTGGGCCTCTGGATCCAAGTAACACAGTCCAAAAACAAGAGAATCCTGGGCTGAGTGGAGCTCCAGGTCATGTAGCAAAAGCTATGACAGCGTTTCCCATGTATGGTTTTGGTGCCAGATACTTTATATATATTATCACATTCCAACATCCTCATAAAGTAGGTATTTTACTTGCATTGCCGTAAATGGAGAGACTAAAGCTCAGGGTAAGGGTCTAGCCCAAGGCCACACAATTAAAAGTACAGAGCCAAGATCTGAACTTAGGCCTGTCTGACCCCCAAACTCTTGTTTTCTCTACCACACCACAGAGATCTCTATTCAACTGCCACTTCTCAGTGAGACCTTCCTGACTCCTGAAGTAAACATGCACTGCCTTCTCCCTGGCACTCTCTATGCCCCGCCCCTATTTTATTTCTCGCCTCAGCACTTAAAAGCATCTGGATTGTGTTAGTCATTCAGTCGTGTCCAACTCTTTGCGACCCCATGAACTGTAGCCTGCCAGGAGCCTGTGTCCATGGGATTCTCCAGGCAAGAAAACTGGAGTGGGTTGCCTTTTCCTTCTCTAGGGAATCTTCCCAAACCAGGGATGGAACCCAGGTCTCCTGCATTGCAGGCGGATTCTTTACCATCTGAGCCATCAGCACGTAAAAGCATCTGGCTTAGTATAACTTTACTTATTTATTCATTTATTGTCTGTGTTCTTCCCCTTACAACCTAGGCTCTGTGAAGGCAAAGACTTTTATCCATAGTCCCAGTGTGTCAAGGAACAGTGTCTGGAAAAATGAATGAATTATTCAGTGAATAAGTGAATGTGGCATAACCTCTTGCCTGACTTTCTACTGGAATGCTGGCACCAATGCCCTCCACTTTTGATAAAAAGCAACCCAATGGTCCTTTAGAAAACCTGAAGGTTCTAGATTCTGACAGACTAGAAGGGAGAATAAACAGACAGCAGGCCTGCATTTTAAAAGAAAGGGCATTTATATGAGGAGCTGACATCCAAGCTGTCAAAGTGGGTGAGATGCAGATACGAGGTGCTAGTTCACAAGTTAATTTGAGTGCACAAGGGATCTGTGTATGAGAAAATAAAACAGGTAATTAGAGATGCTGGGCAGACAACGGAGCTCAGTCTCTAGGAAGAATTAACAAAGCCATTCCACAGCTTTATTTGGCATGGATCATGTGTATGCTCATTCGTTGCCAATAACTTTCTTCTTCATTTAGGAAGATAAAATGGGGTGGGGGGTGCATATAAGACTTCCCTGCAGTACAGACATTGACTGTACCAGAGAAGAGATTTACAAAGTCACTTTTTTTTTTCTGCCATGCCACATGACTTGCAGGATCTTAGCTCCCCAGCCAGGAATCCAAGCCAGGCCGCAGCAGTGAAAGCTCTGAGTCCTAACTACTGGACCACCAGGCAATTCAGTGAAGTCACTTTAAAGCAGTAGTTCCTTAACTTGCCAAAACTGATAACTTGCGGAAAAGTTTCTTAACCTCAAGGGGGATTATATGAAATAATGTATGTAAAACCCCTCAGTACAAAGCCTGGACCCTGGGGGCCACCTGATATTTACTATTAAATTAATATCATTTCTTGATAACCCAATAAACACAGCAAACTCTCCCTCCAGAAAAATGTACATTTGACCATACACTCAAAACTTTGCATATACTTTCAGAGGGGATGGGCACCTTCCAGAGGACCATTGAATCAGGAGTTAAGGACAAGTGCCTTAAAGAAACAGATGGACTCCCAGGCCAGCAACATTTGGCTGTAACTTGTTAGAATATATTCACACACATAAAGAGACAATCTTGTATATAGAACAGGGTTAGTAAACCTCAGGAGCACAGAAATGGAGAGTTACAGAGGCAAATACAGGCTGGCCCCATTCAAGCACTACTAAGTGAAGGGTGCCCTGGTCCAAAACCCCATTTGTGGGACTTCCCTGGTGGTCCAGGGGTTAAGAATCTGTTTCCACTGTAGGGGGCATGGATTCAATCCCTAATTGGGAAACTAAGATCCTGCCTGTCACATGGTGCAGCAAAAAACAAAACAAAACAAAACCATTTGTCCCTGGTGGCAATGGTTTAGCCCCTACTATGGAGATGTGTGTGGCAGTCCTTACGCCTGATATCTTTAACATTTGCATCATGACACCTAATTCCCCTTGCTCTAACTGCATCCAATCACCAATCAATCTTCTGACTAGAACATGGCTTTACCTCTGGAGGGCCTACAGGGAGAGAGAGAGAGGGCCTGGTCCCCTCCACTCACATTTCTCACTGTAAATTAGTGAACAGGCATTCAGGATTTGTAGAACAGTCTATGAGTATGGCTAACCCACTCCTCCTCTGCTAACATAAAGATCAATTTTCTATGCCCACAAGGTTTCTTGGGTGATAGCCAATAAACCCCAGGGTGCTGTGATTGAGAGCTCTGAATTTTCTTAAGAGTAATTTCTCTCTTAGGAATCTAAGGAAATAACTAGGAGTTGTGATGTACACATGTACATACAAAAGAGGTCCACCATAGTGGATTTACAGAAACTTTTTATTTCGAGTTAATTTTTTAAATTGACATGCAGTTTTAAGAAATAACATTAAGAGATTCCATACACCCCTATGTGTAACTGTGTCAGTCTGTTTGGGCTGCTAGAACAAAAATACCATAGACTTGGGTGGTTTAAAAAACAAACACTTGGGACTTCCCTGGTGGTCCAGTGGCTAAGATGCTGAACTGTACACATGGGCATCACCAAATGGCCAATACCAAAATCAAATTGATTACATTCTTTGTAGCTGAAGATGGAGAGACTGTGGTGGTAGTTTAGTCGCTCAGTCATGTCCAACTCTTGCGACCCCATGGACTGTAGCCTGCCAGGCTCCTTTGTCCATGGGATTCTCCAGGCAAGAATACTGGAGTGGATTGCCATTTCCTTCTCCAGGGGATCTTCCTGATCCAGGGATCGAAGCTGGGTCTCCTGCATTGCAGACAGATTCTTTACTGACTGAGCTACGAGGGAAGCCTGAGGAGAAGCTGTATACAGTCAGCAAAAACAAGACCTGGAGCTGACTGTGGTTCAGATCATCAGCTTCACTAGCAAAATTCAGGCTTAAATTAAAGAAAGAGGAGAAAACCACTCGGCCAGTCTGGTATGGCTTAAACCAAATCCTCTATGAGTATGCAGTAGAGGTAACAAATAGATTCAAGGAATTAGATCTGGTAGACAGAGTGCCTGAAGAACTATGGACGGAGGTCTATAATATTGTACAGGAGGCCACGAACAAAACCATCCCAAAGAAAAAGAAAAGCAAGAAGGCAAAGTGGTTATCTGAGGAGGCCTTACAAATAGCTAAAGAAAGAAGAGAAATGAAAAGCAAGGGAGAAAGGGAAAGGTATATCCAACTAAATGCAGGTTTCCAGAGAACAGCACGGAGAGACAAGAAGGCCTTCTTCAATGAACAGTGTGTAAAACTAGAAGGAATCCACAGAAGGGGAAAAACTAGAAATCTCTTCAGGAAAATTGGAGCTATCAAGGGAATATATTGCCCAAAGATGGGTACAATAAAGGACGTAAACTGTAGAAACCTAGTAGACGCTGAAAAGATCAAGAAGAGATGGAAAGAATACACAAAAGAACTGTACAAAAAAGATCCAAATAAGCCAGATTGCTATGATGGTGTGGTCAGTCATCCAGAGCCAGACATTCTAGAGAGCAAAGTCAAGTGGGACTTAGGAAGCACTGCTGTTAATAAAGCTAGTGGATGCAATGGAATTCCAGTAGAACTATTCAAAATCCTAAAGGATGATGCCATCAAGGTGTTGTATCCAATATGTCAGCACATCTGGAAGACCCAGCCATGGCCACAGGACTGGAAAAGGTCAATCCTCATCCCAATTCCCAAGAAGGGTAGTACTAAAGAATGTGCTAGCCATCAGACAAACACACTCCTCTCCCATGCTAGTAAGGTCATGCTTAAAATCTCACATGCTAGGCTTCAGCATTATGCAAACCAAGAACTTCCAGATGTCAAAGCTGGGTTTAGAAAAGGAAGAGAAACCAGAGATCAAATTGCCAACATTTGCTGGATCATAGACGAAGCTAGGGAATTCCAGAAAAACACCTGCCTCTGTTTCCCTGACTACACTAAAGCCTTTGACTGTGTGGATCATAACAAACTATGGGAAAGCTGTTAGAGTGATGGGAATACCAGACCATTTTACCTGTCTCCTGAGAAACCACCTGTCTCCTGAGAAACCACCTGTCTCCTGAGAAACCTGATTGGTTTCTGAGAAACCTGATTGGTTCAAGATTGAGCAAGGAGTATGATAGGGCTGTCTGCTGTCACCCTATTTGTTTTTGTATACCCTAGTGAATTTGTATCTATACACTGAGCACATCATGAGAAATGCTGGGCTAGATGAGTTACAAGCTGGAATCAAGATGGGCAGGAGAAACATCAACAACCTCAGATACGTGGATGAATAGCATTCTAATGGCAGAAAGTGAAGAACTAAAGAGTCTCTTGATGAGGGTGAAGGAGGACAGTAAAAGAGCCGGCTTAAAACTAAATGTTAAAAAACCTAAGATCATGGCATCCAGCCCCATTATTGCATGGCAAATAGAAGGGGAAAAGGTGGAAGTAGTGACAGATTTCCTCTCCTTGGGCTCTAAAATCACTGCAGAAGGTGACTGCTGCCATGAAATCAGAAGACATTTGCTTCTTGACAGGAAAGCTATGACAAACCTAGACAGTGTGTTGAAAAGCAGAGACATTACTCTGCCAACACAAGTCTGTATAGTCGAGGCTATGGTCTTCCCAGTGGTCATATACGGTTGTGAGAGCTGAACCCTAAAGAAGATGGAGAGCCAAAGAATTGATGCCTTCAAACTGGGGTGTTGGAGAAGACTCCTGAGAGTCCCTTGGACAGCAAGGAGATCGAATCAGTCAATCTTCAAGGAAATCAACCATGAATACTCATTGGAAGGCCTATGCTGAAGCTGAACTCCAGTAATTTGGTCATCTGATGCAAACAGCTGACTCATTGGAAAAGTCCCTGATGCTGGGAAAGAGTGAGGGCAGAAGGAGAAGAGGGTGTCAGAGGATGAGATGTCTGAATGGCATCACCGATGCAATGGACATGAACTTCAGCAAACTTCAGGAGGTGGTGAGGGACAGGGAGGCCTGGCATGCTGCAGTCCATGGGGTCAAAAAGAGTTGGACACTGAACAACAACAACTGTGTCAGTCTGTTTGGGCTGCTAGAACAAAAATACCATAGACTTGGGTCATTTAAAAACCAAACACTTGGGACTTCCCTTGTGGTCCAGTGGCTAAGACACTGCATTCCCAATGCAGGGGACCAGAGTTCGATCCCTAATCAGCAAACTAGATCCCACATGCTGCAACTAAAGAACCTGCATGTCACAGTGAAGATCAAAAGATCCCGCATGCTGCAACTAAGACCTGGTGTAGCGAAATAAATAAATATTTTTTAAAACCACATCTCTCAGAGTTCTGGAGACTGGGAAGTCCAAGATCAAGGCCATTTTTCTTGATTCATAGACAGCTGTTTTCTCACTTGCTCTCACACAGTGGCAGAGGGGGAGGAACTCTCCAGTATCCTTTTTATAAGGGCACTAATCCCCATCATGAGGGCACCACCCTCTTGAATATCCTCTTAATCATCTCCCCAAAGCCCCACCTCTGAACACCATCATATTGGGGATTAGATTCAATATATGAATTTTGAGGAGACACAAACATCCAGTCTATGGCAATAATATCTTGTGTAACCACAATCAAGGAATTATTCAAACAATCCACACACTTTGTTCAGATTTCACTATTTTATGTGTACTCATTTGTGTTTATGGAAGTTTATCACATATAGATCTGTGGGATCACCACAATAGTCAAGACATAGAATAGTTCCATCATAAGAAATTACACTAATTTTTACAGTAAAAAAGTAAAATCAACTTCAGCATCCAGCATCAGGAGATAGCTTACACAAATTGTGGTACAGTTATAGAGTAAACTATTATTCAGTCATTTAAGATGCTGAGTACGTAAATATTATAAAATGTTTGCAAAGATTATTTAGTATGGGAAAATGCTTATAGGGTTTCCCAGGTGGTGCTAGTGGTAAATAACCCACCTGCCAATGCAGGAGACTTAAGCGAGGTGGGTTTGATTCCTGGGTCAGGGAAGATCCCCTGGAGAGGGAAATGGTAACCACTCCAGTCTTCTTGCCTGGAGAAACCCATGGACAGAAGAGCCTGGTGGGCTATAGTCCACAGTGTTGCAAAGAGCTGGACATGACTGAAGTGACTTAGCACTTAGCAGAAAGTTATAAGACACAAAGTTTTGTTTTTTTTTTTTAAGACACAAAGTTTTATGTACGATATATATGTATATTTTAAAGTAAATGTTGAGGAATACTTGATGGAAATATACCATAAGTTTCTAACACTATTTACCTTTTGATGGTAGGTTATGCTTTTCCTGTTTTATTTTTGTGTATTTTTCAAATATTTCTATAATAAGCACCTACTGTGGGTTGAATGTGTTGTTGTTCAGTTGTTAAGTCATGACTGACTCTTTGTAACCCCATGGTCTGCAGCACACCAGGCTCCTCTGTCCTTCACTGTTTCCCAGAGTCTGCTCAAATTCATGTCCATTGAATGGGGTGGGATGTGGGAAAACACATGGGGGAAAAAACAAAGGAAAATCAAAGCAAAAGAAATAACCTGATAAAAATAGCGACTCAAGGTTGAGACTCAATCATGAAGAGGGACTGTTCCCAGGGGAGGCAATTGCTCTGTTTACACCAGGGGTCTGGGAATGCAGGGGGCTGTGGCCTCTTTTCCCATCATCCAGTGCAGTTTAGAGGAAGTCTTACAGGCTCTGCAGCTCCCAAGCCTAAACTGGGTCCAGCAGGAAAATGAGAAAGTGAGGGCATCCTCTGGGTCTCAGCCTTGTTTATCAAAGACAAAAGAGGCTAACAGACTGAGTGGCAGGGCTCAGAGACTTGGGGCTGGCGGGGGAAGCAGCCAGCTGGTTTACCCTTGCCCGGTCCACACTCACCTTCCAGATCTGCAACCCTGGAGGGAGAGGAAGGGTGTGTGGAAAGTGAGACAAAGGATGGGTGGAGCCTCTGCTCTGGCCAACTGCTCAGGCAGTGACCTGTGGGAGACAAATGAGGGCAGAAGCTGGAATCTGTCCAGCCCTGGCCCACACCCAATTGGCCAGGACACCGTGCCCTATCTGATAAGAGTATTGGCCTGGGAGTCAGCCATCTGAGTCTCAGGCCAACTGTGCTTCAAAGCAGGGCAGTTTGGCAAAGCCAACTTGATATGGGAGATACTCTGATAGAACTGAGTCAAAATACAAAATTACCATTTAGAAAGTTATCAAGTAGCCTATAAAAGACAAACCCAATTCTTCCTTTCTCTCTGATGCTCACCCTACCCCTGACTTTCATTCCTTCATTAACCTTGACTCCATTCCTAATTCCTACCATGTCACTGAGCCCCTTCCTATCCTGGATTTCCAGAGGTGAAAGCTGGCACTGGGTGGGGCTCAGAGTGGAATTGAGGATGTCTGCTTAGCACGTACCACTTGAAAGCAAAATATACACATAAATTTAGTGGTTTAATTTTAGGGTAAATTTCCTCATATGAATATAGCACTGCATCAAAGCATCCACAGTTGAATGGCTGCTGGAAAATCTGCCAAAGGGATTGGAAGTATTTTCTAAATAAAGTGAGAGATCTTAGGGAGGATTTCCAGGTGAAAAAGCCAGAAGTCCCAGAAGAGAAAGAAAAAGATGATGCCATCTGGGAACTAAATACCCTGGAGTTCTTATGAGGATATGGGTGGTCTGTCTACCTGGAACTTCGCCCTTAGAGGGTTCTGGCCCTTCTGCCATCCCACATGGTTCTGTAAACAGTCAGTCACAGTGCCGTGCCTGCCCCGGGCATCAGAGGCGGCCATGGCTCAGGCCTGGCCAATTTCAGTGCCTAAATCCTGTCCACAGTGGCTGGTCCAAGAAGGGGGTACAGAATCGAAACAGAGGCAACCTCCTTCCACGGGGTCTAACAATAAGGTCCCCGAAGAGAACATCTCCAGGGTGTCCCTCTGGGGTCATGGACTACAAGGATGAGGAGATTTGGGGCTGCTGGCGGCCATCTTGCCACCATGCAGTCAGTCAGCAACCCCACTTCAAACTTCCTAAGTCGAAAAATTCTTTTTGCTTAAACTGGATCAAGTCTGTTTTCTGTCAGTGGCAACAAACAGAACCCTAACACATTCCACTCTTTATTTTGGCACTTATGGAGACCCCAAGGCTGCTAAAGGGAAGCCTGCTTAATAAGCCCAGGCCACTTATTAGAGCCCACAATCAGACCTCCCACTCAGGAAAGAGATCCTCTGTGAAAGGAAAACTTAGATGCCTCAGAAGAAACCTAAACCAAGGTTTAGGTTTGATTAGGGTTGATTATCAATCAACCGAGTCCTTCATTCATAAATGTCTTTCAATCAAAGAGATGCATAACTAGATATGTATTAGTGAAGTGTCTGACCTTGGAGGATAAAGGTCAGCCTCCAAAGGTTTTAGAAGTAAAGGATCAAGATGTAGATTAACATCAGATCTCTTACCCACAAGACTAAATGCTGGAAGACAAAAGAGTGAGGTCTTCAAAGTTCTGAGGGAAAAAATGAATTTGAACCTAGAATTCAAACTCATTTAGCATACATAAGGTTGAGGTCCTAGAAGTTTCCCTCTCATGCTTCATTTCAAAAAAGTACTCATACTCTAGCAAAATGAAAAAGGAATCCCCAAACAAAATGGACCTGAGTGGGAGACAGGAAACAGGGGAACTAACCTTAGAGACCTATGAAGGTGGCATTTCATAAACTGCATGAAGAAGAGCCTCCAAATTATTAAACCCAGGTGGTGAGTTTGCAGGTGTTACTTGTATTATTATTTTAACTTTTCTCTGCATTTTAATTTTTTCATAATTTAAAAGTTGGAAAAAATAAAAAAGTTCAGAAAGAAAAAAATGATACATATCTGTTATGTAAACATGAAAAAAGAGGCAGTTAAACGCTAAGATGAATTAAAATATTAGTTACTTAATGTTTCCTAACTTATAAGTTTCTGCCATCTAGATATTTAAACATATGCTCATTAAAAAAACATGTGATTTTAGGGTTGTACAACAACCTGAAAGTACTTAATAGCATAGAACTATACACATAAAAATGGTTAAAATGGTAAATTTTATGTTACATATATTTTACCATACCACAAGAAAAAATTTCACGAAGTGTGACTTTAAACCATTCAATATTTTAATTATTCTTAAAAACTCTAGCTGGAACTTTCCGGGAAACAATAGCTTTAGCTGTGAGGAAATATTTATACACTGCAGAACCATTTTTGTGTGTGTTTCCTTGCACATGTGCATGTGTGAGCAAGGGTTTCTTTAGGCACACACCTAGGGTTAGACTTGCTGGTTGGAGGATATGACCATTTGGAGCTCTGTATTCCAACTCACCAACTCCCACAGCAGGGTGTGAGTGGTCCAGTGCTTCGGCACTCATGTTTTCAGACTTGTACCTTTTGGGTGTGAAATCTGAGTCTCATTTTTTAAAATCTCTCATTTATTCATTTACTTATGGCTGTGCTGGGTCTTCCTTGCAGCACAAGGGCTTTCTCTAGTTGCAGCAAGCAGGGCCTACTCTCTAGTTGCAGTATATGGGCTTCTTATTGAGGTGGCGTCTCTTGTTGAGAAGCACAGGCTCTAGGGCATGTGGGCTTCAGCAGTTGTGATGCATGAGATTAGATGTCCCACAGAAAGGGATCTTAGTTCCCAGACCAGGGATTGAACTCAAGTCCCCGGCATTGGCAGGTGGATTCCTAACCGCTGGGTCACCAGGAAAGTCCCCTGAGTCTCATTTTTATGGAGTAGGAGTAAGTGGTGTGTGATTGGTCAGCCTGGCTTAAAGGGTCAGGACAATACCCAGCACCTGGTCCAAGAGGGACACAAGCAGGTATGATGTTGGTTGAATTGCATTCGTCAGGGATACTTGTCCCTTGGGAAGCGCTTTGTGTTAAGGGGGAACCAGAGTGCACCCCCAAGCTCCTGGATCGGAGATGCACACCAAGGAAAGTAAAACTAACAAACGGAGATACACACCAAGAAAAGTAAAACTAACAAACCAGAGAGAAGGTGCTGGGCTAGCTGATGTGAGGTTTGCAGGGTAGGATTCTTGGAGGAGGAGGGCCAGAAGCAACGCTAGGAAGAGAGGAGGAACAGAACGCAGTGAAGAGCAGGGGAAAAGGGGTATTTCAGAGATTAAAGCCTGTTACAAAGCTCAAAAGCAAGAGAAAATTCTTAGGCACTGAGGGAGAGAAGTGGGGTGTGTTTGGCAGAAAAGAATTCAAACTAGAGAATAATCAGAAAATAAATTGATTCATGCCTCAGTATCTTCATTCATAAAATCTGGATGTTGATGTTACCTATCTCAAAAAATTGTTGGGAAAGTTACATGAAATAATATATCTAAGGCATTTGGCATATTGCTCGGAAAAAGAAAATTCAGTAAGTACTAGCTCTTGTTAATTAAGATCTCGTTAGGACTTCCCCAGTGGTCCAGTGGTTAAGAATCCATCTCTCAGTGCAGGGGACATGGGTTCAATCCCTGGTCTGGGAAGATCCACAACAGGAGAAGCCACCGCAATGAGAAGCCAACACACCACAAAACAGAGTCGCCTCCGCTTGCGGCAACTAGAGAAAGCCTTCGCACAGCAACAAAGACCAAACAGCCAAAAGTAAATTAATCAAAAAAAGATCTCATTAAACCAAGTCATCCAAGATCAAACAGCTGATAAGTATGTGTCTAGGATGTGAATCAGTTCAGTTCAGTTCAGTCGCTGAGTCGTGTCCTGGACCCCATGGACTGCAGCACGCTGGGCTTCCCTGTCCATCACCAAGATTCTCTGATTCCAAAGCCCAAACTCTAAACCACTGGGCTCTACCTAATAACTTCCATTTACTGAGCACAGTGCTCTATACTCTGCATTCCTTATCTCATTTAAATTTTGTAACATCCCCAAGCTGGGTGTGGCTATTTTACAGGAAAGGAAATTCAGGATCATTTAACTCACTTGCCCAAGCTCACGCAGTTGGGACTCACACCCAGGCCTGCCCAGCACCACACTGGGAGTTAGGAGGCTCGGGTCCCAGCCCTAGATCTGCCACTGATCAACCTGGTATCACTGAGCCTGTTTCCTCTTTTTTTTTTTTTAATAACAGAAGCTAGGTTAGAGAACGGTCCCTCTGGTCCCTTTAAGCTCTACTGTTCTGGGAAGGTGGATTTAATGAAGTCACAGAGCGGTCCAGGAAGGAGGGAGGGGTGTGTCTGAGCCAGACAGGATCGCCATCCCCAGCTGACGGCACAACATCCACCAACAGAGATCCAGAGGCGCCAAGGGACAGGCCCGGGTCTCCAAAGCATTAGTCATCGTCTGCTCCCACTTCCCAGGGGACCAGCTGGGAAGCTGCTCCAATTATACTGGGATGATGAGGGATCTCTAGGATGATGAAAGTGTAGGAGAGGAGATGTCAAAATACACGGTGGGAGATCTGACTTATTCAGCCTGGAGAAGGGAAGCCAAGAAGGGCCCTTTTTCAAGTCTCCAGTGAGTATGGGGCTGGGTGGAAAGGTTAAGACTTGGGGTGTCTGAGACCTGGGCCCTAGTCCTGGCTCAGCCACCAACAAGCAGTATGACTTCTGTTTGGCAAGTTACTTCACCACCCAATCTTCAATTTCCATATTAATAAGTAAGGGAAATAACTTTAAAACACACTCCACCAATTTATACCAAAAAAAAAAAAAAAAAGTATAATATTACAGCCAAAAACAACTAGAAATGCTCAAATACCTTGGCAACAGAGAACACTTGTTAAGCAGGCCTGGGGGTGGGAGAGGTGTTGATGCAACAGAATGTTAAAATGCCATTTGAGACACTGAATAATAACAAACATTGATTGAACACTGTTTGCTAGGTGCTAGGCAAAGGCCGTGACACACATGACCTCATCTAACTAACATCCTCAAGCATCTTCTGAGGGAGGTGTTACCACCATCTTTCAGATGAGTTAGCTGAAGCCCCGAGAGGTTAAGTCACCCAACAAGTTAATAAATGAGGCCCGCAGGACTTCAGTCCAGAGGTCCCTCTGATTCAGAGAGCCGTGCCCCTAACCTTTACACTCACTGCCTCAGACTTGGGTATGAGGACCACGCAGAAATAGAGAAATGTATATATAAGGGTTAAGCAAAGGGGAAAAAAATCCTCCAGACTGATTTATGTTAATACAAGAATGTTGTCATCAATGTTAGGTTTGGAAGTTTATAAAAATGGGCAATTTAGAATGCTGAGAACTTATTTAGGACTGCTCAAGTTTAGCTATTTCTGCTTGATTTTTGTTCATAGAGATGATAAAACATATAATACCTGACCGAGGAGGTGAGCACTGATGATAGGGTCTTTCTAGTTTTAATATTTCATTTCCGAGGTGATCAGAGGAGGAAAGTACAGCTACATTTCCTCATCACTGAGAAGATACTGGAAATCTGAGGACATGACTCTCCTGTAACAAGCTTCTCCGTTATTTCACATTGCCTACCGCACTGCTTCTCGGCCTTGACTGCATATTGGAATCACGTGAAAAATTTTAGGACCTGCTGGTGTCCAGGTCCACTCCCAGAGATTCTTACTGAATTGATATGGGTACAGCTTGGGCATCAGAAGTTTTAAAATTTCCTCGCAATATTCCTTAATGCAGAAACATGTGAAAACCCCTGACCCACCCAATAAAGGCCTAACTCCTTCACTTGGCAGAGAAGGCCTTCTCTGTTTTTTTCAGTAAACTTCCCTATATTCCTACTTTTCACCCATTTTCTCCAACCCAGTTAGAATGTCCTGAACATGCTCTGTTCTCCTATTTATATTTCTGTGCCTTTACCTGTTACTTCCTCCGACCGAAATAATTTCCTCTGTTTCTTCTCCCTTGTCTATCTGGAAAAATCCATTCATCTTCAATAGCAGGGCAGTCAGCCTTCAAGATGGCCCCCAATTATCCCCACTTTGTATTCCTGCCTTTCTGTGGTTCCCCTCCCACGCTGAATAGTCCTGACCTGTGTGATAATGATATTGTGGATAATGATGGAGTATGACTTCCAAGGGTGGGTCATCCAAGACATCACAACCACAACCCTAACCCTCTCTTGGATCACTTGCTCTCACAGAAGCCAACTACCATGTCTTCAGCAGCCCTATGGAGAGCTCCACGTGGTAAGGAACTGAGGCCTCCCGCCACCAGCCATGTGAGTGAGCCAGCTTGGATCCTTCGATCCCAGTCAAGCCTTCAGATGACGGATATCCCAGCTGACATCTTGACTACAACCTCATGAAAGATCTTAAGCCCGAATCACCCAGCTAAGCCATTCTGGAATCCCTGAGTCCTAAATTGTGAGATAATGTTTGTTGTTCTAAGCTGCTAAATTTGGGGATAATTTATTATACAGCAATAGATACCTTATACAAATACCAAGCTCAGGTATATGACACTCTGTGAAGTCTTTTTGGCTTCTCCTCTGCTGAAGTTGAATTGAACCCTGTGTGCTGCTGAGCCTGACACCCTCTCCCTCCCCAGCCCCATCACAGCATCAGCACACAGGGCCTACCTGTGACTTGCCTTTTTTGTCCACTGCATTCTGTTCCAGGAGGAAAGGGGCAGCCACAGTGCAGGCTTCAGTAAGCACGTATGGAATGAATGAACACACATGAGAACGGCTACCCGAGTTTAGCCCAGGCTTCTTCCCTACAGAAACTCCACGGTACGCTGACCGGAAATCATGGATGTCATGGTGGATGGGTCCTGATGATTTTCTTAAAAATTTGACAAAACTCTGGCACCCATGGGTATATCTAAAGCACTGGACTGGAAGTCAGAAAATCTGGATTTTAATTCTAATCTGTCAACTACCTGCTGAACTTCTCTGAGCATTGGTTTCATCCCCTCAAATCCTGAGGTGGGCAAGGCAGACAGGAGTGACCCCATTTTACAGAAAAAGGAAAAAGGCTCTGAAGGGTTCCCTGGCTCTAGATCATATGGCAAAAAAACGTGTCAGTGTCTGAATTCAGACTTGGGTGTGATTCCATGAAAATGAATAATTATATATGCACACTTGGCAGGCTGAGCATCTAGGGACCATCTGGCTTAGCAGGCTGAGGAGGGCTGCATTTCTGAGCAGCTTCTTTTTTTAGACGAAAGCAAGATGGAAAAATAAGCTGTCAAACTACTTTCCCTCATTTTCCACATTGGTGAGATGTGCGCTCAGTTTTGCCGTCTTTTTTAACTCTCAAATGCTATATGTCCGTGTATCTCAGTTCACTCCACCTGTCTTTGGCTACTCTGTCACTGACTCTGCCCTGGGCCCCACAGCTGGGATCTGGGAAACCCCTCTCCCCCACCCCAAAAGGAAGCAGGGGCAGCTGGAGACATCTGAGGGTGGGCGCGCACCAGCTGTTCCCAAGTCTGGATGGGGAACAAGAAGCCTGCAGATGGGGGGATTCAGAGGAGGGACAGTGATCCCTGCTCCCCGTGTCAGTCAACAGGCAGATGCTTTTCCATCCAACAGATGGGTCCCGCTCCGGGAATAATATAGTAAAATGTAATACTAACTATGACCCAGAATCTGTGTCTTCTGGGGAGCAGGAGGCCAAGAGATCAGATGTTAGCCAAATCTAATCAAGAAGACTCTCGCAGGCAAAGTGGAACTCGAAATGAGCCTAAAGGAAGAGCAGGTGTTTGGATGTACAGATGGGAGATTGGGAAAGGCCCTGCAAGCAAGAAAACATTGTGAGAAAGGGGACACACGTTTTTTGGGGGGATGGGTAGGCATATTAAGGGAACTGAGGAAAAAGAAGGCACAGCAAGAAGCAGAGAACCGAAGAGGTGGGGCAAGAATAGTGAGGGGAGGAGATGCAATTCTACAGAGAAAAAGGAGTCCCAAAGATTCTTGACAACTCAAGTGATGGAGACTCGACCACCAGCCCATATTCCCACTGACAGGGAAATTGAAGTTATGAAAGGAAAGCATGCACACGGGTCACAGAGTGAGGGAGACAGGGGGACAAGAACCTGGGGTTCTGGGCAATCAGCTTGGTCATCTTCCCGTGAGACCACCCTTGCAGGCTGGTGGTGTTACACAAGCCGTGTTTCAGGCAGATCTGGCAGCAGAATGCAAAGGAAGAGAGAGGTTTGAGTCCAGGAGACTGTAAGAATTTTTCCAGGGTGAGTTGATGGAGGGACTAGACTCGAGTGAAGTGGGGAAGATGTGCTGGGTGTGAGGATCATGGCAAAGGGAGAAACAAGAGGACCTGGCAAGAATCAGACCTGGCAGTAAGGCTGAGAGCTGTGGACAGGTCGTTCGCAGGACATCTTCAGGCCTGGGAGTTTCTCCTGGGGAGGTCACAGGACATTTTAACTCCCTGACCTCAGACTCAAAGGCAGCAGACAAAAATTTACCAAATAGCCTCTACAATCACCTCTCTATCCCCAGGTCCTTTTCCCTTTCCCACCCTTTACACAGATCTTCTGAGTCTTCCACTCCAGATTTCCAGACCTTCGGTTTACATCTGATGCTTAGGTGTCTGTGTTTGGATGATCAGGTGTGAAACTAAAACTCAAACCAGAACCTAAGAGTGTAGACTCTCCCTAGTGGTGAAGAAAACTGCAAAACTAGAACTGTGGTGTGAATTTTTATTTTTGAGGTGAGGAGCAGGGAGATCAGAGTGAGAGAATGGGAAAACTCTCTTAAGCTAGCTCCACCCTCCCATGACAGTGGGGCAGTTAGCAGGGAGCTCACTGAAACTGGAGAAGCTGGAATGAGAATGAGACCAAGACCATGTTGGACCATTCAGCACAAGGACAGATTATCCCTAAACTTACAGGTATGTAAGAAGGGCCAAATAAAATAGTTATGATTGCTAATTTTTAAAAAATTATTTATTTGGCTGTGCAGGGTCTTAGTTGTGCCATGCACTCTTAGTTGTGGTATGTGGGATCTGGTTCCCTGACCAGGGATTGAACCTGGGACCCCTGCATTGGGAGAGTGGAGTCTTAGCCACTGGACCATCAGGGAGGTCCTCATGGCTAATGTTATTAAGCCCTTAAAATAGACACTGTGCTAAGCACTTAACATACATTATTTCATTTAACTATTACAACAACCCTAAGTTATACTATTGGAATTCCCATTTTACAAATGAGGAAGTTAAAGCTTGTAAAAGTTAACAAGTTAGCATAAAGTCACAGGACTAATAGTGTTGGTGCTGTCTGATTTCAAATCATGTTCTTCGACCCTGAACTGCTTTCCTCATCTGTCAAATCAACAGAGCACCTGGCCCACAGTTCTCGGCAAAGCTCCGTTCTCTCCCAGGTCTGTTTCTCAGGATGTCATTAAATCTCAATGCAAGTCACATAGAAATTGCTGGGGAGTTTAACCTTCTTGATTCAATCTCATTAAATTACATTCCTTATAACCTGAGAGTTTAAGGAGAAGGTGTGTATGTGTATGCTCAGTTATGTCTGACTCTATGCGACCCCATGGACTGTAGCCTGCCAAGCTCCTCTGTCCATGGAATTTTCCAGGCATGAATATTGGATTGGATCACCATTTCCTACTCCAGAGGATCTTTCTGACCCAGGGAATCAAACCTGTGTCTCCTGCATCTCCTGCATTGGCAGGCAGATTCTTTATCACTGCCCTACCTGGGAAGTCCTTTTAAAGAGAAGGGTTATCTATGAGGCAAAACCAAGGTTATCTATTAGGCCATGGGGCCTGGTGATTAAGAGTTTAGATTTTGATGCCTGAATTCCAGTTTTGTCAAATTCTTTCTGTGAGAGCTGGATCAAAAAACTTCTCTACGACCCTGTTTCCTCACACATAAAATGAGGCTAATACCATCTGACCTCATGGGCTTACTGTGAACAGCAAATGAGATGATGCATGTAAAGCCCTGGTCACAGTCTGGGACACACAGTAAGGGCCCAGTAAGTGTTGGCTATCATGATGATGATCATCATCATCAGGGTCATCAGTTTCCATGCAGCTATGGCCAGGGACACTTGGCTTTTGCATCCACTTTGATGGGACAGAAAGTGAGCTTCCTACTGAGGCTAGGTCCCAAGTACAGAGTAAGGCCTCTCCTGTCCCTCTGTCACTTTGCAGGCCCAGGGGTAAGTGGTGACCCAGAAGGCAAAGGGGACAGACAAAGGTTCCCACAAGGCCAAGACACAGAGTTGGAGTCCATCAATGGACACTACAAGAGCCCAGTGGTCCTCTTGAAGAAGGGCAAGCAGGACACATACTGGAAAAGGGCTTGGGAACCGCTGAGAGCATAACAAGAACCCGGTCAATCTTAGTCTGACATGTCCAGGACCTGGGAGGGATGGGGACACTCATTCCATCTCGTATTTACTTACTGTCCTGCCTCATCCACCACCCTGCACGCAGCAATGTCACAACATACCTTACCACTAGGATGCCTCTGCAGGTATGGTCCAACAGTGGGATGGGAAACAAGAATATGCAAAAGAAACCTAGGACATCTTTGCTTTTGGAAAGGATTCACTAGAATGCAATTTATGAGCACATATCAGTTACTTTGCAGGATTACTTTACCTATCTAAAAGGCCATTTAACTGGGGCCCTTCAGTTTGCTGGAAGCTAACAAAAAACTAGGACAAAAGGCCAAAGACCTGTGGTACCCACTCTAAGCAGTGAAAGGAATGATTACAAAGTCTAAGCACTAAAGGCTGTGCATTCTAGTTGCAGGAGTGTCCCTAAAGCCCTCTCTCAGTAAACTAAGCCCTCTTAGTTTTACTTTGTTGTTATTGCTGTCCAGTCGCTAAGTCGTGTCCAACTCTTTGAGATCCCAGGGCCCGTAGGACAGGCTCCTCTGTCCTCCACCCTCTCAGGGAGTTTGCTCAAACTCACGTCTATTGAATCAGTGATGCCACCCAACCACCTTATCCTCTGTCACCCCCTTCTCCTCCTGTCTTCAATCTTTCCCAGCATCAGGATCTTTTCTAAAGAGTTGGCTCTTCACATCAGGTGGCCAAAGTATTGGAGCTTCAGCAACAGTTGTTCCAATGAATATTCAGGATTGATTTCCTTGGACTGACTGGTTTGATCTTACTGAAGTCCAAGGGACTCTCAAGAGTCTTCCCCAGCACCACAGTTCAAAAGCATCAATTCTTCAGCACTCAGCCTTCTTTATGCACCGACTCTCACATTTACTTTAGATGGTTGAAAAGCAACTAAGAGGCTAGCAGCTGGGAGCCTGGAGCAAAGGTGCAAACAGCTCTCCACATCTTCACAGACCAGAGGGCGCCATTGCACTGATAATAGATCTGGACACAGGTGGTTTTGTTCTCTGGGGACTGAATGGAATGTTAGCTACAGCCGGATGACTAGCTTTGACCAATGAACTGTAAATGGAAATGATGATGGTCACTTCTGGGCAGGAGCTTTAAGGACTTAGCAGTGCTTCTCCACTCTCTCTTCCTGCTCCACCACAGCCAATGGGAACAACTCTAGAGAGTGGCAGCTCTCCCGGCCTGGGTCTCCAGGTAAGGATAAAAATGACACCGAGGAGAGCCTTGAGCCAACACACAGAGGACAAGTAGCGTGGGCAAGAAGTAAACGTTTATCCCTTTGGGGTCTGTTTGTTCCCACCATACCATCTGGTCTATCCCAATGGAAACATCCTAAGAAGAGGTCAGATCACAGTAAGAAGTATGTGCGTTATCTTTTTGGCAAATTACTGTTCAAAATAGTCAATACGACATTTTGTGACTTAAAAGGATCATTTTCAGTGGGGAAGATTCCTCTACTCCAGTGACACTGGATCGATGAGTCGTTGCCAGAACATGAACTGAATGGAGGAGATGGGTCCAGTCTCTAAACAACTTCCTTCTTTAGGAAGTTTCAGGTCTTCACAAGATATACCCATTATTGTTATGGGTCTAAGGCAGACGCTGGGTCTCAGGTGCTCACGCTGTTACCACTGACTCCTCAGCATCTGCACAACCATCCCCGGGCACGAGGGATGCTTCTGCTGCTTCTGCGCGCGCTGATGGGCTCTGGTCCCTGTCTGGGGCTTGGAAGGCACTTGTATGCGCTCTCACAGAAGGAAATCCATCATGTATGCTTGAGTAAAACAGCAAGCCAAAAAACCTCAGAATGTACGGTGTTGCTAAGCAGACATGGAACATTTACAAAATTGACCTCACACTGGGTCAACAAGCAAGTCTCAGGATAAGAAAACCATGTGGGTCATTTTCTCTGACCAAAAGCAGTTAAGGTAGAAAACAGCTATAGGGTAACGACAAAAATCTCCCAAGTTTGGAAAGTAGGAAACATACTTTAAATAACACATGGGTTATACATCCTTTCACTTAATCCTAAGTGTGCATAATGCAGATCCTCATTTTAGAAACGCAGGAACTGAGACACTGTAATTTGCTCAAATGTACGCAGTGAGCAGTGGTGGAGCCTGGCTATAGGAAACCAGATTATAGAACTTTAGAGCCTGGGGCTTTCATGACATCCTCCTCACGCTACGTCTCACTGGAATCCACAGATGCTTCCCAGGTAGGTCCACAGCCTCACTGGATGTGGTGCTTCACCTCTGAGAAAGAACAGCTATTGACAGACGGGAGACACAGTCCCAGCTTGCCCTGGTGACACCGACCTTGGACCTGTCATATAGAGTCGCATTTCCCTCTTTCTCTTGCCTCCTCTGGGGTCTCCCACTTGGACTGAAGTGAGAGGTCTAGAGTAGTGGAGAGGGGTGTCTGAGGTTGATATTCCCAGACAGCTTTGAACTAGATCCCAAGGAAGACTTCCTTTCCTTTTAAAGATCGTTTTCCACACTGGCACCCGCGGTAAGCAATCAAAGAAAGACAGAAGGAAAAGTTACTTCCAGATGGCTCCCCATCTTGCTGTAATGAAGATTAAATATAGAAAATACTCCAACATATCATTAGGCAAACATGAGTATTAATATCATTCACATTACAAATGGGACAAAACGGAAATTCAGTCTATAGCTTGACTTAACTCTGAGACTAGGACCTCAGAGCCAGAAGACAGACAACTAGAGCACCCAGATTCTGAGCAAGTTGGAGGCTCACAATACCTAAGGTAAGAAGTGAAACCGAAGTGTTTCTAGGCTTCTCTCTAGAGATGGCTTCCTGCATTCGAACTGACCAAACTCTCTCCCTTTTGCAGTGAGGGCCTGTTCAAATGGCTACTTACCACTGTTATTCTACTTTCTCCATAAACCTATTTGTGTTGTTTCCTGTCAAGCGAGATTTTCAGCAAAACTCTAAGACATCCAGAGCTTATGGGGTACCTCTTGTTCCTCAGCCTCTCTCCCTGTGCTATCATGACAAGGTTATCTGCCCCTTCTACAGGCTAACAAGTATACCTTCTCCTGACTAAATGCCCAGGACTATGCTTCATGCAATGACAAGGCTTGAAAATAAACAGAAAAATCTGATGGTGGTCCAGATCCTAGAAAGCTACCTAAAGTGCTCAGAACTCACCGAGCAGCCCTGGGGAGGAGGGAAAGGCAGAGAAGGAGGAAGAGACGGTGCCAAGATGGGCTAGAGGTCCGGGAGGTGGGAATTTTCCCTCTGTCCTTTGGCTTCGTTTCTTCCACTGCAGAAGCCACACTGGTCCAAGGTGAGGGTGTTGGCTGGCTGGGTTAACAGGGCTCATAGTGCTCAGCTTAGGGCTTAGGTCTTCCCCAGCCCCATCCCACTGCTTGTTCCCCACACCATCAAGTCTCAGTCCTCAGAATGTCCATTTGCCCATCAGTAAGTGACCCAAGTCCCAGTAGGAGTTTAAGATCAACAAGTCTGAGATTCAAGTACCCTGTTACCAATCAGCAGTGTGATTATATCCTCTCAATCAACACAGAAGGGTCATGGCAATCACTTCCTGACAGGAGGCCAAGGGTGTCCCTGGGCAGGCCCCACGTGGAAACTCAGCTCAGTGACCTTCCACAATGACCAGTTGAGCCTACAGGCTGGACAAATGGTGTGGGGCCCCTGGGGTTAGTGATGGTCCAATGCCTTCAATGAGGTTGTTCCATTGGTCATAGTCCTCTTTCAGGTCTGAATGGGGGAAAAAAAAACACAGAACGGTTAGGTAAACTTGTAAAGGAAGATCAGAGAGTAGCTTCCGTGGATTTAGTGGGTCATCCCAGAGACAGGAGCACCTGGGATACTACAAGGACTGGTTATGGTGGTTGCAACTGGTAGGAGCAATAATGATAACTACTGTTCTTTCGGTGCTTTTATGCATGTGCTTCTTAAACAACTTCCTTAACCCATAACAACTCAGTAATGACAATAATAACAGAAGGGAGCATTGATTGAAGGGCAATTCATTCTAGGAACCTTGCTAAACATGTATTGTTTAATTTAATTATCATAATATCACTATGTGTCAAGTACTGCGTGCATGCTAAGTTGCTTCAGTTGCGTCCAACTCTTTGCGACCCCATGGACTGTAGCCCACCAGGCTCCTCTGTCCATGGGATTCTCCAGGCAAGAATAATGGAATGGGTGGCCACGCACTTCTCCAGGGGATCTTCCCAACCCAGGGAAGGAACTTGTGTCACTTAAGTCTCCTGCATTGTAGGCAGGTCCTTTACCACTAGCGCCACCTGGGAGCCCTGTGTCTTGGCCCAATTTTACAGCTCAGGAAACAGGCTCAGTGAAGATACCAGATTCATCCTATGTCAATACAACTGGTTAAGTGGCAGAGACAGAATTCAAGCCCCGGTGAGAAAGTGGAAACGCCACTTCCAAGTTCATGGATGTTGCTGAGCAAGAAGAGATCCTCCATAAGCCAGCCAGTGAATATGAATCCATGGCTGCCTCAGCGAAGGCCAGAAAGAAGAGGACAGTAACATCATGAAGCAGCATAAACTAGGTACGATTCCAAAGAAGGCCCTGGGACCTCAGGCAGATGGAGCTAATGACATGGTAAGAACAGTCAGGAAGGGCCCAAGGCCGCAGGCTGAGGGAGCAGGACACAGCTGAGGAGGCAAATGGTGTTTCTGTTCAAAACAGACAAAAACCTGGGACATGGGCAGCAACCACTCTCCTTCATCTTCAGATTCCCAAGGCCCTGCCAAGGACCTGGCAGGGAATAGGTCCTCGACAAACAGTATGCCATATTCATCACTTAAAAAAATACAGAGCACGCTGCTGTGTGCCACAGTTTGTTCCTGATGCCAGAAATATGCCACAGACACATAGAAACCCTCATCCTCAGAGGGTTCACAATCTAGGAGGCAGAGATAACAATAAACAAAACAACCTACATACGATATGAAAAGGTGAGCAGCGCTGTGGCAAAAAAGCGAGCCAGACAGAGGCAGTGCTGGTGGCCGGGGCCAGGGGTGAGGGGAGGAAGGGATGGCACAGTGTTTTTAAAGAGGGTTGTCAATGTAAGCCTCCCTGGGAAGGTGAGATGTGAGTGAAAACGTGAAGGAGGTGAGAGGGAGACACGAGATTACACAGGAAGACGTTTGGGGCAGCAGGAACAGCGGGGCAAAGGCCTGAAGCAGGACTGTGCCTGGGACGTGGAGGCCTGTGCAGAGAGGGAAGCAGGCCCGGGGAAGAGCCACAGGAGGGACGCCGGGCGTTGACTTTGCCTCTCAGAGAAACAGGAGCCACTGATGGACCCTAAGCAATGGAGTGACAAGACACGGCTTTCTTTCTAAAAGGGGGCTTCCCCGGCGGCTCAGCTGGTAAAGAATCCACCTGCAATGCGGGAGACCTGGGTTTGAGCCCTGAGTGGGAAAGATCCCCTGGAGAAGAAAACAGCTACCCATTCCAGTGTTCCGGCCTGGAGAATTTCATGGACTGTATAGTCCATGGGATCACAAAGCATCGGACATGACCGAGCGACTTTCACAGTCTTTCTAAAAGGATCACTCTGAAGGCTTGATAAAGGAGTGTAGGGACTTCCCTGGTGGTCTAGTGGTTAAGAATCTCCCTTCCAGGCTTCCTTGGTGGCTCAGCGGTAAAGAATCCGCCTGCCAAGGTAGGAGACAAGGGTTTGATCCCTGATCTAGGAAAATCCCACATGCCGTGGAGCAACCAAGCCTGTGCACCACAACTACTGAGCCTGTGCTCTAAGAGCCCACGTAAGACAACTACCGAAGGCTGAGAGCCGCAGAGTCCATCCTCTGCAACAGGGGACGCCATCACAGTGAGAAGCCCACGCGCTGCAACTAGAGAGTAGCCTGCATGGCAAAGAAGACCCAGCATAGTCAAAAAGAAATTTTAAACATTTTATTCAATGTGCAGGACTTCCCTGGTGGTACAGTGAACAAGAGTCCACCTGGCAATGCAGGGGCATGGGTTCGATCCCTGGTCCAGGAAGATTCTTCACGTCTCAGGACCACTAAGCCCGTGTACCACAACTACTGAGTCCGTGCTCTAGAGCCTGCAGCCGCTGAGCCTGCATGCCACAGCTCCCGAAGCCCATGCACCTAGAGCCCGTGCTCTGCAACAAGAGCAGCTGCCACCATGAGAAGGCTGAGTGCGACAACCAGAGTAGCCCCTGCTCACTGAAACTAGAGAACGCCTGCACGCAGCAATGAAGATCAAGGGCAGCCCAGAATAAAATAAATAATTTTTTTAAGGTGCAAAATCTCAAGGCACAAAATACAAAGTATTATTAGGAAAAAAAAAAAAAAAAGAACCCACATTTCAATGCAGAGGACATGGGTTTGATTCCTGGTTAGGAACTAGGATCCCACATACCATGGGGCAACTAAGCCAGAGCACCACAATAGGAAGCCCATGCATTGCAGTGAAAACCCCACATGCCACAAGTAAAACCTGACGCAGGCAAATACATACATAAAATAGTTTAAAAAGAAAGAAAGGACCGTGTGGGGACGCAGGGGTGGCAATAGGGAGTGGGTTGTCTATCCCTTCTCCAGTGGATCTTCCCAACCCAGGAATCAAACTGGGGTCTCCTGCATTGCAGGCAGATTCTTTACCAGCTGAGCTAACAGGGAAGCCCTTAAAAAGAAAGGACTGTGTGGGGAGGCAGGGGTGGCAACAGGAGGACCAGTTAGGAAACTCTTAAGTGAGAGACGAGTTGGACAGGATGGTAGCTGTGGGGGTGGTGACAAATGATGACTTGCTATTTGCATTCTGAAGGTAGGGCCAATAGGATTTTCTGAGGGACTAGATGGGAGGTGTAAGATAAGAGACAAGAATGGGACTTTGGCTTGAGTAACTTGAAGGATGGAGTTACTATTAACTGAGAAAGGAAAGACTTGCAGTTGAAAGCTGTTTTTGTGTGTGATTCCCCTTAGAAGGCCAAATAGAGATGTTGAGTTAATAAATCTGATGCTCATGGGCAAGCTTGAACTGGAGACAAACTGTAGAGTTTTCAGCATGGAGATGGCATTCAAAGCCAGAAGACCAGAGGGCATCGGGGGATACAGGTAGAGAAGAGTCCAAGCCCTGAGCCCTGGAAGCACCAAGGCAGACAGAGGAGGAGCGGACACTGAGAGGGGAGAAAATCTGCAGTGAGGCATCCTGGAAGCAAAGACGGGGCTTCACGGAGGAGGGCCTCACCAGCTCTCCCAGCAGCTGCTGGGAGTTCCAGTGACATGAGGCATGAGAGGTGACCACTGGATTTAGTACTGTGAAGGTTTCATGGAGGAGTGGGATGCAAAAGCCTGACAGGTGTAAGTTCAAGAGAGAATGGGAAGAGAAGGATCAGAGAAAGTGAAGACACTTGTGTGAGGAGTTCTGCTATCATGAGGGACAGGGAAACAGGGTGGTAACTGAGGGCCAAAGTGTGGGTCAAGACAGATTTTTTAAAAGAGAAATTTCAGCATGAGATGAGCCCACAGAGAGGGAAAAATTGATGATCTAATGTAAAGAGAAAGAAAATTGTTGACACAGTCCTCTTGAGCAGACCAGAGGGTGAAATCCAGTGCACAAGTGGAAGGGTTGGCCCAGTAAGACAACTGACTAGGAACCTCTAGGAACCAGATGGAAGGCTGAGTCTCTGCAAGAAGGTAGGGAGATGCGGTGTTGGGATTCGAAGACGTACTGATGGCTTCCATTTTCTGAGTGAAGTGGAAGACAGAATTAATCAGCTGAGAGACCGGATAGGGGAAGAAGGTAATAGAGGTTTCAAGAGAAAGAAGGTGTGAAACTGTCTTCCAGGAGCGAGGGAGGGAGGATAAGCAGGTGGAAACAGGAGCTTCATGCAGTTAATATGAAAGATGCACCAAATCTTCTTAACAGAAGGTAACACAACCCCTGTGTCAGTAGAACGCTGCTCTCAGAGGTAATTTTTAGGATCAAAGGTAATTCTTTTTTTAAGTTTTCTATTTTATTTTTTTAATTTTAAGCATAATTGCTTCACAATTTTGTGTTGGTTTCTGCTGTCCAACAGTGTGAATCGGCTATAAGTATACTTATACTTCTTCCCTCTTGAGTCTCCCTCCCACCCACCCACCCCTCTGGTTTATCACAGAGCAATGAGCTGAGCTCCCAGGATCTGGTGAGAGGTTCAGCTGAGCCACTTACAACCTATTTTAATTTCCCACATGACACATACTGTATGGTCACCAAAAGGCTTTTCTCTCTTTGCAAAACTAATTACCCCAAGCTGAGAGTCTTTGCTTTTTTTCACCATCTTATCTCTCTCTCTCTCTTTTTTTTTTAGTTCTACCACTTTATTGCTACCAACCCATCTCCCTCCACCCTCGTGCACCCATGCTCAGTCATGTAATCCCATGGACTGCAGCCCGCCAGGCTCCTCTGTCCATGGACTTTTCCAGGCAAGAATACTGGAGTGGGTTGCCATTTCCTTCTCCACATCTTATCTCTTATCAAGTGGATACTGCAAGAGCCTCCTACCTGGGCTCTTTCCCTCTCAACCCACCCCATCTTGCCCATCCTCCATGACGGAGTCAGACTATAAACACAAGTCTAATGATGACAATTCCCTGCTTATCCACGAAGGGCACTCACAGCCTATGGAATAAAATTCAAACGTATTCCAGGCACACATGGGCTTCTAGATCTGGCTTCTGCCCACTTCTCCCTTTATTTTCCAACAATTCCACTATCCTGAATGCCAGATACACTAAACACAGCTTCGCAAAACTGACCAGGGCCACACCAACCTTTGTGCCTTCCGTCTAGAAGACTCTTGCCTGCTGAGCCTTACTCATCTCTGACATTGCAGTCAAGTATCATTTTGTCCAGAGAGGCTCCTCTCCTGGCTGTCCTTTCCGTCCCGTCAGGGTTAGGACCTGTCTTCTGGGTCTCTTGAAGACTGAGAGTGTCCCTGGGAGCCGCTGGCAGCAGTGCAGCCGTGAAGCCCCTGGGCTTCCCAGTCGGAGAGCCTGGCAGGCACTCCAGCTTTGTTGTTGTTTCGTCACCAAGTCATGTCCAGCTCTTTCGCGACCCCATGGCCCAGCCTCCTCTGTTCATGGGGTTTTCCAGGCAAGAATATTGGAGTGGGCTGCCATTTCCTTCTCCAGGGGAATCTTCCTGGCCCAGGGATCAAACCCACACCCCCTGAATTGGTAAGCAGGTTCTTTACCACTGAGCCACCTGGAAAGTCCCAATTCTTGCTTTGCCACCTACTAACCAGATAACCTTGACAAATTACTTAAATTCTCTAAGCTTTAGTATCCTCATCTGTAAAACAGACTAATAATACAAGTACTCACTGGGAAGGGCCATCTTCAGGATTATACATGCTGAAGTAACTAAAGTAGTTTAGCAGAAGGACTGGCATCAAGCCTGTCCTCAACAACCTTCCTCGGTCTAAGACTCTCCCAATCATCTGCTGGTCTCCAATAATGAGTATCTTAGTTCAGAAGACATGGCTACTCAATGGAATCCAATCATGCCATGGAGAGGGCCCCTGTCATCTTTAATTTTTTAAAAAAATTTTTATTGGTCTCATCATGAGTCATGTGGGATCTCAGTTTCCAGACCAGAGATTGAATGCATGCTCCCTGCACTGGAAGCACAGCGTCTTAAGTTCTGGACCACCAGGGAAATCCCTCCCCTGTCATCTTTAGCTCTTCCCTAATGATACAGTTTTCAGTCCATCTGCCCTCTGATGGAGAAGGATCATTTCCAGTAGGCATGTATGGATGTGAGAGTTGGACTGTAAAGAAAGCTGAGCGCCGAAGAACTGATGCTTTTGAACTGTGGTGTTGGAGAAGACTCTTGAGAGTCCCTTGGATGGCAAGGAGATCCAACCAGTTCATCCTAAAGGAGATCAGTCCTGGATATTCATTGGAAGGACTGATGTTGAAGCTGAAACTCCAATACTTTGGCCATCTGATGAGAAGAACTGACTCATTTGAAAAGACCCTGATGCTGGGGAAAATTGAAGGCAGGAGGAGAAGGGGACGACAGAGGATGAAATGGTTGGATGGAATCACTGACTCAATGGGTATGAGTTTGAGTAAACTCTGGGAGTTGGTGATGGACAGGGAGGCCTGGCGTGCTGCAGTTCATGGGGTTGCAAAGAGTCGGACATGACTGAGCGACTGAACTGAACTGAACTGAATGATACAGTGCCTAAGAGGAAACAGGGAAAGTGAGCAGCAGACCATGTAGTCAGGGCCCATTAAAGTCTTGAGACAGATCCATTCTTCTCTTACCAGGGGATAAGAATGATGCTCTAAGGTCTCTACTAACCCTAAAGGCTCTAAACTCATCCTAGTATAATGGCTCACAATGAGCAAGATGAAACGAACAGCCATAAATACTGAAATGCAAATTTAGATTTAAAAAGTCTACACATTCAAAACAGGACAGATTCAGAGACTTCCCTGGTGGCCCAGTGACTCAGACTCCACACTGCTAATGCAGGGGGCCTGGGTTCGATCCTTGGTCAGGGAACTAGATACCACATGCCCCAACTAAGAGTTCGCGTGCCGCAGCTAAGGTTCAACACAGCCAAATAAAGAAATAACAAAATAAGATAGATGCATTTTTAAAGGAAACTCAATCCAAATTAAATTTTTTCAGCATTTAGTGGAAAGGTTAATACACTCAGGCCATCCAGCTGGAAGTCTAGTGTCCAGAACACAGAGGCAACAGTCCCACTGAACCAGGCACTGGCGAGACCACATCTGGCATGTTGTATTCAAGTCAGGGCAGCACACATTCAAAGGCACACCAACGAACAGCCCATTCAAAGGGGGAAATTGCAGAAGGAACAGGTGGAGGTACCAGGAACATTTAGCTTAATGAAAAGAAAACTCAGAGGGACACCAGAGGTGACTTCAAATATCTAAAGAGCTGCCATGTACAATGGTCTGAGGCTTCTCGGGGTGGTTCTTGAGGGGATACCCAGGGCAAGTGGGGCGGATTTACAAAGAGTCAGGTCTTGGTCTTAGGTTAGAGTTAGGTCAAGCCTTAGAATCCCAGGCCAGCGTGGCTCCCTTCTGAAGGATGCTGCCCTCTGCACAACATGTGCTGAGGGGTCAGCCTGGCACAGTAGGGTAGCCTCCTCCATTCTGACTGGATCAAAAAGAGACATCTGATCGAGAGAGCTCCGGGCCCAGGCTGAGCAGTGGCCCACAATATGTTTTGGCAGGTAAAGATGGGCTAGTACCACCAAGCTATCTCTCTTGGGAAACTAGTCTAAGAAATTCCCAAAAATGCAGCGGTTACCAGTAGGAGCTAAAGAGGAAAGGATGCAACAAGGGAGAGAACAAGATGCAAGTGGTTCAAGTCGACCAAACTGATGAGGAAGTAGAAGCTACGAATAAGCAGATGTTCTCAGCAAGAGAAAAAGCACGGCAGAGAAAGTGCAAAGGAAACTGGAGCAAAGAGAAACAGAAATATCATGAGAGGAAGAGACAGACAGACTGAGCCCAAGAGAGAGACAGAGAGAGAAGTCAGTCCTACAAACTTCCTCCATTCCTGTAAATTTTCCCTTCCCACCTGGCCAGGTGTACTCTCAGAAATAAACTCCCCTTTTTCCTTGAGGTACATTAGTGAATCTCTAGTCCTTTTCACCAAAAAGCACCTAACTAGAATATCAATTCTTCAAACTATTAAAAGTTTCCAGGGATGGAGCAGGCTGACCCGTGAAGCAGTGTACTCCCCACACTGCATGACCACACGGCAGAGAAGATATGAGAGGACGTGTCCCTTGGGTGGGAGGCTGGACCAAAGACCCTACAGGCCTGGCCATTTGCTGGCCTATGATTTATGACATTAGTCATCATCCTAACTCACAAATGTAGCCCATCTATCATCAAAACCTCCTCCACAACACAGATAAGGCGAGTGATAATGAGTTAGAACAGAGAGGGTAGAGTACAGCAAGGTGAATGTTCCATTGACAATGAGGAAACCAAGGCTCAGAGAAGTTAAATGACTCGGCCAAGGTTACTCAGGTGGTAAGAGACACAATCGGGATTTCCAAAATTTCAGCTAAGTGTTCTTTCTAGAATCCTATGCCATTCCTTCACTCAGGTTTTGCCATAAATCTCCCTGATACAAGACATGTCAGAACAGACCACTGTGCAGGGAAATCTAAGAGACCCCTCCCTGCTGGCTGCCCCATAAGCTCCAGTTCTCTGCTTACCAAGATGCTTCTGCAGGAAGGCCAACATGGCCCGCACCACAGTCTCCTGACCTTCATAGGGGTCCAAGCTTCCACGGGTCTGACTGGAGAAGAATTTACTAATCCAGTTACCAGCCACAAAAACAAAGTCGGTTAGACTCCGATGAACAGAACCACTAGAGGAAAAGAAAAACAAGTATCTGGTAGGGGTCTAGAAGCCAAGGCACACAAATATTTAAGCACCCACAATGTGCAAGGTGCTTTACATGCATTATATCACTTAATTTTCACAACAATCTAGTAAGGGAAGTATTTTCCTCTTTGAAAGAACCAAAGGAGAAAAAGGGTCCACCCAAGTTCACACAGTAAGAGACAGAGCTAAGGTTTGAAAGCAGGTGAGCCTGGCTTCAAAGCTGCCTCAACTCTGAGACCACAAGGCCTGACCTTGCAGGGAAAAGGCAGAGTCAGCTGGAGAGGGGTCAGGGCAAGGAGGTAAGGTCTGGAGCCCTTGCCACTCCCATGTTATTATGAACTATCACCCCATGGCTTTTACCCCATGACTTCTGAACATTCACAAAGCATATCAGCTCCTTCTTTAGCTCAGAACTGCACCACAAAGTAAACCAGAAAAAAAAAAAAAAAAATAACTTGCCTTTAAATAATCAGGAAAGTTAGGGCAAGTGCTTATAAAAGAGGGTTTCTGGATTACAATTTGTCATTTGACATCAAATGCACTTAATTTGAAGGTGAAATTCTCACTAGGTTCATGTTGAGCTAAATTACTCAGAACTAATTTACTAGTCAATTCAATGAGGGAAGGAAGATCTACATGCCAAACTCTGTTTGATATGGTGAAGAAAAGCTGACTTTAAAATGTATTATTTAAGGCACACAGGAAAGTATAAAGAAAAATATAATGGATACTTTGAGTATCCAGCATTCAGTTTAAGAAATAATACGTTGTCAAGAGTTAAATCCACAGTCCCTGCATACATTTTTCCAACTGCTCTCACCCGCCCTTCCCTCTAGAGGTCACAATTATCCTGAATCTCAATGACTTGGGGAAACTCTCCAGCAGTTCTCTGCTGCCATGAAATCAAAATGAAAGGGGAGAGGCTGGCCCCACGGAAGACAGCACGGGCCAGCGTGGGCAAGGGAAGAAGCCAGGGCCTACTGAGCAGCCCCTAGCAGTCCGGCTCTCGGATCTGGCATTTCAAACACCTGAATGAGTCCGGAGGTCCATGACATGCAGTTACTTGTTGTTTTGCTGATTCGGGCTCCTTGAAGCACGTGTGTTATTTGGCTCAAGTACAGGGCAGATCAAGTCAGAGACTTATCAGTGAGACTTTAGCCCTTCAACTGTAGCTGTAAGCCACCTCCTAGGTAAAGTTCATTTCTTAAAGTCACTCAAAATCTTCTCTCTGAAAAATGGCTCCTAAAATCAAACCATCTGACAGTGCTAATGATGGACATGAAGAGAATGTGGCTTTTCTAAGGCAGAAAATAGATGGTTTATGGAAGATACCTGAATTTAGGTATTCATGAAGGTCTCTAAAAATCTGTCTTGTGAATGTCATAGGTCTGCTATCTCCACACTCTCCAAAAGACTCAATAAAATTCCCAAAGGAGATTAGAGATTTCTGGAGTCCACCCAGACCCACACCTCTTCCTCTGCAATGCACAATCCCACAATATCCTTTTCCAGAAAGCAAAAGGTAAATCCTGCCATAAAGTCATGCCAACTAGTGAAGAAATCACTGCAGGTAGAGCTAAGTGGAGAAGGACAGATATGAAATTTGAAAGGCATTAAGATTTTGAGATATAGGAGGTATTTGGACATTCTATGCATGGGTAGAACTTCCAGATAATTTAGAGGGAGCCACACAGCTGAGTAGAAAATGGAGCAATCCCTGGAGATTAGGCATGACCTTGGGGCTTACTCACAGGACAGTTATGATCCTGGATTGGTCGTGCTGGTCACAAATCTTCTTCATCAAGTTGACAGTTTCCGCTGTTTGGAACTTCTCAGCATTGATGAAGAAGATAGGGCCTCGGGCTGTGGGGTAAAAGTCACGTTCCAGAGGAAACATCCAAGCATCCAAAGCCACAGCACACCTGGAACAAGACCAGACATGTGGGATGGCCATGGAGAAACCCAAGCAAGAATAGTTAGGGTAGTGAGGGGAGAGTGAAGTTCTCCCTTTAGTGAGGCAAAGGCTCAGAAAGCCAGGAAGGGGAACCAGGGCCCACATCCTTCGGTTAGGATCTTTTTTAGAGACCCCTTTTCAGTTGAGTTCAGTTCAGTTGCTCAGTCGTGTCTGACTTTTACAACCCCATGGACTGCAGCACGCCAGGCTTCCCTGTCCATCACCAACTCCCGGAGCTTATTCAAACTCATGTCCATTGAACTGGTAATGCCATCCAACCATCTCATCCTCTATAGTCCCCTTTTCCTCCCACCTTCAATCTTTCCCAGCATCAGGGTCTTTGCCAATGAGTCAGTTCTTTGTATCAGGTGGCCAAAGTATTGGAGTCCTTCAGCATCAGTCCTTCCAACGAATATTCAGGACTGATTTCCTTTAGGATGGATTGGTTGGATCTCCTTGCTGTCCAAGGGACTCTCAAGAGTCTTCTCCAACACCACAGCTCAAAAGCATCAACTCTTCGGTGCTCAGCTTTCTTTATAGGCCACCAAAAATTCTTCTAGATTTTTAAACTCTCTGAAGGCACGGATCTGATCTCCTCCTTCTCTTGGCTCTACTCTCAGGCAGCAGACTTGAGTCACACAGAATGACACTTCATTCATTACTCACTCATTCATTCCACTCATCCGGTACCTACTCGGTGCTTAAGCCTTGTGTTGTGGATCCAGAGATAAATGACACAGTTCTGGGAGCTCCGGGAGCAGTGGAGACAGAACACACAAGGCAGCAGAATGTAGCTCAGTGCTCTGATCATACGAGCTGCTAAGTCAGCCCAGAGCATATACGGCAGGTGGTCAGGGAAAGCCTCCCTGGGGCCACAACTCCAAGTCATGGCCACTTTGTCAAGCAGCAGTCTCTGTCACCAAGGGCAAAACTAAGGTCCTAAGATTAGCATCCTACCCCCCCCCCAATGCTCCCCCCAGCTCAATAAAGGATGACCATCTTCCCCTCAAATGATGGGTGCACAAATGGAAAACCTCGATTCCTCTTTTTCCTTCTTCTCATACATCACTAAGTCTGGAAAATTCTAAAACCGATCCTGACTCCACCACCTCTCTCCATCCCCCCTCCTCCATGCTAACGCAAATCCCTCATCTCTCACCTTGACTCTGAAATCACCTCCCTCTAACCAGACTCCTTGTTTCCAGTCTTGTCCTAGAGCCCGCTCTTCACATGTATGCATGCGTGCTAAGTTGCTTCGGTTGTGTCAGACTCTTTGGGACCCCAAGGACTGCAGCCTGCCAGGCTGCTCTGTCCAGGCAAGAATACTGGAGTGGGTTGACATGCCCTCCTCATGGGATCTTCCCAACCCAGGAATCGAACCTGCATCTCCTGCAACTCCTGCATAACAGGCTCTTTCTTTACCGCTGAACTACCGGAGAAGCCCTCATTCTTCACAGAGTGGTTTTTAAATGTAAATAAGATTTTTCTATACTTAAAATTTTTCAGTAGTTTCCCATCACACTTAGAATAAAATCTAACTTCCTTATCTGGCCAAAAGGCCCTGTGATCTGGCCGGTTTATCTTCCTAATCACATAGTTCCCCATCCTGCCCTGCTCCCTCTATGCTCCTCCCACACTAACACAGCAAGCTTCTTTCTACCTCAGGGCCTTTAGCTGTTCCCTGTGCCTAGACTGATCTTCTAGACCGTTATGTAGGTTGACTTCTTTTCCTTAGTCTCAGCTTTTGTCACTTTCTCAAGGAAGCCTCCAGATACCCTAGCTTATCAGCCTGTTTCCTTCTCTTCCTTGCACTTGCCTGCAGGGGATCTGATTACTTGTTACTTTGTTTACCTTGCTTTCTTCTTCACCACTGAATCCCCACCTCCCAAAACAGTGCTGGGTACATAATACTTGCATGCATGGCATGTGGAGCTAACTGCAGCATCACTGGGAAACTCACCTAAATTGCGTCTCCTTGGCCAAGGCCAGAATAGCTGTGGCCCCTCCAAACGAATGTCCCATTACAGCCACGCGGCTCACGTCAATGCTGCCCTGAAGGAAGCCAAGTCAGAAAGGTAGGGGTGCTTTTTTAGGGACTCTTCAGGGCAAGAGGAAGAAACAGGGAGACGATGACACAGAAGCACAATACAGAGCCCTCCAAAACCACGTTATTAAGCACCTCTTGCCCACTGGAGAGTAGCCACTCAGGCCATCCCTGGACCGAACAGCCTTCTCTAGGCAGGAATCCTGAAAACCACGTCTTTCACCTTTATTTTTATAATCTTACCATCTGTAATAGCTGGACCAGGTAGAAACTTGAATATCTATAAATAAATGAATAAACTGAAATTATGTGACCAATCAGTGGAAGAGCACATTAAGGATGAGAACTCTCAGGAATTCCCTGACAGTCCAGTGCTTAGGACTCAGCACTTTCACTGCAGGGGCCTGGGTTCAACCCCAGGTCAGGGAACTAAGATCTTGGAAGCCATACAGCGCAGCCAAGAAAAAAAGAATAAGAATTCTCTTCATCTAGATCCTTGCCTTACAACAGGAGGGATGATACATGCACCAAATCAAGGGTAGAATGGGGGCGCTCCTGCTGCCCCTCCACTTTGCTCTGAAGCAAGGACTGCTTGTACTGAAACCACCTCAGGTTCTACTTCCTCTGATATATGTCCTGACTTTTATCCAGCAGAGTGAGTCTGCTCACTCTAACAAGCTCTGCACGCATCTATTTCTGGTTGTCCCCAGAAGCCTTCAGGACATGGTTATATAAACAGCCACTGCAGCTGCCTGCTAAAGGACTCAGGAAATCTCTCTCGGATTCACTGTCCAGCCTCTGCCCTGAACCTGTGCCCTCCTTTGCTCTCTGCAAAATCTAGCCCAAGATTTTGTATCTAAATTCTCCCCTTCGTGGGACTTCCTTGGTGATCCAGTGGTTAAGACTTTGCCTTCCAGTGGTTAAGACTTTGCCTTTCAATGCCAGGGGTGCAGAATCCTGGTGGGGAAGCTAAGATTCCTACATCATTTCAGTTCAGTTCAGTTCAGTCGCTCAGTTGTCCTACATGCTTTCAGGTAAAAAAACCAAAACATAAAACAGAAACAATGTTGTAACAAATTCAATAGAGACTTTGAAAGTGGTCTGCATTAAAAAAAAAAATTTTCTCCCCACTTTGCTAAATTCCTTCAGATGGGTCCAGGCCTCTTCAGCTTTTTTAATGGTAATATATCCACATAACTCTAAAAATCAGGAGCATACAGAAGTCTTCCCTTTCCACACAGTTGCCCACTCCCTACCCAGACAGGTGAGTTTCTTGTGTCTTTGCAGCGCTTACTTATCCTATACAGGTACACATGAATATATACTTTCTTGCTTTTACATAAGTAATACTGTACCTCACTTTTTAATATAAGAATATTAGTATATCAAGAGCTTCCTTATCCTTTTTTACAGCCACATTTGATTTCACCATGCTACAGACCACTAGTGATCACCAAAACTGTTCTTCTTCCTGGACACATAGCTAGACTATATTTCCCAGCAGTTAGATACAGCCTTGTGATCGGATGTGGTAGTGGCTTTGTGATAGAATGTGAAAGTGATTATCTCCATTTCCCAGCCTGGTTATAAACACTCTTCTGTACCAGCCTCTACACCCTGTCCCATTCCTGGCTCAAAGCACACGGTAAAGGTGGGTTTCACAAGCGGAAGAGAGTAGAGCAATTAGAGGAAGGTAGCCGGTTCCCCGAGTCAGTCCTTGTACAGAGGCACCCATTTTGGACTTCATGTGGGAGAGAAATAAATCTCTTCTTGTGTAAGCCACTGGGATTTGGGGCTTACATGTTATAGCAATTGCTTCCAAGTGGCTCAGTGGTAAAGAACCCGCCTGCCAATGCAGGAGCCGTAGGAAACTCGGGTTTGATCTCTGGGACAGGAATATCCCCTGGAGGTCGAAATGTCAACCCACTTCAGTATTCTTGCCTGAAAAAAATCTCATGGACAGAGGAGCCTGGCAGGATACAGTCCATGGGGTCGCAAAGACTTGGACACAACTGAGCGACTGGGCATGGATGTTACAGCAATTAGTATTATCCAAAATAATACAACCATTGTTCCATAATCTATTAGACCAGTTGTGCTCACTTATGGGTGAACATTTAGGATAGTATCAATCTTCTGTTACAACACACGACACTGGGATGAATAACCTTGTACATACATCATGTAGCAAGTGTGCAAGGATACGTAAAATAAATTCCCAGCATTGGAAATGGCTGGGTCCAACACAATCTGCATCTGTGCTGCTGACAGCTATTGCCAAACTGCCCTGCAAGGGACAAGCTGGACTCACACCAGTTACAGAGCAGCGCCTACTTCCCCACAGCTTTGCCAACAGGGTGAGTAATCAATTTTTGGATCTTGCCCAATCTGACAGATGAAAATTTACTTAGCTTTTTTTTTTTTTCTTAATATTTATTTTATTTACTTGGCTGCACCGGGTCTTAGTTGCAATATGCCAGACGTTCTAGTTGAGGCATGTGACTCTCAGTTGCGACACATGGGATCTAGTTTCTGGACCAGGGATCGAACCTGGGCCCCGTGCATTGGGAGCATGGAGTCCCAGCCACTGAATATTAGGGAATCCCTTTCTTAGCTTTTTTTTTTTTTAAATTCTCTATTTCTCCAAAAGGCTGCCTCTGGAACTAATCCAGCTACCTGTAGCCTGCCATTCCCCGATGCCTGTTTCAGGCCCACAGGCCTGCACTGCAGTGCCTGGGGCCTGCTTCTCCAGTGGGAACTGACAACACACGCTGGTAAAGCTCTCTGGATTTCAGGTCCTGCCTTACTTATTGGCTATCCAGGCTGATGCTTCTTCCTGGAAGACTTTACCAGAGTCTTTAAAAGATATTGTCTAAAAAGACTCTGGGACACAGGTTTCAGAGTCAAAAAGCCCCAGTGTAAAGTTTGACTCTACCACTCACTTAGCTATGTAACCTTGGGCAGATACTTGGCCTATTGGACCCTTGGTTTCTTTCTATGTTAAGATATAACAATGTGTGTTGGTGAAAAGAGCTCTTATCATAGAAAGTATTCATAAAGGACTCACTGTTATTATATATACATATATATATATATATACATACATATACATACAAACCATTTTATCAATTTATGATTCTCATTCATACAATGGAATGTTACATGGCTATTAAAAAATCACACCACAGGAAAATATTAACTGGCATAAGAAGACATTCATACTATCTTGCTAAATGAAAAAAAGGCCACAAACTAGCTTATATTAAATAATAACATTACTGTTTTTTTAAAAGCATTTTTAAAAGACCTAGAAGGACCAACATCAAAAAACTCTGTTTCATTTTCTTTCATGCTTATGTGTGCTTTCTTGGCTCTCTAAATAAAGGCTGAGCTACTTTTCAGATTATGGGGAAAAGGATAGGATGCGGGAGGAAAATATACTTTTATAGGCACCAAATTTCATAGCAGGGATAGCTTCTCTCCTCCCAGGGGTCCTTAGGAGTCCCTAAAGAGAAGGAACAAGCCTGCAGTAGACAGCACAGTGTCTGCAGCTCCACAGGCCTTCCTGTGTGAATGAACCATCTCTCCCTCATCTGCGTGGCCCCAATAGACTGTCAGCCCTGGTGCTCAGGTTCCCCTAATGCAGAACTGGGTGTATAACCTAGGCAGGCCAACCAGAATACCCTATCCCTCTGACATAGTGACTGGCTCAGAATGGGCATATGACCCAAGCAGAGCCATGGCCTTTCCAGATCACTGGAAGCTAAAAAGTCTCTTTTCCTTTTAAATCTACAGCTGAGTTGAAATGCAGGCTTGGAATGCCAGCAACCACCTTTCTTGCCTGATGGAGACAGTCTGGTGAGAATGAAGCCCATATACACAGAATGGAGCTGAGCCAGGAGAAGGGAGACAGTGCCAAGAGCTTTGATGACAATGCTTGAGACCCTGGATCTAGCTACACTGGCCTAAAGCCAATCTGCCTTTGGTCTTCCTATTTATTTGAGCCAATAAATTATCTTTTGGTTGAAGCTAGTGAGTTAGGTTTCTGTTATTTGTAACCAAGAAAGTCTTGATGAATAAAAAATGTTCCAGGTCATACCAACTTCTGCCATACCTTCAAGGTCATCAGATCCAACCCGCCAGGCAAAATGTTGAGAACGGTCTGCCCAGCAGTGACTTCTTGTAGGATCTTCAACACCCTCACACACTCGCTTACCCTCTGATGCACCTGCAACAGAGACAGTCCCGGTGGGAGTGGAATGCCACGCAGCCATCCAGTGGGAATCTCAGTCCCCCTCAGAGCCAAGGAAGAATGCAGGGATGGTGTGCCCACCCACATCTCAGCAAGCACTGCGGGCCCCACATCCCGAGAAAGCCTCAGCTCCCTCACAGCCACTCACGTCAGCCCCACCTATCAGCACAATGGAGTCAACCCAGCTATTCAGACTCTATCTACCTTTCCATGGCAAACAGAGGTGTAATATGGGTATACTGTGTGGCATATGAAAGCATCTCAAAAACAAAAGGACATAAAAGGGTTCCTATTTTCAACCCTATACTGGATTCTGCTTGCCATTTATAGCATATGTCTACTGCTTTTGTCTGCTAGTACTCATCCACCCTTACTTCTATTAACCTTGACTTCTGAGGATTGCCCCTCACCAAAAATCTAGCAATGCATTTCTGATGGGAACTTCATATTTTGGTACTTCTCCCCAGCCTAAGAGTCTCTATCCAGGATCTTTTATATTATATCTTGGGGAAGAAATTGGGGACAACCCCCAAACAACCCTATTCTCTTAGATGGTGAGGGCGGACATGCAACCTCGTAAGGTAAGCCAGTTAGTAGATGAGACCAACCAGCAAGGGGACAGAAACAACAGTGGTTCCAGTGGTCCCGTCCTTCCTACAGTCTGCTATGTAAACCAACCAATTCTCCTTTTGTGGAACAAGCTTGAGTTGGGTTTCTGTCACTTGCAATTGTTAAGAGTTTTGATTAAGACCTCATTTCTCAGCTGTGACGAGCTCAGGACCACTCTGAGTGAAGGTTTCAAAAGAAGTGAGTTCAAAGTCTTCTTAGTGAGTGTCTTATACAGAAGACAGGCTTAGTAAACTCTCCCTCCCTATTGGCATAAGCCTACCTGGTAGTTCCGAACATAGAATTCCTTCTCCCCTTCCTCAATTTGACGGTGGGGGATCCATTCCTCCTCCAGGGCCTCATCGTCAGGCTGGTTCTCCTCTGGGGTCTGCTTGCAGAAACAGGTGGCCGCAGCTGACCCATCCCTGCAACACATGTGCCCCCAGGGACTTATCTCTCCCCTTTACCAAATCCTCCTTTTCAGCCGAGCCAGTCTAGCTTATCCTCTAGCTAAATGTGAAAAAGATAGGGGGCATACATAGGAGAGTAGAAAAACATGGGGATTTGGGGGACTGACCTGGGTTTGAACCCCAATTCAGCTGTGTCACTTTCAGCAATGTTAGTCAATATCTTTGAACCCTGGTGTCCTCATGTTTTAAAATGGATATAATCCCTACCTTGCCTAACACTAGGACTGGAAATAATATATCCACAGGAAACTAGCCTATACCCAAGCCCAGGACGGCAGGCACCCGACCCATGATGGTTCGCTGTGACTGTCATCCTCACCTGTGCTCTGGTACAGCAACCACAAAGCCACGAGAAGCCAGCTCCATGCAGAAGGCCGAATACAGTGTCCTAGAGATCCAGGAAGGAACCGAGAGAAGTGATCAAAGAATGGCCTGCCCTTAGCCTCCCGTCCAAACATGCTCTGCTAGTAGCCATCAGAAAAGATGGAATGGAGGAAGCTTCATCTGCAGCAGCCCTTCTTCAGGAGCTTTCCCCAGACAACACACCCCAACTCTCACCAAAGCTCCAAGTGTCCTCCTCCAGGGAGCATGTGCAGATTGATCCACCATGTTTTGCAACCCCATACACTGATTCATCTCCCTCATCCCAACCCCAATACAGTTTGGCTACTTCAAACAATTGCTTTTTTATTGTCTATATATTGTGCATGCTGCATGCCAAGTCGCTTCAGTTGCATCTGACTCTTTGCAACCCTATGGACCACACCCTGCCAGGCTCCTCTGTCCACAGGGTTCTCCAGGCAAGAATACAGGAGTGCGTTTCCATGCCCTCTGTATATTGTACATCTCCCAAATTAGTTGGTAAGCTTCTTGAGGACAGGGACTCTGGCTAGTTTTTAACATGCAAATATGCATCTGTGATTTAGCGTGTGGGTTCTTTTGGTCTGTCCTCCAACATTCAAAAAAAAAAAAAATATGGCAGACCCTGCTAATTGCCTACTCCAAACACCTATTTTCCCCTTCCTCCTTAATAACAGAATCTAATTTTCAGCTTTTGAACTGTGGTGTTGGAGAAGACTCTTGAGAGTCCCTTGGACTGCAAGGAGATCCAAACAGTCCATCCTGAAGATCAGTCCTGGGTGTTCATTGGAAGGACTGATGCTGAAGCTCAAACTCCAATACTTTGGCCACCTGATGCGAAGAGCTGACTCACTGGAAAAGACCCTGATGCTATGAGGGATTGGGGGCAGGAGGAGAAGGGGACGACAGAGGATGAGATGGCTGGATGGCATCACCGACTTGAGGGGCATGAGTTTGAGTAAACTCCAGGAGTTGGTGATGGACAGGGAGGCCTGGCGTGCTGCGATTCATGGGGTCGCAAACAGTCGGACACGACTGAGCGACTGAACCGAACTGAACTGAAGTTTCAGCTGAAGACACTCTCGTGGGTCACAGTGACATTTCCCGGCCTCTCTGTAGCCAGGTTCGTCTACGTGACTAAGCTCTAGTACAGCAACAGGAATGTAATGCTACTCTAAGTGATTTAAAATTTTCTAGTAGATATATTTTTAAATAGTGAAAAGAAACAGAATTTTTTGGATATTTTGATGTTTGTCCTTCTAGTTCTTTTAAAAATGTATTTAAAAAACAATAATGTTATTATGTAATGTGAGCTATTTTGTGGCCTTTTTTTTCATTTAGCAAAACAGTATGAATGTCTTCTTATGCCAGTTAATATTTTCCTGTGGTGTGATTTTTTTTAAAGCCATGTAACATTCCATTGTATGAATGAGAATGGTAAATTTATAAAATGGTGTGTGTGTGTGTGTGTGTGTGTGTGTGTATAATAACAGTGACTTCTTTATGAGTACTTTCTATGATAAGAGCTCTTTTCACAAACACACATTGTTATCTCTTTACATAGAAAGAAACCAAGGGTCCAAAAGGCCAAGTATCTGCCCAAGGTTACATAGCTAAGTGAGTGGTACAGTCAAACTTTACACTGGGGCTTTTTGACTCCAAAACCTGTGCCCCAGAGTCTCTTTAGACAATATCTTGTAAAGGCTCTGGTAAAGTCTTCCAGGAAGAAGCATCAGCCTGGATGGTTAATAACCCAATATAGCTACAACATTATCACTTCAACATATAATCAAGATTTTTAAATTAACAAAGTATTTTATTGCACTATCTTTTTTTTTTTTCATATGAAGTCTTTGAAATCCAGTGTGTGTTTTATGCTTACAGCATATCTCAGTTTGGACCAGTCATACTTCAAATATTCAAGACACATGTGGCTAGACGTTACCATAACAGACAGGGCAGCTCTAGTCAATGGTATGTAAGCAGTTGTGTTATATATAGAACTTTCAGGAGAGTTCTCCCTTCCTATAGCATGGACTGTGGATGTAATGGCTAGAGCTAAGCAACCTCTCTAGGTCATGATATATTCTTAGAAGCAGAAGCCACACACACAGAGTAAGATTATAAAAGAAGTCTGCTTTTTTACTTTATAGAACTACCATATTAGCTCTGTCTAGTTTTACTTTATCTGAGCAAAAAATAAACTTTATATTATTTAGGTCACTATTGTTTGGAGTTTTTCTATTAACTACAACTTGCCTATACCCTAACTGATTCAGGAAGGTCAGTTACTTAAATTTCTTTTCACCTTCTCTCACTTCTCCTGGGGAGGCAATGAACAGGATTTAAGAGCTAGAGATTTCTGATCCCTCCCCAGTTCAGACTGTAACCTTGAGCAAGTCCGCCTTTCAGAGTTGGTTTGTTCATCTGTAAAATATTCTTCCACCCACCTACCTCACAAGACTATGTGGGAACCAAAGAAGACAGAGGCACATTACAAATGGTTAGGTAATATTTAAAAATACACACACCTCCCTGGGATGGAAAGTCACAAGTCTGTGACCCATGAGAAGGATTTCAGATCCTGAATTAACCATAGATACAATGAGAGGAAACCATGACCCTTTACCTCCCTGCCTATTTTTATTGGAATTTCACTACGGTTAATGAAGAGTATTTATAATTGATTCACCCAAGTCTATTTAGATGTGAAACCTCAAGACAAAGTCTTAGACCAAAAAGACTACGCTAAAGTCATGCACTCACCTGTTCTCTCGAGAAAATACCTGTGAGCTTAGGAAAGAGTATTTCTTAGCTTCTTTTCTCCACTAGACTACAATCTGAAGGCAGGGACTCTATCTTATTCACTACTGAACACCCAGCCACAGCATAGGCCCTCACACATTGTAGGTACTAAATTTACTGAATAAGAAAAGCAACACTGAAAACCACCTTGCTGTCCTTCTAGCCACATCTCTACATCTGCTCTCCACTTCCTGCCATAGACTATAATTATGTGCATCTAGATGCAGTCTCCTGTGGATTAAATTCCTTGATTTGTTTTATTTCTATATGTCCCACCTTTTTTTCATGCCAAGAAACTGGCACAGAGCAGGTGCTCAACAGAAATCTGCTGAATGTATGGAACCTAGCAAAACAAATATTTATTGGGAAAAATACTGTTTTCCAGGTACTGCCCTAGATATCAGGAAAGAGAGAAGACAGACATGGTCTCTGCCTTCATGGAGCTTACAATCTAGTAAAAAAGACATATTTTAAAGAATAATCATATAAACAATTAATTCATTATAATTATGTTAAGTACTGAGAAGAACAGATGGTCTTATGAAAGCATGTCAGGATGGGTGTCCCTAAGAAGGTGACACCCAAACTAAGAACCTGAAGGTAATTTGAAATTAGCCAGGCAAAAGACTAAAGGTGGGGAGAAGAAGAGAGGAACAGAACAGGAAATACTCCAAGCAAAGGGAACAGCCACAGAGCACAGCACAGATGAAAACCCTAAGGCAGACATTTGCAGCATCATGGATGGACTGAGTGAAGTAGTGAAAGGTTGTTGCTGAGCCGTGAAAGATGCCGGGATTCTTGGCTTCTGGAGGAGAAGAATTCAATCCAGGGCCAGTGATGAGGCTTGATCACTCAAAGCTTTTGTGTAGTAGTTTTATTAAAGTAGAAAAGAGATAGAGAAAGCTTCTGATGTAGACCTCAGAAGGGGGCAGAAAGAGTGCCCCCCTGCTAGTCTTTAGCCAAATGTTATACAGCTACTAGCAGTCTGCTAATTAGAGAAACTCAGAGAATGGCATCAGGCCCTTCACCTACAACATGCATTTTGAGATAACATATAGGCACAAGGTGAGTTGTTGGGGCCATAAAATGATTGACAGGAATCTTGAAGAAAGGCAGGTTTCCAAGCAAAACAGCCTCATTAACATAGCTTAAGAGAACATTTGCATGAGTAAAATAAACTGGTTCTGAGTCTTAGGCGGTACCAACTAGAAGACAGAGTCTAGAGTAAATACATGGTTCATTAACATAACTTAAGACAAACATTTCCATAAGAAAAAAGCACTGGTTAGTTCAAGGTTTGAGAAAACATAAGTTGTGTGAGAGTTGGATTATAAAGAAAGCTGAGCGCTGAAGAATTGATGCTTTTGAACTGTGGTGTTGGAGAAGACTCTTGAGAGTCCCTTGGACTGCAAGGAGATCCAACCAGTCCATCCTAAAGGAGATGAGTCCTGAATATTCACTGGAAGGACTGATGCTGAAGCTGAAACTCCAATACTTTGGTCACCTGATGCGAAGAACTGACTCATTTGAAAAGACCCTGATGCTGGGAAAGATTGAGGGCAGGAGGAGAAGGGGACGACAGAGGATGAGATGGCTGGATGGCATCACTGACTTGACGGGCATGAGTTTGAGTAAGCTCCAAGAGTTGGCAATGGACAGGGAGGCCTGGCGTGCTGCAGTCCATGGGGTCAGAAAGAATTGGACACGACTGAACAACTGAACTAAAGTTCTGGTGGAACCAGGTGCCCTCATGGCAACACAGAATTTTAAAAGATACCTCTTTTTAAACTTGTATAGAGAAGGGGAAAAAATCTAACACTTGTAGTTTGTTTCCTCCTGCCGCTTAAGAGAGAGATAAAAAATGTCTGACACTTGCCACCTATTTCCTCCATTTGGAGATCCCTGGCCTTCTGCCTGTTACCCTCTCAGTAAGACAAAGAAATACTGTTAATTATATGTGGAATCTTAAAACAAAAAAAAGATACAAATGAACTTATTTACAAAACAGACTCACAGATTTAAAAAACAAAGTTTTGGTTACCAGGGGGAAAGGGATAGTTAGGGAGTTTGGGATTTACATGTACACACTGCTTTATCTAAAATGGGTAAGCAACAAGAACCTACTGTATAGCACAGGGAAATCTGCTCAATGTTATATAACAACCTAAGAAAAGAAATTTGAAAAAGAATAGATACATGTATATTATATGTATAACTGAATTGCTTTGCTGTACTCCTCAAACTAATGCTATACTGTTCATCAACTGTACTCTAATCTAAAAAATAGAATTTTTATAATTAATTAAAATTTTATAATTTATTTTATTTTAAAGTATTTATTTTATTAAATATTTTATAATATTTAATTAAATAAAATTTTATAATCTAATTTTAAAAATAGAGCATGTCTCAAATACAAAAAAATAAAATAAAAATTCCAGTATCTTCAAACAAAGAAAAAAACTCAAAAACTCTTGAGGCAGAAACTAACATAGTACCTTTAGGGCTGTTTGTCTGGAAAGCTGGAGGTGGGCAAGTCACAAGGAATGAGGCCAGAAACTTTGCCCTGTACCTGCCTTCAGATAAGATCATGACAAGAGCTGAATTAAGTTCAAAGGGCTATTAAATATAAAAAGGAATGCATCTGAGTTGGTTCTAATGAGGTGGATGAACCTAGAGCCTATTATACAAAGTGAAGTAAGTCAGAAAGAGAAAGACAAATATCATATACTAACATATATATATATATGGAATACACCTAGGTGCAGAAATAAGAATTCATGGGGAGAATTCTGAATGGATACTGACTTGGAAGGGTGGTACTGATGAACCTATCAACAGGGCAGCGATGGAGATGCAGACGTAGAGAACAGACTTTTGGACACAGTTGGGGAGGGAGGTGGGATGATTTGAGAAAGTAGCACTGAAACATATACATGACCATAAGCAAAATAGATAGCCATTGGGAATTTGCTGAATGACACAGGAACCCAAAGCTCATGCTCTGTGACAACCTAGAGGGGTGGGACAGGGAGGGAGGTGGGAGGCAGGCTTAAGGGGGGGGGACATTTGTATACCTATGGCTGATTCATGTTGATGTATGGCAAAAGCCAACAAAATATTGTAAAGCAACTATCCTCCAATTAAAAATAAATAACTTTTTAAATAAATAAAAAGAACTTACTGATGTTCCTCAGAGCAGGAATATGCCAAAGCAAAAAATAATAATAATAAAATAAAATAGAGTGCTCGCTTTGGCAGCACATATACTAAAAATTGGAACGATACAAGAGAAGATTAGCATGGCCCCTGTGCAAGGATGACACGCAAATTCGTGAAGCGTTCCATATTTTTTAAGAGCACCATGGGCAAGACCCAGCATCTGTACTAAGGCACAGCTTAATAAACCATACTAAACCATCAAAAAATAAATAAATAAAATAAAATAGAGCTCCCTGGCTACAGTGTAGACAGTCATTCCAGTGGAGGTGGGCTGTGTTAAGGCAAAAATAGATGATGTTGTGTAACACTCTTGGACATAAACTAGACTTAACATGTTGATGAATGAACATACAGTGAGAATATTCACAAGCTTAAACAAGAACCACATGCACAGTAGTTAATACATAACTACAAAACACACCAAGGGGCAGAAATAAGAGTTCATGGGGAGAATTCTGAATGGATACTGACTTGTAAGGGCTTCCTGTTATCTCAGTTGGTAAAGAATCTGCCTGCAATGCAGGAGACCCTGGTTCAATTCCTGAGTCAGAAAGATCCGCTGGAGAAGGGATAGGCTACCCACACCAGTATTCTTGGGCTTCCCTTGTAGCTCAGCTGGTAAAGAATTTGCCCAAAATGCGAGAGACCTGGGTTCGAACCCTGGGTTGGGAAGATCCCCTGGAGAAGGGAAAGGCTATCCACTCCAGTATTCTGGCCTGGAGAATTCCACAGACTGTATAGTCCATAGGGTCGCAAAAAGCTGGGACACGACTGAGTGACTTTCACTTTCACGGTTTCACTGTCTTGTAAAACTTAGGCCAGCGTTCCCTGAAGTATGATGAAGGGGATCTTGCAGTTCATCACCCCACAATCCTCCATGCAGAGAGATGGAGAGGAGTACAGGCATAAGTGTGCACCTACTCGGTGCCTGTCTGAGTCCTCACCTGGTGCCTCATCTGAGTCTGTTTGACAGATGAGTTAATCTAGGCTCAGAGACTCCTACCATGGTCCTGAGTTCACATAGCACAGTGGTATGGCTGAGATCAACAGCTGAGGCTGCAAGCTCCACGGGAGCAGGGAGCAAGTCTGTCTTCATCACTGCTGTCCCCGATGCATGTTGAATAATTGACTCTCTGAACATAAAGCTCAAGCTCCTTCAAGCACTTCTGGGCTGTTACAGGAGAAGAAGGCTAAAACAAGTATTTATATAAATGCTAGAACAAGAGAAGGGAAAGATATGAAGGTTGCTGAAAGGCTCCACCAGGTAAAAAGGGCTTGGGGAAGACCTTCTAAAAAAGGTGGACCCAGTGCTTTGGGATGAAGCAGATGATAGATAAGACAGCTGACAGATGGAAATATGGGTATCTCTGCCTTTTGAGAACATGCTGAGAGTCAGAAGCTGCAACCAGGCGAGGAATGTGACAAGGTCTGGGGGAGAGCAACTCTTACCTGAAGGCTCCCATGCCATGAGAGAAGATGATCAAGGGGTATCCAGAGTCCTTTGTCTTAAAGGGGCCATTCCAGCTAACAGGCAGGCGACAAGATCCTAGTAGAGACATGGGATATAGAATCTCTGGCTGCCACCAAACTGTAATCCCAAGGGCAGCCTGGGCAGAAGCATGGTGGGAACCCAATGGCCCTCCTCTCAAGAGACCCAGCGTTCACCCGAGCAGCCCAGGACAATCAGTTATTTATTCTTTTCCTTTTTCTCTCCTCGGGAGCATGAACACAACAGAAAATGGGAAAAAAAATCCAAACGGGAAGTACTGAACAACTTACAGGGTAAATCCCTGAGATGCTAAGGCAGTGGGCAAAATTCCTAATGGTGAGGTCTTTGGGGGAAGTGGATGACTCAGTGTGATCTCACCCCGAAGAGGGAGGAGCTAGAGGGGTAACTGCAGGAGACGGTATGCTCCTTGGTGGTCAAGAGTGTTCCTTTAATCTACATTATAGCTGACACAGAGGGAAATAATGCATTCTGGATAAATGAGTAATAGCTGCCACCTATGGAATACATTCTACATCCCAAGCACAGCACTAGAGTGCATCTTTTATATACGTCCGACATTACACTCCTACAAAGGTAGATATTCAGACACATTAAGTAACTGGCCCAAGCCCCACGCTAGTAAAGGATAAGGACTGGATTCGAATCCAGGGCAGTCTAACCCTATAACTAAAGCTCTTAGGTTTGTAATTCTCTCCACTCTCCATACCACACTGACTAACGGATGCCCCACTACAAAAGGGCTGGACAACACAGACTATAAGGTACTGTGTCTGCCTGGGGATCTCCAAGGGACATAATCAAGCAGCTGGGAGAGCATCCAGGGGTGAGACCAGCTCTTACCCACAGCCAGGTTGAACAGCAAACCCCCCCAGCGCTTATTAAATTTCAGGTATTCGGCCAGGCCAGCGCAGTACTCATAGCGGGGAATCCACAGGGGCTGTTCCGAGGTCTCCTCTGCCTCTTGGCAGGGGTAGAACAGTCGAAAGAAGCTACCCTGTAAGAAAAATAAAGACAGCAGCTGCTCAGAGCAAGAAGCCAAAGCATGGCTACGTTTCCCAATGGACACGATCAGCAATTGTTTGGGGGTACCAGTCAAGTACTAAAACAGGGAAACTAAATTAAAAAAAAAAAAAACTGGGAAACTTTACCTTCAATTCACATACCTGAATTTTACACTCAGAAAACCCAGAAAGAAGCAATTTTATGTTCAGCATTCATGTAAGGCTTATGTTATTTCAAAACAGCCAACTGTATTTTGAATTACATCGGAGGGGTACTAAAATATTTCCAGTGCTTGGGCTATCAAAAGATTTCAATTTGGCCAGAAGCCCAGGCCTGGAGGAGCCCCAGAAGTGAAGGAGTAGCTCTTGTGTTGAATGGGGTGACATTGGTGGCATCCAGGGCAACCCTGGAGCCTGGCCCCTGGGAAGCAGCAGCAGCACATTCATTCTACAGGGGAGTAAATGCCTCTCACAAGGGAGAGGGAGAGTTCAAGGGCCAGCCGAGAATGACCTAGGAACTAAAGGAGGGAAAGTCTCGGACTAAAGTAGGAGGGGGGAACAGATGACAGCAGAAGAGAAGAAAAAGGAGACTGTCTTCCTATGTGGGGCCAGGGAGTCAAAGGTCAATGGGTACATAGCCCACTGCTCCTCCTCTCATACACTCAGATTAGGGCGAGATCCAAAACCTTTCCAGGATCAGGCACCTGCTCTCATGACATCAGAGAGCTACGTTTGAAGTTAGAGGCCCCAGTTCCTCCAAGTTGGGAAAAAGAAACCATCATCTCTTGTCTATGGAGATGTTTTTAATTGAAAAGAGGAGAAAAGTTCAGGGGAAAGAGACTTGGGCACTCGATGATCAAATCCAGACCAGCTCTAACTCAGGTTTCCCCTAGCTGGAATTACATCATCAGACTTGCTGACAGACGCAGCGGGGACGTGCTGGAGACACTTACCTGGAGGCTCTGACCCTCCATCACATCCCCACAGCCTACGAGGTGGGGTCCCGTGACAGGTGGAAAGCTCACGGACTGGTTGACCCCCATCTCATCACCAGCTGAACTGAACAACGACTTGGGCAGTGGCTGAACTTGATGGCTGGAGGGTGGAACACAGAACAGCCTCTTGCTGGTTTCCTCTCAGCTTCCTGTTGCTTATTCATGTCATCAGCCACCCCTCTCTACCCCTCCTATCACTCCTCCTCCCTGCCAGTGACTCAGCCGATCTTTCAATCATCCACCTTGCTACACTGCCCTCACTAAGGTTTGCTGTGCTATGCTTAGTCACTCAGTCGTGTCTGACCCTTTGCAACCCCATGGACTGTAGCCAGGCTCCTCTGTCCATGGGGATTCTCCAGGCAAGAATACTGGAGTGGGATCCTCCTGGGGATCTTCCCAACACAGGGATCAAACCCAAGTCTAGGGGGCTGCTTTTTCTGTTGCTATTGGTGGAGAGGTGAGGAGAAGATCATGGAAAGGAAGCCTCCATACCCCTCAAAACCCACTAACAAGTGTTCATTTAGCACTATGTGCCCAGCACAGCAGCAACTGGGCAGAGAACATAACACAGACCCTGTCCTCAGGAGGCTAAGAACAACAAAAACAACCACTAACATCTATTATTTACTATGTGTCAGCACTGACCTAAGACTTTTACATACTCTGAGTCATTTCATCCTCTCAACAACCATCTGAGGAAGGTACTATTTAGACCCTGTTTTACAACCAAGAAAACTAGGGCATGAAGAGGTTGAATAACTTTCCCAAGTCACGTTGCTTCTAGGTGGCAAACTCAGGTCTGTCTAATCTAGACCTGAGCTCTTAACCCACACTGATCCTGCTAGTGGGGAGACTCAATGACATACATACAAAATCACTGACCTAAACTATAAACTATAAAAGGCACTTATCTGGGTCTTAAATATGAGGAAGATTTTAGAGGCAGGGGAGAGGGAAGCATTTTTATAAAGGACATAATGTAGGAGCAGAAAGGGCCAGAAATTAAAGGTTAGAGTATAATGTGGGCAGGAGATCAAACAGGAGCCTCCCACGTGGCAGGCGTGCATGCTCTGACTAGAAAGCATTCCTATAACTTGATTGCTTCTTGTTTATTTTTTTAAAACAAGGATGTCTTTTTTTTCTTTTTTTTTGACCATGCCGGGTCTTAGCTGCAGCATGTGAGATCTAACGCCCCTGACCAGGCCCCTGCATTGGGAGCATGGAGTCTTAACCACTGGACCACCAGGGAAGTCGAGGTTACTTTTTAAAACGGGACTAACGCCACTGGCTCTCCCTCCCTCTTCAATTACATCACCACCAGCAGCACGCTTACTCTGTGCCAGGAACTGCAGCAAGGGCTTCACATACACGCATTATTTAATGAAATCCTTATAATAATCCCCTGGGATATGAATTGTTAGCTCATGAGGATGCTGATGCTTAATAAAGTGAGGCAATTTAGCCAAGAACAGTGAACAGAGCCAGAATTTGATCATGGGCAGTGTGGCTGTGACAGTAGAGGCTGTGGTCCAACTTCCTAACATTCATCCTACCCTGCCCTCCTACGAGATCCCTGGGGATCTGGGTGGGGTTGACACCTCCCTAATCTCTAGAGTTGGAGCAATCAGCCCTACATATCCCCATCAGTATCTGGATCAAGAGTGGGCTCATGACACATATTGGGCCAACCAGGGCAAAGCCCAGGACTTTGGCTTGATGGTCGAGTGTGGACAAGTTCTTTCTTGTTTTGAACTAGCATGATGTGCGGATGTGAAGCCTTGAACTGTCGCAGCCACTTTGTTACCTTATGAATGAAGTTACCCGTGGAGGATGCAGAGCTGAGAGAATCATAGAGAAATGGACTTATTTGTGAAGACATTAAGAATTTCTGGATTAGACCAGAGATCAAATTGCCAATATCCACTGGATCATCGAAAAAGCAAGAGAGTTACAGAAAAACATCTATTTCTGCTTTATTGACTACGCCAAAGCCTTTGACTATGTGGATCACAATCAACTGTGGAAAATTCTGAAGGAGATGGGAATACCAGACCACCTGACCTGCCTCTTGAGAAACCTGTATGCAGGTCAGGAAGCAACAGTTAGAACTGGACATGGAACAACAGACTGATTCCAAATAGGAAAAGGAGTAGGTCAAGGCTGTATATTGTCACCCTGCTTATTTAACTTATATGCAGAGTACATCATGAGAAACGCTGGGCTCGAAGAAGCATAAGCTGGAATCAAGATTGCCAGGAGAAATATCAATAACCTCAGATATGCAGATGACACCACCCTTATGGCAGAAAGTGAAAAGGAACTAAAAAGCCTCTTGATGAAAGTGAAAGAGGAGAGTGAAAAAATTGGCTTAAAGCTTAACATTCAGAAAACTAAGATCATGGCATCTGGTTCCATCACCTCAAGGGAAATAGATGGGGAGACAGTGGAAACAGTGTCAGACTTTATTTTTCTGGGCTCTAAAATCACTGCAGATGGTGACTGCAGCCAAGAAATTAAAAGACGCTTACTCCTTGGAAGGAAAGTTATGACCAACCTAGATAGCATATTAAAAAGCAGAGACATTACTTTGCCAACAAAGGTCCATCTGGTCAAGACTACGGTTTTTCCAATGGTCATGTATGGATGTGAGAGTTGGACTGTGAAGGAAGCTGAGCACTGAAAATTTGATGCTTTTGAACTATGGTGTTGGAGAAGACTCTTGAGAGGCCCTTGGACTGCAAGCAGATCCAGCCAGTCCATCCTGAAGGAGATAAGTCCTGGGTGTTCATTGGAAGGACTGATGCTGAAGCTGAAACTCCAATACTTTGGCCACCTCATGCGAAGAGTTGACTCATTGGAAAAGACCCTGATGCCGGGAGGGATTGGGGGCAGGAGGAGAAGGGGGTGACAGAAGATGAGATGGCTGGATGGCATCACCAACTCGATGGGCATGAGTTTGAGTAAACTCCGGGAGTTTGTGATGGACAGGGAGGCCTGGCGTGCTACAATTCATGGGGTCGCAAAGAGTCGGACATGACTGACCGACTGAACTGAACTGAAAGGAAACTTGGCCCACTCCTAGACCGTCTGGTTACAAGAGCCAATAAATCCCTTTTTATTGTTTAAACCAAGGGGGTTTAGATTTCTACTGCTTGAACCAAAAGCATCTAAAGTGACCCACTGAGTCCTGGGCCACATTTTCAGTCATTGCGTTATTCTACTTTCTTTAAGACACTCTGGGATGGATTAGGTAGTTCGAGTCAAAACATGCCTGGGCAAGAAGAGACCTTAGGGGTCACTTCTCCCATCCCCTGCACCACCACCTCGACTCAGCTCAGTACAGAAATGTGCTTCACTGATGAAGAGATCAAGGTCCTAAGAGATTAAGTGAAATGCTCAAGGTCACCAGAATTATTGTTACACATAGATCTCCTCATTGCCAACTTCCAGTTGTCTGGCCTAATGGAAAACTCCAGACAAGCAATAATCTTAATGCCATTCTACTTAACTTTGGAAGACAATAAGTGGTATTCTTTCTACCACAGACTTGCTTCATCTCATTTCTCTGAAGCAAATTTAAAAACTGAATTCTTTTTAAAAAGAAGCTAAGCTCCTGATGTAGTCAGTGGACTATTTAGCCAAAGGGAAGTTGAACATGTGCTGCTTAGTCGCAGACCCTGACCTTTTCCACTTGAGGGCAAATGCACAGAGGACCCACAGTGGGAAGGAAGGAGGCATAGGACAGGTTGCCCACAAGACAATGAAGCAGCTGACAGGTCACCCACAAGACAATGAAGCAGCTGAAGTTTTGTTAATATTTGCTGATTGAGTGAAAAGGAGAAATAATAGGATTTGGGCAACTAAGTGGATTTGGGGAGTTATGCAAGGAGGGAGAGCCAAAGATGAGTCAGGTTTCAGGACTGGGTGACCAGAATGATAATAGCTTATAGGAAGAGATGCTAGTCTTAATCCAAAAACAGAACACTGCATGAGATAGGAATCAGGACAAGGGCACTTGAAAATGCCTATAACAGAAGGGGAGCAGAATTCTCTGGTAATCCTGGAAAGTTTCTGGGAAGGCCATCAACTAAATTGAATTTGGAAATAAATAAAAATTAAAGAAGCTAACGGGACAGAGTAAGGATAACAAGAAAATGGTGCCTGGCTCATACTGACTGATGCTCAAGTAGAACGGGGAGATGGGAAAATCCAATCTAACCTGCAAATTTTTGCCTAAGAAACATCCACACAGAGCATCCAGGGTCATATCTAATAAATGTCAAGGAATTCTCCAAGGAAATCAGTCCACATGTCTCTACCTATTCTGGCTCACCTTATCTAAACAATTTGGGGTGATGGCTACCTAAAAGCCTCTCTACCCATCCAAACCTGCCCCGCCCATCAAAGCCTAGTGAAATCTCTGGTACTCTGTGAGGCTTCCCAAGTACTTCCAATCTTCCTTCCTCTCAACTCGAGTATGTCTGCATCACTCACTTGATAACCAAACATGGGCTGCCTCAGGACAGCTCTTGAATTAGTTCCTACTCTAGCAGTGGAAACAGTGACCGATTTTATTTTCTTGGGCTCCAAAACCACTTCAGATGGTGACTGCAGTCAGGGAATTAAAAGACACTTGCTCCTCAGAAGAAAGCTATGACAAACCTAGATAGCGTATTAAAAAGCAGAGGCATCACTTTGCCAACAAAGGTCCATACAGTCAAAGCTATGGTTTTTCTGGTAGTCAGCTACAGATGTGCGAGTTGGACCATAAAAAAAGGCTGAGCACCAAAGAATTGATGCTTTCAAATTGTGGAGCTGGAGAAGACTCTTGAGAGTCCCTTGGACTGCAAGGAGATCAAACTAGTCAATCCTAAAGGAAATCCACCCTGAATATCTATTGGAAGGACTGATGCTGAAGCTCCAATACTTTGGCCACTTAATGTGAAAAGCTGATTCATTGGAAAAGACTCTGATGCTGGGAAAGATTTGAGGGCAGGAGGAGAAGGGGGTGACAGAGGATGAGATGGTTGGATGGCATCACCAACTCAACGGACGTGAGTTTGTGCAAACTCCAGGAAATAGTGAAGGACAGGGAAGACTGGCATGCTTCAGTCCATGGGGTTGGAAAGAGTCAGACACGACTTAGCGACTGAACAACAACTAGCAGTTTTCAATCAGCGACTTGCCTCCAAGAAGTGGTCCAAGTAGAATCTAGATCAGAGGGTCCTGAATCTATTATCACAATCACCTGGAAAACTTTTCAAAAACAAAGCTTTTAGGGCACCCACTGCCAGAGGTCAATTAGTTTATAAAGCTTCCCCAGCTTTCTGATCTGCAAGGTTTGAGAACCTCTGGTCCAGATGGTACGCAGGATTTTTCTTTTTTTGAGACGTGTGCAAACAATAAACATTTACTGAGTGGATACGGTATTCCAGTCCACCATTTTCATATTAATGAAAAGATAATGATTATGATGTCACTTGGTTTAATCCCCATGGCCACCTAGAAGCATGTTCCTGGCAGTTCCTGGCTTAATGTAGTGATTTGCATAGAACTGGTCTCAGTAATTAGTTGATCCAATGCATGCTATTTAATTTTTTACACACTTATGCCTTATTTCTTCAGATATGCTACAGAGGTAGAATGTGTTTTATATTTCTTTGGAGGATAAACCATCTATCCTCATGCTTTCCCCACACAGAGGAACCCCATAAATGCTTCCTTTATTTGGCTTTGATTTAAACCCTTTCAATTCTTTAATCTCTATATTTTTGATCTAAAAATTAGACTATATGGTATAGCGGGGAAAGAAAGGCTTTGCTGACAGTCTGAATTCCACCTCCACCATTTAATTGGCTGTTTAACCTTGAGCAAGTTCCTTCAATTCTAAGCCTCTGATGATTTTTCCACATGATAGAAATAACAGTCACTCATGAAGTTGCTGATGAGGATTAAATGAAAGTATGTGAAACACTTAACATATAGAAGGCATAATAACCATAACTAGCTACATGACCTCTTAGCCTAAGTTCCTTGAGAGTAAAATGAAGACACTTCATAAGTGAAATTTAGTAACAAAAGTGATATTGCCTAGGGTCTGGTACATTTTAAGTGCTCATAAAATGTTAGGAATGAATTAACAATGTTATGTCTCTCTTTCATTATGCCCAGCCAAGCTTTTTTTTGGGGGGGTGGGGGTGGTATTTGTAGTTTTCTGGATTAAATCCTTTGACAAAATGGTTTCTTTTCTTCCAGTCTTATCAGGTCTGAGACACCTATTCCAAAATCAGTCCCAGGTCTCCTGCATTGCAGGCAGATTCTTTATCATCTGAGCCACCAGGGAAGCCCTTAAACAGGCCCAGAAGAGCCCAAAGGGAACAGAGAGGGTTTACATTGCAGCTGTCCATCTCCTGCTGGGGCCCCAATTCCAGTGAGCAGGGCCCACCCTTCTGCCAGCTGTGTGGACTTATCATCCCTGGCTATTTCAGGACACAGTCCAAGATAAGCACTTCTCTGGGGCTTCCTTTCAGACAAAGCTCTCATTAGCCTGTGGTCTCTGGGGAAGTGAGGAAATATCATCCTGTTCTTAGAGAAAGCAGACACCAGGCACTCAAGGGGCAAGTCTGAGCAACAAAGGGGCAGAGCTACAAAAGGAGCCAAGATGAGAGTATTTCAGAGCATTAATAATTACAGTAAAAATAATCTCTCTCGCTTGTGGAGGCTTTACAGTTTACAAAGTACTTTCACACATATTAGCTTATTGGCTCCAGAACATAGCCTCAAGCTAAGACTGAGAGCAACTGTCATCTCCACTTCGTAGATGAAGAGAGTGAGTCCCAGAGAGGGGGTATGATCTGCCCAAGGTCACGCAGCAAAGGAGTTACAGAGCTGCAATAATAAAACCCAGCTCTGCTGAATTCCAGTTCTGAGCAACTCCGTGGATTGGGAAGAAGGAATGGTGACCCTTGTCCCATTAGCATGAAAACCAAGAAAGTGAGGGTAAGAGTGAAGCACATAGAAGATGCGGAGCACAAAGAAGCCCAAGTTTCAGAAAGGGGATGCTGAGAGCTCACGGTGGGGCTCCAGGGGCACCAGGAATGACAATGCAAGATGACAGTGGGAGAATAAAGGGTGCGGGTGGATATTGGCGGTGTCTCAACAGGAAATAGAAAAGGTGAAAGACTAATGGGGAGTTCCTGGGATTGAGACGAGGAGCCCCCAAACCGGGCTGGAATGTGGCAAAATCCGCAGACACCTCAGTTCAGAATAGAGGTTTTCTCCAAACTTACCCAGTCACGTTGATCCCTCAGAAGCAGCCCGGACGGTCAACTCGACAGAAACGAGAAACTGCCCAGGAGCCGGTGGCCCCTTGGTAATTGTAGTTTCCAGAACTCGACATTGGCACTTACAAGCATTTCCCGCCTCTGTCCAGAACTATAACTCCCGAGGTGCACCGCGAAGATTGCCCATAAGATCCCAGGACTACAATTCCCAGAGTTCTACACGCCCCCCGCCCCCCCCCGCCCCCCCCCGCTTCGTTCTGTGAAACCGTCCAAAGTTCGGAATGAAGCACGATTCCTCCCCCTGGTGGTCGAGGAGCCGCCACCAGGATGACAAAGCCGGAGCGGAGGGTTACTGTATATAGTTCCGGTTAGTAACCCTCCGCCTCAGCGTTCCTCAAATAATTCCTGGGTGTGCCTGGAGATAAACAAGGATTAGCTTTATTCACAGGGGAGCTGAGGAGGAGATCTGAGCATGTCTTGTGTCCTTTACGAACCTGTACCTGTTGACACGTGTGATATTCAATTGTCCTTCAGAAACTCCTGGCCAAGAACTGAGAGGAAACAGAGATTCCTCCCTGTCCCTCTGTCCGTAGCCCCTCCTCCATCCACCCTCACTTTGCTGGCCCTATGCTGGTTCTTAGAGACACCCTGGTGAACAAGTTAGTGTTGCTAACCTCAGAAGAATTCCCAGTCCAGCAAACGATCCCGACAAACGAAGAATTACACTGCGATAGTTGCTCTAATGGGGAAAGCGCAAGGGGTTATGGGAGCCTTCTTGAAAGGGCGAACATACCCAGGTTTGGGGGAAATAGGACGGTGTCTTCAAGGCTTCGTAGAGATCTTAGAGAAATGTTAACATTGCGAACTGAAGGAATAGGACTTGGCCAGGAATACAGAGAGTATGAAGAATATTTAACACTCTGGCTGGAGCACAGAGTGTGAGGAATGGAATCGCGAGGCACACCTGAGGGGGGAGACAGGGTCACGTCCTCAGGATTCTGGTAAACTTCATAAGAAAATTGGATCATCCAAGCAACTTAGAAACTTTCAAGAACTTCCTACTCCTTGCTGAATGAGGTCCCAGCTTCTTAGCTTGACATTCTAGGTCCTTCCCAACCTGCCCCAAACCACCACTTACTCTGAAGTGTTGCTCATGGTTTTTTCTTTTTTTTTTTTTTTTCTGACAGGAATCGCTCTTCTGCCCTGCCCCCAGCTACGTTCACCCACTCTCAAGATGTCGTAGGTTCTCATTGTTCTCTCCACACTTTTATTCACGCTCTTCTCTCCACCAAACACTCTGCCCTGCTTTGCGGCTATCTAACCCAGTTCTTTACAATTCCTCTTGATCCTCCCTCTCCACGGAGCTTCCCTGATTCCCTTCCAGTCCAAACGACCTCCGCCCCCTCTCCGTTGCTGGGATATTTGTCTGTACCTCTCATTTGGGGGCTTACCTCACACTGCCCTGTGCCATCTCCTCAGTGGGAGGTCTTGACTCTCCATTAAACTGTGAGTTCTTTGAGGTCAGGTGATGAGTCCTACAGCTGATCCCTCCTCCCTCCCAACCACATACCCCCAAATTGCCAGTGTCCAGATTCCACGCTTCAGGCTTTTAGACCGTCGTCTCCTCCTGACACGCTGTCACCACCGGCAACAAAATAAAGGCATCAGGGGAGAATGATTGTAGCACCACACTGTGTAATCAAGCCCAGATTTAATTAAAGCTGTGGTTGGTGGCCGTGATGGCAGAACATAAAAAGCTTAGTGCACATCAGAGATGGTTCTCTTCGGCTAATTAATTAGTGCTTTGCAGCTGGCACAGAACTCATGACTAATCAGAGTCCCTAGTTAGGAGAGGGGCCACTGCAGTTTGTTTCTCTGTTTCTGACTCCCAGACTAGGCCATGCTGGGGACATCTGCTGGCCAAAAGTTTTAAACTTCCCAGGAAGAGGAATGTCACAGCCTCCTTTGTCAGAGTTAGGAAGATCTACCTTGGGCCCAAACTCTTGTTGCAAAATAAAATACTTGAGTTCAAACACATTTCCTTCCAGTCTAGTCTTTTTGAAGGTAAACAACCCAAATGCTTTAAGTTTTTAACAAGTGCTTAATTTCCCAGGCTGTCACTATAGATCCCATCTTCCAGTCATCCAGGGATCTCTTCTGGTTGACTACCATCCCACTCCAGCCTTTACTTTGTTGCTGAATTACTTTATTCATTTTTAAACATTTGTTTGTTTATTTGGCTGTTCCAGGTCTTAGTTGCAGCACTCCAGATCTTTGATCTTCATTGCAGTGTGCTGATTCTTTGGTTGTGGCATATTTAGTTGCAGCGTGCAAACTCTTAGTTGAGGCATGTGGGATCTAGTTCCCTGACCAGGGATCCAACCTAGGCCCCCTGCATTGGGAGCTTGTACTCTTAAGCACTGGACCACCAGGGAAGTCCCTAAGTTACTTTAAGTTGGCATCTGAGTGACCAGTTTTAGATTTCCTCTTCTCCTCCCTGCCTGCTGAAGTTGATGGACAACACTTCGAAATCAAACTATAACATGCATACAATAAAGTGTGTGTAGTGCACTAACTGTACACCTCAACCTTTAAAAAAAATCTGATGTAACCGTCACCCAATTTGATATGTAGAACATTTCCAATGCCCCCAAGATGTTGTCTCTATCCCTTCCCAGTTTACAGTCACCCATCCCCTCAAGAGAGCCATCAGCTTTTGTCTCTATCATCTCTGGACCCATTTGGAGTCCGGATGAATCCTCTTTTAATGTCTTGCTAACAGGCAGAGTGTATACATTTAATAAAGATCAACATGACTTAGTGACTGAACAACAACAAACAGGCAGAGTGTATATGCTTAATAAAGATAAAGAACAGTAACTGTCCTTCTCTATTATTGTTGCCATAATAATAATAGGACCTATTATTGTTACCGTAGTAACAAAATTAAGTGCTGGAAATAGGGCAGCAGTGAATAGAGAGGTTAATTCCCTACCCACATGGTACTTTCATTCTGCTGAGTGGAGACAGATAATAAACAGATAACCAAGGTAACTGCATACTCTTTAAATTTTATTTATTTATTTTTGGCAGTGCTGCATCTTGATTGCTATGTGTGTGGGCTTTCTCTAGTTGGGGTGAACAGGGGCTACTCCCCAGTTATGGTGTGCAGGTTTTTCATTGTGGCGACTTCTCTTGTTGAGGAGCACTAGCTCTAGGCTCTTGGACTTCAGTGTTTGCTGTCTGACCGCTCAGTAGTTGCGGAGCGTAGGCTTAGGTGCCCTGCGGCTTATGGGATCTTCCTGGACCAGGGATTGAACTGGTGCTCCCTTCTTTGCAAGGTGGATTCTTAACCCACTGGACCACCAGGGAAGCCTGATTGCATACTCTTAAATGTTCTAAAGGAAATTAAGATGCTTTGATGGAGAATAAAAGGAGTGAGTTATTCTCAATAGGATAATCAGGGAAGGATTCTCTGAGGACCTGGCATCAGAGCTCAGCCTAACCATACCTACTGTTTCTTTTACCTACTACATGTCAGACATGTCATTAGGGACTTTCAAATCCTTTAGGGAAGTATGTCAAATTCTCCTGGGAAGTATGTCATAGTCTTTCTGTTTTTCAGACAAGAAAACAGAGGCTCAAAGAGGTAGTAGCAGACAGTGTTGATCCCTCTCTCCTATCCCCCCATCCCTTCTGAGCCCCGATGCCAGTGTGGTGGTCTCCAGCAGCTGGGAGTCCCTCCACTCCAAGTCCCTTTTCTCTCTGCTTCCTTGATTGAGGGCTTTCTTAGGCATCTATGAACGAGGAAGGGAGAGGCATGTGCCCCCTACCTCAAAGGCAACCTTCAGCCATCATGGAAACTGATGACTCCCCATCCTTAGATAGGATGATTCTGAGATGCAGTTCATACTGTCTCTTAGAGTTTCCAGGGAGCTGAACCCAACTGATGCACCTCATCTTATTTTCTCCCCTCCTTGTCTCACTTTCCCCATGCTCTCCCTTCTGCTTTGAAATCACCTTCCAAATAGATCATGAGCACCCAAGTCTCAGGGTCTGCTTTTTGGGGAACTCAAGCCACCCCTTGCTCCAAGCACAGCAAAGTAATTGGGTACATAATAGTCTCTAATTGTGTCACGTCCTTTCACCCTCCATGCCTTTGCAAGTGCTGTCTCCTCTGTCTCCTCTGCCAAAACATGTGTTGAATCCAACACAAAACATGTGATCCATCCAACATCCACTTCACTCCATCCCTGCCACCCTCCACCCGATCATCTCCAGCTTCCAGTGTTCAGAACTGGTAAGAATTGTGTTTGTGCCAAGTGCTTGGCAAACCCCATCTCATTCAGTTGGCACAGAGATTCTGAGGCATCAGTAGTACCATTCCTGGTTTGCAGGTCAGGAAACTGAGATTCCTGGAGGCCAGGAGACTTGCCCAAGTTTTGCAGTTAATAACTGGCAAAGCCAGGGACCTAAATGCAGATCTACTTATTAACTCTGGGCTGGAGGGAAAGGGTAGGAATCGGGGTCTCTGAAGTTGTTTCAGCATTTCCTGCCCATCAGATTCACTCCTCCTCATCCGTAGTGACAAGCTGGTCCATGGACAGGCATGCACTCAGCCACTCACATGTGTTTGTTTGTGCTCTTCCCATTTGCTGGGGCTGTGTCTTTCCTGTCTGCTCTCTGTCCAGTTTTTCAAACTGAGCAGAGATGTCAGTTTCTCTGGGAAATCCTTCCTAGTTGAATCCCCCTGGGCTATCCTGACACTGGCATCCCTGTGACAGCACATATCACAAGGCAGTGAGGTGCCCTGTGTGCCCGTCTCCTCTGAACACAGCCTTGGGTTCTGGAGGGCATGGATGCCATCTTATTCATCTCTGTGGGTCTGGCACTGTAACTAGCACAGTGGGTGTTGGTTAAAAGATTGAGTGAAGAACTTCCCTGGCAGTCCAGTGGCTAAGACTCCACTCTTCCAATGCAGGGAGAACAGGTTCTATCCCCAGTCAGGGGACTAAGATCTCACATGCCTTGAGGCATGGCCAATATACTATATATATATATATATATATATATACACACATATACATACATAAATGAGTGAATGAGTAAGAGGCACCCAGTAGGGATTGCAAACATGAATGCCTTCAGGGTCCAAGCAAGTCAGGTAAATTGGTGCAAGACAATAGGAAGCAGGAGGGGCTACAGCAAACTGGACAGCCAGTGGTTCACCTGACGTGTTCATATTCAATTAAAGAACATGGGTGGGTGAAATTCAGCCTCTGTTCAGAACAATAGTAATAATAATAGTTATAGTAAACGTCCTCTGCACCAGAAGATAAGGTGCATGATTCAGAGTGTGGACTCTGGATTTGAATCTCAGCTCTCGACCTATTAGCTGTGAGACTTTGGTCAAGTCACTCAACCTCTCTGAGAGGCAGTTTCCTCACTTGCAGATGGAAATGATAATACCTACCTTACAGAGTTGCTGTGAGGACTCAAAGAGCAAGTACATGGAAAGTACATAAAACGGTGCCCGGCACATGCGAACACCTGAGATGACAGGCTATTGCCATTCCTTGACAGTGAGTGCTCAGAGAAGGCCTCCCTGAGGGGGTGACATGTAAACTGAGCCCTGCATGTCCATAAGGAGCCACCCATGATGAGCTCTGGGAGAAGAACATTCCAGGCAGAGGGAACAGACGGGTGAAAGGTCCTAAGGCAGAAATGGCTTTGCTGGGTCTGGAGCACAGTGGCCAGAGAGGGGGGCTGGAGACAAGGTCTTGAGAGCAGGCAGAGCCCAGATCATGGAGGGTCTTCTAAGCTGTGGAAAGAATATTCTCGTGTGATGGAAGCCACTAGGGCAAGTTTGTTTCAAAACATAGGTTTTATTGTTATTTAGGTGCTGTGAGGCTGACAGACCAGGAAACAACTACCATTGAAAAAATAGTTTGGGACTTTCTTGGCGGTCCAGTGGTTAAGACTTCATGCTTCTACCACAGAGGCCCCGGGTTCCGTCTCTGATCTGGGAACTAAGATCCCACATGCCAAGCAATGCAGCCAAAAAACAAGAAAAAAGAGTTTGTTATGCACACAGACAGCAAGAGGAAGGGGCACAGCATGCCACAGAGGGGCCACATGGGAAGCATCAGGGTCAGTCAGGAGGAAGAGGGAGGGAGGGGAAAACACGGGCAAGGACCTTTATTGTGGTTTCCATGGGAGGAGTTGGTGAGAGAGCAGGCAGGCTTAGAATTGGCTGGTGTGAATAATTTCAGTGGACTCTGAGGCATGGGGACTATTTCCAGTTGTTTCTGGTACCTGACCCTGGAGTGCATAGGGCGGTGGAATAGTGGCCCTGAGTGTGAAAGCCGGTGTGAAAGGATGTGATGGATTCAGTTCAGTTCACTCAGTTGTGTCCAACTCTGCGACCCATGGACTGCAGTACACCAGGCTTCCCTGTCCATCACTAAATCCCGGAGCTTGCTCGAACTCATGTCCATCAAGTCAGTCATGCCCTCCAGCCATCTCATCCTCTGTCATCCCCTTCTCCTCCTGCCTTCAATCTTTCCCAGCATCAGGGTCTTTTCAAATGAGTCAGTTCTTCACATCAGGTGGCCAAAGTATTGGAGCTTCAGCTTCAACATCAGTCCTTCCAATGAATATTCAGGACTGATTTCATTTAGGATGGACTGATTGGATCTCCTTGCAGTCCAAGGGACTCTCAAGAGTCTTCTCCAACACCACAACACCAACTTTTCCAACAGTTCGAAAGCATCCATTCTTTGGCACTTAGCTTCCTTTATGGTCCAACTCTCACATCCATACATGACTACTGGAAAAACCATAGCTTTGACTAGACAGACCTTTGTCGGCAGTGGTTGGTTTTGCCTGGATTGGTTGGGGTTTTCTTTTTTTTGGATTGGCTTTGTCTGGATTTGTTGGTTTGCATTTGAAAAGCAGGCTCAAAAGATGAGCTCTTTACTATCTGTAGGAAATGGCTACCGTAGGAGAGGAAATCCCTCTCCAGTCAGCAAGGCCCTGATGTCAAACATCAAAACACAGAAACTAAAAACACAGGGTTAACATGGAATTACAGCCAAGGCGGCATGGGGTTTACATTTTGTCAAATCCCCCTGGCTGCTGTGAGGACACAGTGAGCAAGAGAAAAGCAGAGACCAGAGCCCAGTGCAATGATCCAGGTGTGAAATGATGGTGGCCTGGACTACAGAGGATGCAGGGAACATGGGAGCTGGCTAGCATCAGGGTCTGTATGAGGCGGGGCTACAGGACCTGATGGACATCCAATGAGGACACCTTTGGATTACAAGAAGTGACCTGAAGCCCATCTTATTCTTATTTCTGGAGTTCACACCTGTGTTTCCTTCCCCAGTTATGAACTGTACTATCTCACTTTTTTGATGTTGATGGTGTAGCAAAGGGATTCTCGGAAATACTTCTGGATTAGAGATTGAAATAAAGTGTTCAACATAGTGCCTGACACACAGTAGGTACTCAACAAATCAGTAGCCTTTTGTCCCATGAGGGAAAGTAGAAAGCCAAGCAGATCTGATGTCAAACAGATTGTGGTTTGGCCCCAGCTCTACCGCCCACTAGCTGGGTGGCCCTAGACAAGTGATTTCACCTCTGCATTTTCTGTCCCTAATCTGGAAACAGGAGTAAGAGCCCCTCACCCTTCTGGTGCTTGTAAGAATTCAATGAGGCAATGTACAATATGTCAGGGTCTCCATCAATTGCAGTAATAATAATCGCATCTTTAGGAATGTCAGTCTAAGCCAGACTCCCAAGGTAGGGCCCAGACTCCAGAAAAAGGGGACTGAACCCCTTTCAACTCCACCTTGGAGCACCTCTAGGCTTGATCCCTGCGCCCAGCTCCCACCCCTCTGCTGAACATCTCCTGAAAGAGCCAACAGAAAGCTGTGTTTACTCTGCCAAGCAGCATCCCTGGGGAGGGAGGTGAGGACAAATAAATTTTCCTGCCTCAGCTCTGGAAAGCAGGCTGTTAGTTACCTGTGGTTCCAGGCAGCCTGCCTGCTAGGTAAACACTTGCTAAGCTGGCCCCAGTGCTTAACCCCTTGGCACCCAGGGCTGAGGTGGAGATGTCCAGGCGTGGACAGCTCTGGGAGGTTCCAGGAACTAGAGGAGGCTGGGCATGGCTTCTGGAGTCTACAGAGAAAGTCTAATTCATGTGAAATACTCAGGAAGATGGCACAGAATGACTTCAGAGCTAGGGTTTTAAATTGACTTTACCTGGCCTGTCCAGATCAGCGGTCCCCCAGTCCCTACCCTCAACCCCTGCCCCAGGAATGCAGGCTCCAAAGGAGCAGCAGGATCTGAAAGCTCAGCCTATGGTTTTCAGCAGGCGTTCTGGTTTGTGAGGGGCTGGACCAGAGATGCCCACACACCTCAATCTCCCCTGGTTTTCTCCAGATAACAGAAAAACCACTGTGCAGGAAGTAGAGGCCTGCCTCCCTGGGGAGAGGAGCCAGACCCTGGACCACAACTGGGTGGGCCAGTTAGAAGGTAGTCTTGGGTCGACTATCACTATTCATATATGTGTATCCCTGTAAAGTTTGCCAAGCACTTTCCCACATGTTGTCTCATTTAAGGAGCCCCATAATGAACCTGTGAAGCAGAAATTAGCCCCCTCGCCGTGATGTAGTGGTTCAAAACCAGGCTCTATTACTCACTAGCTGTGATGCCTTGGAGCAATCGCTTCACGTCTCTGAACCTCATTAACCTCACCTGTGAAATGGGGCTGATAGTTGCCCTGGAAGTTTCGCTGCAAGGCTTAAATGAAATCATGGATCCAAAGAGCTCAACATCAGCTGGCACGTGGTCAGCAAATCTGTAAGCCCTTCTCTCAGATCCCTCATTTTATAGAAGAGGAAAATGAGGCTCAGTGAGCTGTCAACTCATAGTCTTCAAAATGTTTTTAAAAAATTATTTGAATGCGTAGTGAGGGGCTTCCCTGGTGGCTCAGTGGTAAAGAATCCACCTGCCAATGCAGGAAACTCGGATTTACATCCTGATGGGGGAAGATCCCACATGCCATTGAGCAACTAAGCCTGTGTGCCACAATATCGAGCCTGTGCTGAAGAGCCCAGGAGCCAAGACTACTGAAGCTCTCGCGCCCTAGAGCCCTGCTTCTCGGCAACAAGAGAAGCCACTGCAATAAGCCCGAGCATCACAACTGGAAAGTAGCCCCCACTCACCACAACTAGAGAAAAGCCCATGCAACAACGAAGACCCAGCACAGTCATATGTAAATAAATATTTTTGTTTTTTTAAATTCATCATTCTGCTGCTGCTGCTGCTAAGTCACTTCAGTCATGCCTGACTCTGTGCAACCCCATAGACAGAAGTCCACCAGGCTCCTCCGTACCTGGGATTCTCCAGGCAAGAACACGTGAGTGGGCTGCCATTTCCTTCTCCAATGCATGAAAGTGAAAAGTGAAAGGGAAGTCGCTCAGTCGTGTCCGACTCTTATCGACCTCATGGACTGCAGCCTACCAGGCTCCTCCGTCCATGGGATTTTCCAGGCAAGAGTACTGGAGTGGGGTGCCATTGCCTTCTCCAAAATGCATCATGAGCACCTGTCAAAGTTGTATTTCACTCATTCATGAGGACTCTCTCAGGATGACAAAGCTGGTTCAGAGGGGTACATGCTAATCCACTTCAGTAGTGTTAGACTCTTTGCAACCCCTATGGACTGTCGCCCCCCAGACACCTCTGTCTGAGGGATTCTTCAGTCAGACTACTGGAGTGGGTTGTCATGCCCTCCTGCAGGGGATCTTCCTGACCCAGAAATTGAACCCATGTCTCCTATGTCTCCTGCATTGGTAGGCGGGTTCTTTACCACTAGCACCATCTGGGGAGCCCCTGGTTCGGAGGGCTCATTGATCAGCAAAGCACAGAGAAGGTTGAAATAAGATCGCTAGTCAGAGTCCCAACTGGCAAATACAGCAGAGGTCCCCAACCTCCAGGCCGAGGATGGCACCTCCTTGTCAGATCAGTGGCAGCATGGGATTGAACACACAGTGCACAATAAGTCTGGGTGGAAGGGGAGTTTGGAGAATGGATACATGTGTGTATATGGCTGAGTCCCCTCGCTGTTCACCTGAAACTGCCACAACAGTTAATCAGCTATCCACAAATTGTTGTTGTTGTTAACCCAAGGACTGTAGCCCATGAGGCTCCTCTGTCCATGGGATTTCCCAGGCAAGAATACTGGAGTGGGTTGCCGTTTCCTTCTCCAGAGGATCTTCCGGACCCACAGATCAAACCCGCGTCTCCTGCATTGGCAGGTGGACTCTTTACCACTGAGTGACCAGGGAAGCGCTTACCCCAACACAAAAGTTTAAAAATAAAGTGCACAATAAATGCAATGCACTTGAATCATCCCAAAACCATGCCCACCGTCCCTGGTCCATGGAAAAATTGTCTTCCATGAAATTGGTCCCTGGTGCCAAAAAGGTTGGGGACCGCCACCCTACAGCACGTGACTGTAAACTTTGAGGTGATCTCTGCTGGTCAGAAATCATTTGTATCACTACTGGACAAAAGTCCTTTCTATCTTATCTGTTTTCTATAAGTTAGCATCTTAGTCTCAGGCTTATAAAACATCTGGACCCTAATACATAGGGAGCCATGTGACCCTCAGGGGCTGTTAGATGATGCCCCAGTGGACAGATGAAGGTCAAGCACTATCCCCATTGCCTCACTTCCAAGTTCGTATACTCTTCCTTAATAAAGTCAAGTGTTGACAGGATGGGAAAGGGAAGGACTGACCTGCAACCTATATTAGGATTACTTCTGAGTGAGAATTCCAGATCTTGTTGCTCTGGAAAGCCTAGTCCTGCTACCATATTAGGCTGATGGTAAGAAACTGAAGGCCCAGGAAGAAAGGGTGTGACTTGTCCAAGGTCACAAGGCATGCCTGGGAGAGAAGCAAAGGGCAGAACTGCTTTTCCCAACTCCCCTCCCAGAGTCCCTTGGGCTGCTGCCCTGGCCCTCCCCCAGCTGTGAATTATCCGCTGTGGGCCTAGTGGGACAGACACATTTTAGCAGGAGCTGGATCGATACTGCAGGGCCCTATAGATCTTCACCACGGTTTGGGGTTATCTGTGCTCCAGCAAGTGGAAGCTGAGACCCCAGAGCCTCCCAAAGCCTTCAGCCCCCGCTCCTGTTAATTCTGCAGTGAGACACCCAGATGGTTCCAAGCAGGAGGAAAAAACACCAGCAGATAAGAAGCAGCAGATGGGTTTCCACGGTGATAGCTCCAAGTGTCTTTCTTCTGGAACGGAGATGGGCTTGCAGGAGGAAAAACACAGGGGCGGGAAGGAAAACCCAAATCCTGGCCCCAATCTACCCAGATGGACAGCTTGGAAACCTTTTGTGCAAATCATCTTCCTGCCCCGGGACCTAAGGGGGGACAGAGGACTTCATTTGTTAGGTGCCTGAGGGTCAGGCATGGTGTTCTGTATGCCAAACATTCATGATCTCATCTAATTCTCTTCCCAGCAAGCCTTTGAGGAAGGAGCTATTAGCAGCATTTTACAGATGAAGAAGCAGAAGCACAGAGAGATGAAGCCGCTTGCATAGAAACACAAGCTTGCTAAGTACTCTTGACCACAGCACTCTACAGGGCACCAAGCCCCTTCCCCCTGGGAGACTAGATATAATCTTTCTGGAAATTCCAGCCCAACCCAGAGAAGGAAGGACTGGAGGGAGGCAGACTCAGGGTGCAAAGAGGGAACAATTCAGATCAAATACAAAGATGTTAGTGCCCATTTTCTACCTGGGCACCTTGGCCAGCATGACCCCTGGCACTTCAGATAAGAAGAAACCCCATGCTTAGGCAGCCCCCAAGCAGCGTGATGCCACCATGGAAATGAAACAAACACTGTAGTGCTCAGAGCTCCTGGACGCCAGCGAGAGCACCTCCTTGTCCCCAAATCCTAATAAAAGGCCTTTTGCAAACTTACCCTGCAGGAAACAAGACTTCTGCCTCCTCCCAGAAGCCTCCAGGCAGGAGCCAGACCCCAGGCCTTCTGTCTTCCTCTCCTCGCTTGTCTTCCTCCTCCTATTTACTGCTCTCCACTCCTTCCTGCCCTGTCCCACTCCCGTCTCCCCGAAGTGGTGATTTCTCTCCCACTGATCAGAGCTCAGGTGTGGGACTGGAACTCCTGGAGGCTTCTATGAACACTGAAGAGCCTGATGGAAGCCCCGGAGCACTTGGCAGAGCCCAGAGGTATATTTTTAGGATAAGCCCAGGGCAGTCCTGCCTGGCAGGATGCCCTGCTTTCTCTTCCTCCATCCAAGCCCTAGAGCAACTGCGTGATTTGCTTCTGGCCAAGTCCAGGCCCCAGCTGGCCTGAGAGCCCCGCTGCAGAGATGGAAGTAGGAGAGGCCTTGTGTACGGATGCAAGTGTGGGTGTGGGCATGAGCCAGCCAGTGTGCCCAGGGCTGGGGCTATTGGAGCTGGAGCCGTATCCCTACAAACCCTTCACCAGCTGGCCTTGGCCTCCTACCCTTCCAACATCGTCCATCATCCGTTCATTCACTCATTCAGCAAGCATGTGTTGGCCATTTATTATACTAATGCTGGGAATGAGAAGGATGAATGGGATATGACTCTCAGCCTCAGAACCGAAATCCTGACCTTCTTCCCCTAACCGGCTCCCCACTCAGTTCATCTCAGTTGACAGCAGCTCCATCCTGCCTGCGGCTCACGCTCAGGCCAAACCTCACATCTGACCCATCAGTACATTCGTTGTTTCACCCTGGCTCAAAATAGATCCAGGATCTAACTGCTTCTTACTCCTTTCACCCGTGTCACCCTGGTCCAAACCACCATCACAGCTCACCTGCCTGACTTACCTGGCCCCACGAGGCTCCCTGCTTCTGTCTCTGCTGCCAAATCAGCCTCTTGCCTGGAGTCCCAGCGGTGCTGGGAAAACAAGGTCAGACCAAGCACACAGCAGACACAGTCCCCACCAGAACCTGCGCCCTGGTGGGAATGACCTTCCTCTACAAATACTTTCTGCTTACTCCCTCACCTCAAAGGTCAGCTTTTCCTGCCTTTTTTTTTTTTTTTAAATGTTTATGTATTTATTTGGCTGCACCACGCCTCACTTGCAGCACATGGACTCTTTTACTTGCGACATGGGAACACTTTAGTTGCTGCATGTGAAATCTAGTTCCCCGACCAGGGATCGAACCCAGGCTCCCTGCATGGGGAGCTCGTAGTCTTAGCCACTGAACCACCAGGGAAGGCCCCACAGAGGCCTGCCTTTAACATTGAACAGTGCAGGCCCTTCCCTTCTCCAGAGCACTATTGCCAACTATCGCGTGGGGTATGTTACTTGTCTGTTTTGTTTATTGCTGATTTTCCCTCTCAGGAAAGCAAACTCCACCAGAGCAAGATTTTGTTTGCTTGGTTCACTCCCTGAGGGCCTGCCTGGCCCAGAGTAGGGGCTCATTAAGTAGCTGTGGAATAAGTGAGTGACTTGTGGGGTGACCCAGAAAAAAAAGTCCCTGCCTCCACTTCTGCTGTTTCCTGTCTGTCCCCACAAAGGCAACCACAGTGATGTCACTGCCTCAGACAGCTTTTCTGGCCCCCTGCATTAGGCAGCCCCTCTGGGCCCTCCCAGAGTCCCCTTCCCTCGTCCTGTAATTGCCTGGTAGCTGACCTCTGTTTCCCTAGAACAGTGAATTTCAGGGAAGAGAGTGCATAATGTTTGTCTCGCTCAGGAACTAGAATGGTCCAGAGGTGAAAGGAATGGACAGCCTGGGTCTAAGTCCAGGCTGAGGTGTGGAAATTGAGTCAAGTTACCTAAGCTGGGGCTTCCCTGGCAGTCCAGTGGTTAAGGTCCTTGCTTCCAACACAGGAGGTGCAGGTTCAGTCCCTGATCTGGGAACTCAGATCCCATATACCAAGGGGCGAGGCCCCCCAAAAGAAGTTACCTGCGCTCCCTGGGTCCATTTCCTCACCTGGAAAATGGGGATAATAATAGTATCTCCCTCAAAGCCCCCTCAGGAGAGGATTAAATAAGCAAATGGTGGGATCTGAGAACTTGGTGGGGCACCCGAGGGCTGGCTCCCCGCCATGAGGCAGATCAACAGCACAGATGGCCTTGCCTCACTTCGCCACTGCCTCCAGTTCCTGGCAGCAGCCTGCAAGGAGGCCAACAGGTGGGGCTGGGCACGAGCCCGGTGAGCGCAACCTTGGATCTGACAGCCCACGGGAGGGCCGAGCCTGGGGAGTAGTTAGAACAGTGCCCTGATTGAGATCTGGCCTCATGTGGCCCCTTAACCGTATCCTGCTTACCTGGGAGAGGCCCTGAGCAAGAACCCAGGTTATATCAAGCTGCGCAAGATCCGGGCAGCCCAGAACATCTCCAAGACGATCGCCACCTCACAGAATCGTATCTATCTCACTGCTGACAACCTTGTGCTCAACCTACAGGATGAAAGTTTCACCCGGGGAAGTGACAGTCTCATCAAGGGTAAGAAATGAGCCTGGTGACCAAGAACTCTGCCTCCAGGGAGGAAGTGGATCTGTTTCTGCCCTGGTGTTTGAGGAGTCACCTTGGGGCCCACCCCACCCCCACCCCGCTATCATGAGATGGTCCCTCTGCATCGCTCCTCTCAACCCTTCTGATGAACAAAGACTGACCACTTCTGGGGCAATGACTTTCCTCCCTGTGTTGGCCAGGGGTGTTGGGACAGTGTGATTTCTCAGTGATTTGCTACGGTGTTGATTCCTCCCTCGTGGTCTGGAGGCGATAACCACCACCCCAGGAATTCTCAATAAATTTTTATTACTGAAGCTGAAAAAAAAAATAAAATAAAAAATAAAAAAAAAAAAAGCAAATGGGCTGACCCGTAGAGCCACAGATGGCCCTAAGTATACTATGAATGTTAGCTATTATTGTTCTTCAGAATTATATCTCCAGAGCCTGGCACAAAACCTAGCCTGTGTTTAGTACTTATTAAGTGTTTGCTGGATGAGGGACTTCCCTGGTAGTCCAGTGGTTAAAAATCCACCTTCCAATGCAGCGGACGCAAATTCAGTCCCTGATCAGGGAACTAAGATCCCAGATGCCGAGGGGCAACTACCGAGCCCATGCTCTCTGGAGACCAAACACCACAAATCCTGTGTGCTGCAACTACGACCCGAAGTAGCCAAAATAAATAAATATAAATATATTTTAAAAAAGTATTTGCTGGATGAATGAATGAGTGTGTACAGGCACAGAGGAGAAGGAACGGCATGAGAACCTAAAGGAGGGCCGGAGGAGAGTCAGGGAAGCTTCCTGTAGGAAGGGAGCTTTGGGCTAATCCCTGTAGGAGGAGGAGGAGTTAGTGGAGGAAGGTGAAAGGCAGGAGCAGCGAGCGCAAAGTCCCCTTTCTCTTGCTGCAGGAGAGAGCCTGATGCCTGTGGAAAGTCAGCACCTCACTTAGTGACTGACCCTGTAGTGTGAAGAGGCCAGAGTCCCCCAGTGTGGGCCATTTTGAGGACGTTCTTGAGTGTGTGAATGGTGCCCCACCCCAGGCTGGCTGCCCCCTGAGGCCCTAACATCCCCCTGAGGGAGCCTGTGGTGGCTCCCTCATCGCATCAGCAGCCCTCTGAGATCAGGGGAAGGCAAGAAGGCAGGAGACTAGGACTTCCTGTGGTCCAGGGGTTTAGAATCCACCTGCCAGTATGGGGGTCACATCAGCAACCCTCTGAGATCAGAAGAAGGCAAGAAGGCAGGAGGCTAGGACTTCCCTGGTGGTCCAACGGTTTAGAATCCACCTTCCAACATGAGGGATGCTGGACCAGTCCCTTGTTGGGGAACTAGGATCCCAGTTGACTTGCACAACTAGACCCGCATAGCAACTACTTGGCCCTCATGCCACCCTGCACCACAATGGAGAACCCATGTGCCGCAACGAAGATCTGATGCAGCCAAATAAGTAAGTAAATATTTTTAAATTTAAAAAAAAAAAGAAAGAAGCCAGGAGGCTGCTACTTGTTGAGGGACGCCCCCCCCCCAAAAGGGTAGGCCTGGGTTTTAACTAGGCTATGGTCTTAAAGTGGATATTATTACTCCCTCCCTAGAGAAGCAGGGACAGAGGCCCAACATTGTCCAGCCAGTAAGAGAGAGAAGCAGAGGCCACTCCAGGTCAGACTGGGGCTCCTGGGAGCCAGTCTGTCTGTCTATCACTTCAGTGACTCCCCAGTGGGTGACATGACCCATTCCTGACTCCCCTCACAGAGCACAGACCCAAGAACTGAGAGGTGCGGGGTGGCTGGGGGGAACCCTCAGTGGGGTGTGGATTAATGGAGAGTCAGGAAATGGAGCCTTCAGGGAAAAGAAGGTGCTGGTCACTTAGTCATGTCAGACTGTTTGCGGCTCCTTTGTCCATGGAATTCTCCAGGCAAGAATCCTGGAGTGGGCTGCCATTTCCTTTCTCCATGGGATCTTCCCAACCCAGGGATCTAACCCAGGTCTCCTGCACTGCAAGCAGATTCTTTACCATCTGAGCCACCAGGGAAACCCTTCACCCTCAGGAAGGTCCCTCAGTCCACATATGGACTGGAACAAGAATCCAGTACTACAGACCCTTCCGACAGAGTTCCAGGTAAGGGCTAACCCATGGGCCTGAGTGTAAGGTGTCAGGAAAGGTGCTGAAAAAGCTGGAGCTAGAGTTGGATTGGCAGAGGGTAAGCGTGGGGGGCTGAAGGAAGAGAGACCAATCCTGGGAATAGTTGGAAGCACCTTATCCAATATCACACACCCACCCCTCAGCAACTTGATGCCTCACTTATCTCATCTGTTGATGAAAGGGGTTAAAACGTGGAGAGCCTGTATTCCAGCCAGAAGCAAGTCCCCCCGCTGCAGTGACCAGTGGGAAGCTCTAAGGACTCTAGTCAGGAGCTCAAGGTTCAAATCCCACCCTACCACTCCTTAGCAGGGTCTCCTTAGAAGATACCATCCCCTCTCTGAGTTTCACTTTGCTCATCCATAGGAAATGGCAGTGATTAAACCTTGGCCTCGGAAGGCTGATGTGAGATAGATGTTGGAATAGCTCAAGGCCAACCATGAGTTGTGGGCCCTGCTGGTTATCATTATTAGCAATCCAGAAAATTGGTTTGGAAGGGGTTAAGTGGAAAGCTTGCCTCCCAGACAGGAGCCAATCAGAGCTGGCAGGGGAGGAGTCAGGCTGCCGCTGGGAAAGAGATCCAGATTGACCAAACGCTGCCCTGAGAGGGGAGGCGAGACACCGCAGGGCTTGGGAGCCATGGGGCAGGGGCTTGGCAGGGGGTCCCCGGCCTCTGCACCCTGATAGCTCCAAGCCAGAGGGTGCAGGACCAGCTGCTAGAGGTGGAGGGAGGATGGACTGAGCTGCCTGGGCTGGGACAGCGGCAGGGTGGGAGAGGACCAGGACTCAGAGCCCTCCCAGCCCCCCAGGCAGGGGCCACCAGCTGCGCTCAGGCCTTGCCCTCAGCTGACCCTGAGAGCCCACATGGGACGTAGGGTCTAATTTTAGCTCCAGCCACAGGGCCCTCAGGCCAGGAGTGCTTGCCAGTGGACACAGGGTGGCCGGGCTGCTCAGGGGCTGCTCAGAAAGGGAGAGGATTGGGGAAACCGGCCCTGCTTCCATCCAACCCTGCACCCTGGCCAAACTGCCTCGTGTGGGAGTCCTGACGGGTCCCCCATGGCCTGGCAGACCGCCCTCCTCTCCCTCAAGGCCAAGGTCAGGGGGTGCAGCCAGGAGGGCAGAAGGACACTGGCTTGCAGTCTGGACAGGGGTTGCATCAGCCTGAGCAGCGCCCAGGGGCAGGGGGCCCTGCTGGGAAGGGCAAAAGTTGTCCAAAGGCGGAGGAAGCAGAGTCCGGAGCACAAGAAGGCAGGGCCAGAGAGCGGGGTCCTCCCTGGTCCGTGACTTGTGACTTGCTGTTGGATCTTGCCCTCCATAGGCCTCAGTCTTCCCATCTGTACAATGAGGGCGCTGACCTAGAAGGTGGATCCCCATCCCAGAGGCGCCCCCCCCTCTGAATCCCTGGCTTCCCCTGCTTCCTGCAGCCCTGGCTGTGGGTGGCCACATGCAGTCATGGAGAAGAAAGTCCCTCTGGCTGGCCCTGTCGGCCTCCTGGCTCCTCATCCTGCTAAGAGTCTTCCCAGTTCTCCGCCTGAAAGAGCCCGCCAGACGCCAGGCAGGGGCCCCCCAAGGCTGGCCCCGCTGGCTGGACACAGAGCTCCTGCAGAGTTTCTCCCAGCCTGCGGAGCTCCTGGAAGATGGCCTTCAACCTCCTCAGGGCCCCCGTGGCAGCAGCTGCACCTGGGGAGCTTGCTTTGATGCCTCGAGGTGCAGAGGTGGTGGCCTCAAGGTGTTCGTGTACCCGGCGGTCGGACCCATCTCTGAGACTCCACGCAAGGTCCTGACTTCCATCGAGGGCTCCCGCTACCACACAGCCAGCGCTGCGGAGGCCTGCCTCCTCGTCCTCGTCCTCAGCCCCGACACCCCTGCGGGAGAGTGCCACCCGGTGCCCCCGCAGTGGGATGGGGGCAAGAACCATCTGGTCCTCAGTCTCCACCCCGCCCCTTGCCTCCGGATCTTCCAGCTGGGACAGGCGATGGTGGCCGAGGCCAGCCCCACGGTGGACACCTTCCGGCCTGGCTTTGACGTGGCCCTCCCGCTTCTCCCCGAAGCCCACCCTTTGCGAGGGGGGGCCCTTGGCCAGCTGCGGCAGCACAGCCCCCTCCCTGGGGTGGCCCTGATAGCCGTGGCAGAAGAGAGGGGCGGGTGGCGCACAGCGGGCACCAACTTCTCTGCCTGCCCCTGGGATGGGCGCTGTGAGCAGGACCATGGACCCAGGCAGTAAGTGGACCTCTCCCCTCGGGGGCTGGGTGGGAGGGGTCTGTGGTGGGAGTGAGCCCAGGAGGTGGGGTAGGATTGAGATGGGCAAATTTAGACCTCAGCTGCAGCAGGAGGGAATCGGGTTAGACAACAGAGAACATGACCACCAAGATGGTCATCTGCTGCAAGGGGTGTTCAAGGCAGATTTTGGAATTTTTTCCTGGGGATCTTTAAAAGCATAAAATGTAACTCACTCCTATTTACTCTTCTTTTATGCCAATCCTTCCTTCCCTAACATTTTATTTAACATACAAGTCTACAGTGCTTACTATGTGCTCGTGCTAGTCTCTCAATCGTGTCCAACTCTTTGAGATCCTATGGACTGTAGCCTGCCAGGCTCCTCCGTCCATGGATTTCTCCAGGCAAAAGTACTGGAGTGGGTAGCCATTCCCTTCTCCAGGGGAATCTTCCTGACCCAGGGATTGAACCCGGGTCTCTTGCCTTGCAGGCAGATTCTTTACCATCTGAGCCACCGGGGAAGTCCCACTATGTGCTGAGCACTTTTTATAAATGATTATCATAAAATAATACTAATGTCTATCTTTTAAGTATTGGTGTACCAGACACTAGAGCCCAGAGAGGTTAAGTAACTTTCCTGAGGCCACCCAGCCAGAAAGAGTACAGCCAGTATTTTAATCTAGGATTGCCTGGCTCCAAAGCCTTCAGCATTAGAGTTCTGGGTTTTAAGCAGGAGTTTATGATCAATTCTGTCACATGCTTTTGGACCATGATCACAGATGGAAGCTGCTCCTATGTCTCATTTTGGGGATTAACCTCTAGCCTTTGGCTATAGCAAATATGGATTAAGTCAGACCTGCAAAAGAATTCCGACCAGTGAGAGTGTCTGAATACATACAAGGGACATGGGGACCCATGGGGACATGGAGAACTCATTCAAAAATGTTTCTACCTGGGCTAGTTGGGGTGATACATCTCAGGTGGTAAAGCAGTAAACCCCTAAGCACCCTAACCCCTCCTGGCACCCTCAGGAAGCCAGCAATATCCACAGGCTGGCTGGGCAGACTGGAGTTGGAACCTGTCTCTCTAGAATCCTTCTCTTGTCCCCTGTGTCAGATATCTCCCTCTTCTTTGCTAGAACATGGCTTATTCTGAGCTCCACTTCCCTCCCAGGAATTCTTCACGTGGCCAAGCTCCATTTTTGCCTCTGCCTGGGGCTTCTGGGGCTTCTCTCAGCCACAGCGCTCTTGTGGGAATGGAATCTCTCTACCTCCCAAAGGCACGTGGTCTCCAGGGAGCCCCGCAGCCAGGTTAGGAATAGCAGACCTGCCCTTCAGTCCCCATGGCCCTTCTGCCAGGACCCATCCCTAGCAGGCATCTTCTGGACCTCACCTGAAATGCTGGGGATCCCCCCAGGAGCCTCAAGACCCAAATTCAGACAGAGCTGACCTTTGGTGACAATGTTCTCCACTCACTTGCCCGGCCTTACTTCTGATTAGACACTTAGCCTTTCTTAATTACAGGAAGTTCTTCTTTCAGCTGACTTTAGTGACTGCTAAATGCTGTCAATTACTGGTGAATCTGAAAGGTATTTTAGCCTGAACTTTGAGAAACTGAAACTTGGGGAGTGCACACTGTAGGTAGGAGCTCACTAAATGTTTACTGATTGAATCCAAACTGGCCAGAACAGGCCAAGGTTTTCTAATAGCTGTGGGTCACCGTCTGAGTTGCCTTTTTGATGAGTTTATTTCCAAGATGTCATGCCTGGCAGCAGCTAACTGTCCCCCGAACTTCAAGCAGTTCTGTCTTTGGCCTCCACCCACTTGCAGGCGTCAGGACTTGTAATCTCTGGAGTAGCTGGAGCCTCAGTTTCCCTGAAGTGCCAGGCAGCTGTCTGAACAGCCAGTCAAGTATACGGACAGAGAGAAGGAGGCCCACAGCCATGGGCCAGCCCCCAGAAGGTGGCCTGAATAAACAAGTGCTGGCCAGAGAAAGAGGCAATTCACGTCCCTGCCACTGGCCCACATTCACTCCGCTGGGGGTGGGGGGAAGGGAGGAAAGGAGCATCTAGGGAGAGCCCACTCTTCAGGGCCAGGTGCTGGGCCAGCCATGGCTAATCCTCTCAAGCACCTTTCAAGGGAGGTGTTACTATCCCCATTTCAGGGAACAGGAAACTGAGGCTCAGAGAGGTGGAGGGAGCCAGCTAAGGGCCTTTGGTGACAAGCTCCTTGGTTCACCAGGGCCTCCCTCACCAGGGCTGACCTGGCACTTATGAGCTGCAGAGCTTGAGATTAAACCGCACATTTCTGGCTCCAAAGCCCATATTTTTCCACCTTCGTTGAACAGTCTCCTGTTGCTTTGGAATAAGCCTCTAACAGTTTAAATTGTTATTTATTTACTTTTATGAATAGGGGATTCATTCACACAGTACAAAATTCCAAACGCACAAAAGGGCATACAGTAATAACTCCCTGCCATTCGTGTCTCGGGCCACCCAGTTTTCCTTCCTGGAGCCAAACACCGTTGCTAGTCTCTCTTGTGTCTTTTCTGAAGTACTCTGTGTGGATATAAACGTGCATAGGTTCTCTCCTGCTTTGGTTTTTTTTTAACATAAATTTAATGCATGTTTTAAGATCCCCTGGCCTGTCGCCACTGTGCCCAGAAGGTACAGTGCCTAGGGCCCACTATATTGTAGGAGCCCATGAAACTATTTTCATTTCTTTGAAAATCAGAAGGAAAAAAGAAATGAACTTTTGAATAGAAGAAAATGCTTTAATATATAATATTAGTATGTTCATTTTTATACCAACACAGTTGTTGAAAATAATTTTTATAATATTTTTATGGTCGAGGGGCTGCAAAGGCCAGAGCCTAGAGCATTGCAAATTGCAATGCGGTCCTGCCTAGGGCCATGGGTGGAGTCACCTCGTCAGCAGCCTTGGGCACTGAGGCCCCAAGTCCATGGCAAACACTTTACAGAGTCACAGATGATCAGCAGTCACCATGACATCCCTTCTACAACACACACGCATGTGCGCACGCGCACACACACACACATGCAGCGCTCAACCAGCCTCTGATAGGGAACTCAAGCCCTCCCACGGCCACCCACTGACTACTCTCAGCCAGCTCCATTCCTAGAATTGGTGCCCAAACTGACCTTTCAGACATCTGGTCCATTGGTCCTGAGTCTCTCCTCTGTCGCACACTGAGCTTTCATTTGTCTAGCCCCACTAAGTGCCCATTCTCTGCCAAGTGCTCTGCTTGGCCCTGGGGATACCGGCTGAGGGAGGCACAGCCCCGTCCCTCAAGCAGCTCGGTCTTATTAGAGAGACAGACAAGTCCCTGGTTATGACAGACATTGTTAAGCAGAGAGAGGCTGGGCAAGCTGCCTGCCTGGCTCCTCTACTTCAGAGCTGTGGAACCTCTTGAGGCCTCAGTTTCCTCGCCTGTAAAATGGAGCATACACATCCCTCTCATCTAATAGGGTTGCTGTGAGAATGAAGTGAGCCTAAGTACTTAAAGCACTTAGAACAAAGGACATGCTCAGTGAAGGTGAGCTTGGTTCATTTCTACTTCAGGGCACAGAGGCTGTGGGAGCAGAGGAAGGCACCATCTCTAGAGAGACCATGGAGGGCTTCCCAGAGGAGGTGATCTTTGAACTTTAGACGTTAAGACGGAGTAGCGGGAGCTCTTCAGGCTGCAAGGCAGGGAAGGGTGCTTCAGGCTGAGGAAGAAGGATGAGCAGACACACAGAGGGGACAGTGGAGGTTGACGAGGACTGACTGGCACAGTTTATTCAGTAAGTCCTCTGGCTCTGGCTTCTCTGTAGCCTTACACTTAGGAGTTTTCAGTCCTTTAGGGGTTTACTGGGGGAGGAAGAGAGGACTGTGACCAGCTGGCGCTGTGGCTTTTAGTGAGATGGAAGGTGTCCTGTTTTTAACTTGTAGCTTCTTCCAGGAGAAGCCTGGTGGACACCTGAGCATCAGACCAAGAAAGCAGGGTCCGCTGGGAGACCCCTGGGTAGTAGCTCCGGGGTGGTTCAGATAACCCAGGGTCAGGGGTCAGCACACTGTGGCTCTAGTTCCAGCTCAGCCCCCACGCTCTCTGAGACCCTGAGCCAGTCCTCGGGCTCTCTGAGACTCAGTCTCCCCATCTGTTCAAGGAAAGTTGGTCCAGAGGCTAAGTACTCCTAGGATTGCTTCCTGAAGGTTCAGACTCAGGACCAGACAGGCTGTAGCTGAGAAGGGTCCTGGGATTCTCTCGGCCCTACTCCTCAGTCCCACTCAGGGCAGGTCTATGGGCCCCAGAGTCCTGTGCACACCCATGCGTGCACATACACACACACCACACCACACACACAGACACACACACACACAACACCACACCACACACACAGACACACCACACCACACACACACACACACACGCAGCGTGGAGTCCTGTGCACACCCATGCGTCTGTCCACACACACACATGCACACACACACACCCATAGCCAGGTCATGGCACTTCTTCCCTGGCCAGGCAGTCCCAGGGTAGTGGCTCTGCGGAGGCTGTGACTCCTACCCCACCCCCCACAGACACATGCGGCCTGAGGGTGGCCCTGGGCCTGGGAGGAGGAGAGGGGGAGGAACAGAGGAGGCCTGTCCTCTGGGCGAGGGGGCCTCTCTGGGCAGCCGCTTCCTGTGTGGTTCCAGGCTGGGGGCCCGGCCCACCTTTGGACAGAAGAGCCTTTCATGGGCCTGGGCTCTGAGGATGGGGGGAGGGCAGGGCGTGGAGGCCACTCAGGTGAGGGGTGCCCAGAAGTCTGCGTGTGGCAAGCAGTGGGAGGGCAAACACGTGCGTGCCCAAGTCAGTGGAAATAGCAGCTCGGCTGTCTCCCATTTTGTAAATGAGCGAACCGTGGTCCAGAGAAGAGAAGGGAGGTGCCTAATCCTGAGGGCAGCAGGGGAGCTTGAGCTCGGGGTTCCTGCCTGCTGCCTCTGCAGTGGGACAGGGACAGTGTGCAGCTGTGCGTGTGCAAGAATGTTAACATATGAGAACATGATGGTGGGCTTGCACACTGTGAATTTGGGAGTGTTAGTGTGGAGGGCTGGTGGGGGGGGCATCAAGGGAGCTGGGGTGCGGAGCAGCTGTCTTAGGCTTTCTATGTGCAGGACCCCTTCCTGTGCCTCCTTAGGACCCACCCAGGGACGACGCTACCCAACGCCACCTTCTGCCTCATCCCTGGTCGCAGTCCTGATGCCTTGCACTTCCTTCAAGCCCTGCAGGTACAACCCCAATGGGGGTGCCCCCCAGCCCTGTCCCCCCACACTCTTGAACTGGAAAGGTAGTCTGAGCCCAGACCAATGGGAAGGGGCAGTGAGCTGTCCACTCCTTTACTCTGAGACTCAGGTGTGTCTCCGGCCATATTCACTGCACCTTGTGTAGACCAACACCCCATCCCCACTTTTCTCTCCTCTTTACCCCTTGCCCCCAGTGCAGCAGAGAGGAGGGGTGAGTGTGTGCAGGGTGGAACTGGGCTCCCCAGTGACCCCCCTACCCCCCAGGCTGGCTGCATTCCTGTGCTTCTCAGCCCTCGCTGGGAGCTGCCCTTCTCGGAGGTCATCGATTGGACCAAGGCGGCTGTTGTAGCTGATGAGAGGCTCCCACTTCAGGTAGCTCAGGGCCCTGCCCGTGGGGTGGGGACTGGACTCAGGATGTGGGCGGACCCTGGGATCCCAGCCCTAACGCCTATCATCCATCTATGTATACTGATAACTTTACCCCCAGCCCCAAGCCTCTGGGGTTCTGAGAGCAAGACCTCAGCCTCTTTCAGCCTCAGTTTTCCCATCTGTACAATGGGATAAATTAGACTAGATGAACTCCTTGGGCCTAATCCCACGGGTCCATGAACTGATTGAATACCTAGTTTAAGGAAACGTCACAAAAAATCAAAATATCTGAGTGTCTCTACATGGAGCTTGGAGTGGGAAAGCAAAACACCCAGTGATTTTCCCATCTGATTAAACTAACTTTGCCTATCTCTGAAAAGTATAAATAAGCCTTGAATCTCCTGAGAAGTAGAGAACAGGGTAAGAAGCTAACAGGAATAGCTTCCTTTCACTGAGCCTCTACAATGTGCTAAGCACTTAATATATATCAACTAATTTAATCCTTGCAACCACCCTATGAGGCCAGTACTATCCATCCACTTTACAGATGAGGAAACAGGCTCAGAGAGGTTAAGCGCTTCGTCCACAGTCATACAGTTACTAAGTGGCATTTAAACCCAGCTCTGTGTGACCCTTGAACACTTGATTGCTAAATTACCTGGGATTTTGCCAAGGATGACAGCTGCCAACCCATGTAGAGAACCGTGGGGAGCCGGCTTCTGGTTCCAGACCCCCACCCTAGGCTGTCCCCACGCCAGGTAAGCCAGAGCCTGCCAGGGCCCCATGCCGCCTCCTTTTCTCCCTCTGGCCCCAGGTCCTGGCTGCCCTCCAGGAGATGCCCCTCACACGGGTCCTTGCCCTGCGTCAGCAGGCCCAGTTTCTGTGGGATGCGTACTTCTCCTCCATGGAGAAAGTCATCCACACCACTCTGGAGGTGAGGGGGACTCACCCAAGGGGGGCTCGGATGCTTGGCTCCACCCCATCCCCGTCCCCTCGCCATGCCCCTCTCTTCAAACACCTCCTCTGCCCTGGTGCCTAGGCGTCCCCCTTGAAGATGCTTCTGGGAGGAACAAGACTTGGCTCCGAGCTCTTGAATGAGCTCCTTCTCTAGTCTTGGCCCAGTTTCCCCCTCTCTAGAGCGACATCTGTAGCAAACAGATTTCCAAGCGTGGGCCAGCTCCAGCTGATGGGCGCTGGTTGCCTGGGGCTGGTGTTGGGAGGGATTCTGGGTCCGGAAAGAATGTCATGGCCTGTTCGTGGTGTCTGCCATGAGTGCAGACAGCATCAGGCAGTGACCCCTACTCTGGACTCTGAACCCTGCTGTCCCCAGCCATCTGGTGATGCAGATGCTGCCCTCCCCGGATTCCTGGAGGGGGAGGTGTGGGGCTGCACCGGGTCCTCGCTTCCTCAGGCCCCGCCCACCGCCACACTGGCCACGCCCTCTGCCCAGCCTTCTCTCCTTTCGCAGATTATTCAGGACCGGATCTCTGGAGCATCTGCTCACCCCTCGCTCCTGTGGAACAGCCCCCCAGGGGCACTCCTGGCCCTGTCCACTTTCTCCACAAGCCCCTCGGACTTTCCCTTCTACCACCTACAACAGGGTGAGTGCTCTATGGGTGGGACAACTTGAAGTCCCCTCGTCAACTCACCCCGAGTCTGCCCCAGCCTCAACCCTAGAGTCCCACCACGCCCCTCTCCAAATCTCCCACCTCTCCCGGCTCCCCAGGTTCCCATTCTCCAGGGGGTTCTGTTCCTTCCTCCCCTAACAGCCTGTGTCTCATTCCTCCAGGCTCTCGTCCTCTGGGCACGTTCAGTGCCCTGATTTGGGTGGGGGCTCCAGACCAGCCCCCCCTGAAGCTCATCCAGGCGGTGGCAGGCGCCCAGCACTGTGCCCAGGTCTGCCCCCTTGCAGCTGGGGTGCTTGGATCCAGGGTGGGGGCAAGGAACAGGGCGGGGCCCTTGAAGACGTCTGGACATCAAGGATAACCACACATCGTGGGAGAGCCATGGGAAGGATTTTCAAGTACCATTGCTGCCTTCTTCTTTCAGTTCCAAGTTCCTCCCTAGGTCCTTTCCCTCACCTCTGTCCCCTCTTCCCTCACGGAAACTGATGAAGCCCTCTGAAAAACAGGCACCTCTTGGGAGGTTGAAATAAATGTACATGCATTCATTTGCTCATTCGGCATTTTCTGAGCACCCTGGGCTTGATGCTGAGGATGCAGAGGAAAAGCAGGAAAGGATTCTGCCCCAGATTCATATTTAGTTAGCATCTCCCAGCACACAGACTGTCAAATGTCACTTCCAGAGAAACCAGATAGGCTCTTGAGAGTACTTGAAAAGCAAACAAGCAGTTTGTTCAGCCAGAGCACAGATGGAGCAACTTCAAAGATGGGACACTTTAGCTGGGCTGGGAATGATAAAAGAGCAAGAGGAAGAGAATGAAAATCTTTGAGAAAAGATGGGGGTGAGGGATGGGGTCGGGGTCCAGGCTAGGAACTGAGCTCTAACCTGTGTGTCGCTGGGATTCATGCCTTCCAGAAGCCCAGAGGCAAAAACAGGGCAGCCATGAAAGCACCTTGGCTCCAACTAAACTCCTTCCAAACTCACATGCAATAGTGGCTCCCCTAACTTCTTCCACCCTGAGAAAGAGTACTCCTGGGACACCCCCACCACCACCTTCTGTCCCAGACTTCAGGACACCCTCCCCCCTCTTTCCTTCTAGATCTTGGTTCTCTGGAGCAGTAAGAAGCCACCCCCACCCAGGTGGCCTGAGACAGCAGTGCCCTTGACGGTCCTTGATGGGCACGGGAAGGTGAGGATGGGGAGGGGCGCGGGAAGGGCAGAGGCCGGGATCTGGGGAACACACACGCGGCAGGATTGACTTGGGCCTGAGCCACAGCTGGACAAGTTGGGCCTGGAGAAATCAGACCGTGGGTTTCAGCTGCAGGCCTAATAGAAATGATTCTCTTCCATCCTTGTGAATTGTACTGCCAGAGAACCGGGGTTTCGTGTGATGAGGGTCTCAGGTAAGGGAGAGAGGGGAAACTTGGACAGGTAGCAGCATTTGGCATGGGGGTGGGGATGGGGCAGGTGGCTTCTGAGAATCTGGGTTGGTATGACCCAACCGCTTGCTGTGCCATCCTGGGCAAGTCCATCTTTCCGAACCTGTCTCTTTGAAACAAAGGATGTTTAACAAGCCTTTCCAGGGCTGAGGTGAGCATCTGATGTGACACTAGAGGAATCCTGAAATGTCAAACCTGGAAGGGTCCTAGACACCAATGGCCCCATTTTACCAAAGGGGAAGCGAGGTCCTAGGGTCCGAGTCCCTTGCAGACTTGTTTTCATGGCTCTTCCTTTTATACCATGCCTGTGGCGGGGGGGAGTGGTTCATGCTTAGCAGATATTCATGTTCTCATCATGGGAGCCTGGGGAGGGGTCCCACAGCTGAGCTGCCCTCCACCCCCTCCCCCTGCAGGCCAGTGACCGCTTCCTCCCGTACAGCGCCATCAGCACCGATGCCATCCTGAGCCTGGACGCCCACAGCAGTATTTCCACAAGTGAGGTGAGGACCCCCAAGAGAAGCCCTGTGTGGGTCCTGGCAGCCCCTCAGATTCCGGGAGCTGGGATGATCAAGGATCAAGAGGTCCAGCCTCCTGCTTTAGACATCACCCGGGGGAGCCATCAGCCTCCTCCTTAGAAGTCTAATAGAAGCTTTCCACAGATTCTTTGGGCTTCCCTGGTGGCTCAGATGGTGAATCTGCCTGCAATGCAGGAGACCTCAGTTCAATCCCTGGGTCAGGAAGATCCCCTGGAGAAGGGAATGGCTACGCACTCCAGTATTTTTGCCTGGAGAATTCCATGGACAGAGGAGCCTGGCAGGCTACAGTCCATGGGGTTGCAAAGGATCGGACACAACTGAGCAACTTTCACTTCACAGACTCTTTGAAAACATTTTCAGTTCCCCAGCTGCAAAAGCACTGTTTCTATTTCCCAGTTGGGAAGTTCTTAAGCACCCCCTGGACATTTTCAGGCTCCCATCTCCTCTCCTCTGAGTCCCCTCAGCCGGGCTGGCCTTGAATCCATGTCTCTGATGTTCCTGGCTGGGCAGAAAGTCCTTCCTCACACCTCACTTCAATATCTCCCCAGGTGGACTTCGCTTTCATGGTATGGCAGAGCTTCCCGGAGCGGATGGTCGGCTTTCTCACATGGAGCCATTTCTGGAATGAGGCCCAGGGGGGCTGGGGCTACACTGGTGAGAGGGCCAATGAATTCTCCATGGTTCTCACCTCAGCTGCCTTCTACCACAGGTACCGATGGTATCCCCGGCGCTGGACTCAGAGGGTCACAGAGACCCCCCTCTTTGAACCAGGAGCAGGGTGGTATTGGAGTGAACACATACAGCTAGCATATAGCCCAGAGATCCAGGTTCAAGGCCACTTCCCAGTGCTGTGATGGGCAAGTCTCCCCACCTCTCCTGAGGTTCAGTTTCCTCATTTGTAAAGTGTATTCACCGCACAGGGCTGGAGTGATAAGCCATCAGATAAGAAAAGTACATGAAGTCCTTCACACACAGACAGTCAAGCAAAGGCAGCAAGTGGTATTTTAAGCAGAGCCATGCAGAGGGCATGGACACGGTTTGGATTTGGGGGAGGCGTGGTTAACCCACAGCCTCCCTGAAGCTACTCTTTGGGCTGCCATCTTTGAAGGCCTGGGAACCAGCTGATCCTTTCCTCCTTCTGACTCTGCCTGAATTCAGACTCAGAGCCCAGGGGAGGGGCCCCAAGGAGCCTGAGGGAGAGGAGAGTTCAGTTCAGTTCAGCCGCTTTAATCCTGTCCTACTCTCTGGGACCCCATGGACTGCAGCACGCCAGGCTTCTCTGTCCATCACCATCTCCCAGAGCTTGCTCAAACTCATGTCCATTGAGTCAGTGATACCATCCAACCATCTCATCCTCTGTCATCCCCTTTTGCTACTGCCTTCAATCTTTCCCAGCATCAGGGTCTTTTCCAATCAGGCAGTTCTTCACATCAGGTGGCCAAAGTATTGGAGTTTCAACTTCAGCATCAGTCCTTCCAATGAGCACCCAGGACTGATCTTTAGGATGGACTGATTGGATCTCCTTGCAGTCCAAGGGACTCTCAAGAGTCTTCTCCAACACCACAGTTCAAAAGCATCAATTCTTTTGTGTTCAGCTTTCTTTATAGTCCAACTCTCACATCCATACATGACCACTGGAAAAACCATAGCCTTGACTAGACGGACCTTTGTTGACAAAGTAATGTCTCTGCTTTTTATTTATTTATTTTTGTCTCTGCTTTTTAATATGCTGTCTAGGTTGGTCATAACTTTCCCTCCAAGGAATACGCGTCTTTTAATTTCATGGCTGCAGTCAGCATCTGCAGTGATTTTGGAGCCCAGAAAAATAAAGTCAGCCACTGTTTCCACTGTTTCCCCGTCTATTTGCCATGAAGTGATGGGACTGGATGCCATGATCTTAGTGTTCTGAATGCTGAGTTTTAAGCCAACTTTTTCACTCTCCTCTTTCACTTTCAAGAGGCTCTTTAGTTCTTCTTTGCTTTCTGCCATAAGGGTGGTGTCATCTGCATATCTGAGGGTATTGATATTTCTCCTGGAAATCTTGATTCCAACTTGTGCTTCATCCAGCCCGGCATTTTGCATGAAGTACTCTGCATATAAGTTAAATAAGCAGGGTAACAATATACAGCCTTGACATACTCCTTTCCCAATTTGGAACCAATCCATTGTTCCATGTCCGGTTCTAACTGTTGCTTCTTGACCTGGAAACCTCCTGAGGTTTCTCAGGAGACAGATAAGGTGGTGTGGTATTCCCATCTCTTTAAGAATTTTACACAGTTTGTGGTGATCCACACAGCCAAAGGCTTTAGCATAGTCAATAAAGCAGAAGTAGATATTTTTCTGGAACTCTCTTGCTTTTTCTATGATCCAATGGATGTTGGCAATTTGATCTCTAGTTCCTCTGCCTTTTCTAAATCCAGCTTGAACATCTGGAAATTCTCGGTTCATGTACTGTTGGAAGACTGGCTTGGAGAATTTTGAGCATTACTTTGCTAGTGTATGAGATGAGTGCAATTGTGTGGTAGTTTGAACATTCTTTGGCATTGCCTTTCTTTGGGATTGGAATAAAAACTGACTTTTTCCAGTCCTGTGGCCACTGCTGAGTTTTCCAAATTTGCTGACATATTGAGTGCAGCACTCTCACAGCATCATCTTTTAGGATTTGAAATAGCTCAACTGGAATTCCATCACCTCCACTAGCTTTGTTCATAGTGATGCTTCCTAAGGCCGGCTTCACTTTGGACCCCAGGATGTCTGGCTCTAGGTGAGTGATCACACCATCATGGTTATCTGGGTCGTTAAAATCTTTTTTGTATAGTTCTGCTGTGTATTCTTGTCACCTTTTCTTAATACCTTCTATTTCTGTTAGATCCATAACATTTCTGTTCTTTATTGAGCCCATCTTTGCATGAAATGTTCCCTTGGTATCTCTAATTTTCTGGAAGAGATCTCTACCCTTTCCCATTCTATTGTTTTCCTCTATTTCTTTGCACTGATCCCTAAGGAAGGCTTTCTTATCTCTCCTTGCCATTCTTTGGAACTCTGCATTTAGATGGGTATATCTTTCCTTTGCTCCTTTGCCTTTAGCTTCTCTTCTTTTCTCAGTTATTTGGAAGGCCGCCTCAGACAACCATTTTGCCTTTTTGCATTTCTTTTTCTTTTGCATTTCATTTCTCTATTGGCTGCAGAGAAGCCACAGGGTGCAGAGTAGTAGAGAGCAGAGCATACTTGGGATGGGAGCTCTCCGAGGGGGCCAGGGCTCAGAAAAGGGTGCAGGACTTTCACAAGAAGCTTAGGAATTGAGGTCAATGGGAGAGTGAGGCCAGGAGGGAGAAGAATGGGGCCTTGGGGGAGAATCGGGCTGCAGACTCTCCTGCTCATCTCCTCTCCCCCAGGTATTACCACACCCTCTTCACCCACTCCCTGCCCAAGGCTCTGAGGACCCTGGCAGATGAGTCACCCCCATGCGTGGATGTCCTGATGAACTTTCTAGTAGCAGCCGTCACCAAGTTACCGCCTATCAAGGTGCCCTATGGGCCGTGGCATCAGGAGGCCAGGCCTCCTCCACTGGTGAGGACCCAGGGGTGGCACTGGGAGCCCTGGCTAGGGAAGCCCTGCTCTAACCCAAATCCTTTGTGCTGCCCGGGACCGGCGGGGTGGGACGGAAGGGCGGGGTTCCAAGTAAAAGAAGCTCCCCGTCCCCCATCACATTCCTCCGCCCCGCTCTTAGGCGCCTGGGAGTCCGCGGCTCAGAGCGGAGCCTCAGCCGGCCGCTCAGGACTGCATCAACCGGCTGGCGGCAGGGTTCGGCCACATGCCCCTGGTGTCCTCCCGCCTCCGTCTAGACCCAGTGCTCTTCAAGGACCCGGTGTCCGTGCTGCGTAAGAAGTATCGCAGCCTGGAGAAGCCCTAGAAGGAACCAACCAGCTGAGACCCTGACCCCGCTCCCAGGGGGCGCTGCAACCTGCCGGGGGTTGGGGACGGGCATTGGAGCTGCAGCCCCATCCCCTGGGATATCTGGAGACCCAATCCTGGCTGCCAGTGAGCCCAACACGGCCGATCCCTATTGGCCAGCGACAGCCTCGCCCCACTCTCCCGCCCAGGGGCAGTTCCCACGTGCTTGGCGCTACCTCTGTCGCCTGGCCTCTGCCTTCGCAGACCGTTTACCTGCAATGCCTTTCTCGGCTTTTCTGCCGAGCTAACAGCTGCTTCTCTTTCAGGTCCTCGCCTCCTCCAGGAACCTGCCTGACCCCCACCCCCGCCCCGATCCTCAGCGCTTCCGCAGCTGGTGTGTCCCTAGTCCCCTTATTCGTGCTGCCTTGAAAAGGTACACTGTCAGGCTCCCAGGCCTGACCCGGGAGCCCCGGGAGGGCAGGGCCATGGCCTCTTCTCTGTGGCCTGGCAGGTACGCCACAAATATTTGACGATCAGATGGACATCAGCTACGTGCCTGGGCCCTGGGCCCAGTGGGGGGGGGGGGGGGCGTGGACAAGGTGTGTGGAGTGAACTCCACGCCTACAGCCTGGAAGGCATCTTTGCCGCAGGTTCCTGGCTTGCCGGGCGCAGTCCTCGAGCCCCAGGGATGAAGCAAAGACGCGCCGGGGAGCCAGTTTCAGGGCTTCCTTCGCGACCGGGCGGAGCAAAATTGGGAGAGGAAGGGATGGGAACGCCGGTGGCCCCTCGGCTCAGGCACTGCTGTCATCCCGCACTACCAGCTTCGTCCATTAGAGGTCAGCACCGAGCCGCACTCCCTCCTCTGGGACCGAGAATGAAAGTCTCTCAGTTGTGTCCGACTCTTTGCGACCGCATGGACTACAGTCCATGGAATTCTCCAGGCCAGAATACTGGAGTGGGTAGCCTTTCGCTTCTCCAGGGGAATCTTCCCAACCCAGGGATCGAACCCAGGTCTCCCGCATTGCAGGCGGATCCAGGACCGAGGAGGGAGTTCTAAACGCCCACCGGGTGGGATTAGTGGGCTCGGGGTCTTGGGGGTTGGTGGTGCCCAGTTTGACGTCTGAAAACTGGTTTGGCCCACACACTTGGAACTAAGAAGGGGGCCGTTTTTAGGTGGGCTGAGGGGTAGCAGGGGCGGTCCCCAGGGCCCTGGTAGTAAGAGTAGAGCGGGGGAGGGGACGCTGGGTCCTCCTGGGCTCACCCACCTGGAACTGGAATTATCACTTCCGAAATAAAAGCGCGTGTCCTTGCCGCCTCACGCTCAGGCTATAAATACCACCACAGCAGCTGCGCGGGGGAGGGGGACTCAGGTCTCGCCTGGGATCTGGGGCCACTCGGACAGAGAGGGACCGGGATGGTGGGTCCAAACCAGGTCCAGGGTATCGGGTGTTTTTCTGCTTTGATGGCCTCGCAGCTCTGGAAACTCCCGTGACTAGTGACTAGCTCGCTGGCCAGAACATGCTGTCCCCAAGGCCACTCCAAGGCCTCCCACCTCCATCCTCCAGTTTGACCTCTGGCCCCTGGATGACTGGAGTCATCCCTGGAGCCGCTTACAGCGTGGGGTGCGGAGAAGGCTCTCTCTCTGGGGAGGCATGGGGCTGCTAGATTGTTGAGGTGGAGGGGGGACAGTCTGGCCCTGAGTCAAGGACAGTGGGTGAGGAAGCACACAGCTGCAGCCCAGGCAGCCTTCCCAGGGTGGGGAGGACTCCAAGTGCCAGGCCCAGATGGGGAAAGAGGCACCTTTTCCCTCCCAACTCCTAGCTGCTGCACCCAGAACACTGAACTGCCTTGGCCAGGCCTCGCCTGTGGGCTGCCAAGCCAAAAGGCTCATACTGTACCAACACGCAGCCCAGAGCAGGTCCCCAGCCCCTGCTGTAGGGGGAGGCCTAGGGGAATGAAGCAGAAATCCCAGACCTGCCTCACACCGGCTGTGTGACTTTGGGCATGTGACTCAATCTCTCTGAGCCTCGGTTTTCTCATCTGTAAAAAGGAAGGACAGCAATGGCTGTCTCTTGAGATGGGTGTACAGACTTGGCATACAGCACAGCCTAGGATCTGGGTTCCTGTGGCCTGTGATGGCTGGGGGGAGGAAGACTGGGGTGGAATGGAGCTCCATCAATCAGAAGTCTCCCTCACGCACACACATCCAAGCCAACACAACTTCCCACTGATTTTAAGGGGCTGAAGAACCTGCAGATAGACTGAGATCACAGGCAACCCCAGATGGGAGTGCCGAAAAGGCACAAAGAGGTCATTTCCCAGATGGGAAGAGAGAGGCTCAGAGGGGAAGGCGAGAGTGACCAGCCCCTCCTGCTCCCACCGTAGGTCATGACAGGGTCAGGACAAACCCAGTGCTGCCCCAGGAGGCTGGAAGCCCAGCTGACTTCTCCGGCCATCCTTCCAGAATGATGAGAAAAGGAACCACTCTTCCACAACCACCATGTGCTCAGCCCACTTTGGCTCCAAGCCTCACAACAACCCTGTGAGGTGGGTGTCCACATTCTCAGTCCACAGATGAGACAGGCCCTGACCCTCCTGAGGGCAGAGACAGACCATTAGATCAGGGCCACCTGCCGACTGCGCGCGCTGCCTCCTCTGCGACACAGACTGGGGACAGGTCCCTTCACTTCATCGCAGAGGCGCAAGGCACCTCCTAATTCAGGAAGCCAGGGGCTCCTATTTAGGTTGTACCCACTTTGTCGTCCTGGACAACACGCAGGCCAGGACACGCAGGCAATGGAGCTGGCCCAACCATATCTGATGTCAGGCTCCTTGACCCCAGGACACAGTCAGAGCAAAAGGAGTGGCCAGCGAGCTCTTGGGCTGCTGGGGGCAGAACCCAAGCTGAAATCTCCACCCACCTCCACCTCTCCTGCCAGGGCACCTTTGCATTGGCACAGCTTCCTGGGGGAGGGAGGGATAAGAAAAGAAGAATCCAGCAGGTCCTTACCTAGTCAGAAGCCCCCTCCCTCTAGGAAAAGGAAACGTGAAATAAAATTATAGTGAAATGATTCAGGCACAGATCAGCCTCAGGTGCCCCCCGGATCCCGATTTCTGGGGCCCGTGGCCTCCTTAAAGCGTATTGTCGGAGGCAGAAGAAGGGGACTGGGTTTGTAGAGCTGCTTCGCAGATGCATGAGGCAGAGGCCAGACAGACTGAAGATGGGGAATGAGGCAGGCAGGTGAGGAGACGACGAGGCCGGCCTCCCCTCTGCCACCCGTCTCTGTGCCTCACTGCCTTTCCAGAGGCTGGTGGTGGGGCGGCATTAGCTGAGGACTAGGCCTGAACTCTGCCCCGCCAGGAGCCGGAAGAACATGGTCACACCAGCTCCATACCTGCCAGGTTCCCCTCCTGGGGCTGGGGGTAGTCAGATGAGGGAGGCGAGGGAAGAGCCTGTTCCCGGGGGTGGACAATGCCCCTTGACACTGAACATGGAGCGGCGGTTAGGAGAAGGACCTGGTTCTCCAGGGCAGGCAGAGACCTGGCTGAGCCTGGCAGTGGTGGTGGGGGGCGACACTCAGTCCAGCCATCGGCAGGCCTATCCCCGCCCCGTTGGTGCCTGGCCGGGTGGTCAGTCCGAGGGGCCCCGGCATGACTGACAGTCCTTCATGTCCTCAGAGTAGTCCTCGATCTGGATGGTCATGGTGTGGAAGTGGAACGTGCCCTGCAGGCGGTTGCTGGCTGCCTTCAGCACAGCCTGGGCATCTGCGTTCTCAGCTGGGGGACGAGAAGACACGTGGGGGGAGAGGGGAGGCACCAGAGAACCAATTATCACTCTTGGGCCCTTAGGAGTGAGTAGGAGGCAAGTCTCAAATCCTATCCCCAGCAGAACAAGATAGGGGGCTGTGAACATCAAGAAACCCCCAGACTCACTCTTGTACCAGGCAACCCTCTGGTTCCCCCACCTGGCACATACAACCCTGAAAGAGCCGGAAAAGCTCTGGCTTTAAGGCTCGGAGTCTTTCCTCTGCCACTTACTAGCTGTAAAAGCCAGGGCGAGTGCCTTTACCACCTTCCACCCTGCCTCAGTTTCTTCATCTATAAATGGGACCTGATGATCAAATAAATAACAAGTGCCCAGTACTCAGCATGGGGTCAGATCCAAAGCACTGGCACTGTGAATACCTGGCATCATCCAGACCCATCGGGCGGGGATGGCCCCGGGTCCCCGGCTGCCTCTCCCGCACCCACCCTGAGTGCTCCCGCCACTCACCGATGGCGATGTGGACAGACAGGATAGGCTGGGCCGTGGTCAGCGCCCAGATGTGCAGGCTGTGCAAGGCTTCCACGCCCTCTATGGACAGCAGCAGATTCCGCACGGCTGTGAAGTCCACCCCCTTGGGGGTCCCTGAGGACGACAGGGACAGGGGCTGAAGGACAGGGCTCCCTCCCACCCACGCTGCTTCCTGCTCCTCACACGGTGCCTCACTCAGACCTCCTTGGCCAGCAGAGCTGAGGTTGCCCCTGCCCCCGAAACGAGCCCCATCGTGTCACCCTGTTGTATTTTCCTCCTCACACTTGACACTGTCAGAAATGATCTTATTTGTTAGTTTCTTGCTATCTCCCTGTCTCAGATGGAAACTCTACATGCGAGCAGGACAACTGTTTGGTTTATCACCCTATTCTCAGTGCCTCTTCCCCTAGTATATGCTTGTTATAAAAATTTTTTTAAGATAAAGAAGGCAACCCGGGGCTCCCTGCACCCCCATGTAGCATCCTTGTCATCACTTTTATCTGGGTCCATCACATTCTTGGAGAAAATGCTCTGACCTGCAGCTGAACACTCAGGCTGACCCCAAACCAGGACCCAGACTGATTCCAACCACAGAGACGTATGGCTCCAGACCCGGAGCGCCAGAAAGCCAGGTAAGTAGGTATTGTAACTTGGGGTAGACCATTCGCTACCACTAAGCACCCCTCAAAGCCCTGCCACGTCTTCCCGAGGCGGGCGCACCTCAGGAAAGAAGGCCTGAGCTGGAGTGGATTCAGTAGTCTTTTTTGTCCAGCTCCAACTATCTTTTTCTCATCCTCAGTCTGGCCCCACAGCACTGTGCAATGAGAAGCATAATCCTCACCCCGAAAGGGAAGGCAAGTGGAGACTCAGGAAGCATATGAGGAAGGGCAGGAGGGCCAGGTGCTAAAGACACACTTGGAAGCCCCCAGACTTGGCAGGGAGGACACACCCCAGCAGGAAGGAGGCACCCTTGGGGTAGGGGGACGGAAAGGACGATCCAGGGGACATTTCCGGAATAACCACACCCGAGGACCCTGCTCAATGTCAAGATTAGTCCGGGCCCCAGGAGGTTCTCCAGACCTTGCCCCCCCCCCCACCATGTGCTGTGATGCACCCCCACACCCAACACACACACACACACACACACACACACACACAGTGCATGGTCAGTCATGTCCGACTCTTTGTGACCCCATTGACTGTAGCCCACCAGCCTCCTCTATCCGTGGGATTTCCCAGGCAAGAATACTGGAGTGGGTTGCCAGCTCCTCCTCCAGGGGAACCTCCACAACCCAGGGATCGGACTGGTGTCTGCTCGATTGGCAGGCAGATTCTTTGCCCCTGAGCCACCTGGGAAGCCCACATATACACAGACTCGAGCTTATCTTAGCACTGGAAAGTAAAGAGCAAAAAGGGAGCCCCAAGCTCAGGTTACCTTCCATCAGCACCAGGATCACATCTCTCAGGACAGTCAAGGTTGTCCCCAGGACGAGGATGGAGAACAGGAAGGTGCAGATGGGGTCTATAAACTTGTACTCTGGCTACAAGGAAAGAGAGGCAGAGCTGGGGGTCACCAGCCAACACTTCAGCCTTCCTTCTCCCCTCCCACCCAGTAGTGAGTCAGGGAGAAGGGCTTTTTCTGCAGGGTGGGCACCAGCTTCACCCCGACCCTGCTGCCCAGTTCTCTACCTTTAATTCTGTGTCCAGAAGGACAGGCAGGACGTACCACAGTTCAGGATAAGACACCATGCCTCCCCACCCCTCCCTGCCCAAGGGGCTAAGCCACAGACAGAGCTAAATGGAATCTTAGGCACCATCTGGCCCAACATCCCAGCTTTATAGGTGGGGTAACAGAGGCTCAATTAGAGCAAGGGACTCCTCTACATCATGCAGCTAGCAAGGGATGATCTAAAGCTTCAAACCCAGCGCTGGGCTCTTTCCATTACACCTCACTGCCTCTGTGTAATGGGCAATGCCCAGGCTTCAGCAGCCTACAGTCCTGGATTTGAATCTGACTCTACAACTTACCAGCTAAGTGATGCTGTGCAAGTCATTGAGCCTTTCTGGGCGGCAAAAAACACCACCACCTCCCTTCAGGGTTCTCATCAAGATCAGAAGCACTAATGCTTTGTGGGTATTGGGTAAATGTTTCTTCCCTCTCCCACCCTTCTGCCTGGAGCTGGGAGGGAGCTAGAACTGGAAAGGGTCCTGTGCAGAGAGAAGACCCCAGGTGACCTACACTCCCTCCCCTACTTCCCCCTGTCCCCAGCTCTAACCTTGAAGTATAAAATAAAGGCTGCCACCAAAACGCCCAAGCTCTGCAGAAAGTCTCCAATGACGTGGATAAAGGCAGCTCGGACACTGGGGCTTCCCTGCTCCTGGCTGGCGTTGTGGCCGTGCTCGGGGTTGTGGCTGTGTCCATGGCCAGACTGGTGAAGAATCAACCCCATTCTATGGGAGTGGAGACAAGGCCCAGGGGCTTGCAGAGGGAGCAGATGGAAGCTTCAAATTCGGCTAGGCAGAGGCCCCAATCAGGACTAACTAGGCAGGTCAAAATCCCAGCCCCCACCCAAGACTGCATGATCCCTTTGGCCACAGAAGGAGCCCAACGAACGTGGCCTTGGTTCAGAGTTTTGCCAACGGGAGGAGGGGCTCAGCTCCATCCAATGCCAGGCTGAACCTGGGCACAAAGCTGCCCCAGTGCCAAACCTCAGAGCAGAAGGGCGCTACAGAGGAGATCGAGTTCCCCCCAGCATGTCACAGAAGGTGAAGCTGAGGCCCAGAGAGGGAAGTGGCTTGCCCAAGGCCACTGGGCAAGGGGGAGAGAACCCAAAATAGACACCCCTGCTCTACACAACTTACGTCTCAATGAGACCAACTTCAGGCACATCAGATTGAAAATGGCTTTGAGATTCCGTCCCTAGGGACCCCTGCTCCTGTAAGCACTAGACTCACCCCTCCCCACAACAGGTAGGAAGCCTGTCTCTGGTTATTCACTACACGTCTAGGGTGGGGACTTGATGTCGCCCCAGGTTTACAGTTCCTGATGGCCTGGCCCTAGGCCTCAGGCAGGACCCAGGTGTTCCAGGTGCCAGAGCTCAGAGCACAAGGGAGATTCTGATCCTGCAGCCATCCTGGTGTGAGGCATGGCCCCCTCCTAAAAAGAGCAGGCCTGTAGGTATGACTGTGAGGATGGGGAGGGTTCCCAGGGACCCCAGGCCACACTCACATGATGTTCATGACCACAGCACAGCCCGACGTGATCAGCATGGTCTGCTTCTCAATCTCATAGTCTCCAGAGATCAGCCGTTCCACCGCCAAGTACACCAGCACCCCCGTCATGACCCAGATGGACAGCATAGAGAGCAGGGCACCCAGGATCTCTGAGGAAGAACCCAGCCCCCAATACCAATCTTAGCATGGGGCCCTGAGGCTAAGGAGCCCCCTCTCCCTTCCCACAAAATCTGAGCCTGGGTCTGATTGGAGGTATGGCTCTGCTAGAGGTACTATGGCTGGCCCCTCACCCCACCACTCATACATCTGAAAAGGTCAGAGCTAGAAGAAACTCAAGACATCATCTGGGGCAATTTTTTCTGTTGAAGCTGACTCATTAAATATATACCCATTGCTCATCTGGCAAACTGAGGCTCTGAGGAACAGAGGCTGGGCCATCTCCCATCAAGAAGAGAATGACAATGCAGCCCAGAGATGAACTTCAGAAAGCTTTCCTGACCTCTCCCTCCCCGCTAAAGCCAATCCATGGCGTTATGTGCAAAGTGAACACCACTGTCATTTATTCTTAAACAAATAAAACTTATCCTCTTAGGAAGGTGGACTTTCCTTCCCTGCAGGGTGGGAACTCCCAGAGGACTGGGGGCCAGGGTTCCCCCATCAGACTGGAAGCTCTCAAAGGACAAAAGTCATGGTCCTCTTCCCCCACCCAAGTCAGCCTCCTGGTTTTACGCAGGGACCCAATGCACTCACCTAAGAACTTTCATCTTAACCCACCCCCTCCTCCCCCAACTCCACCCCGCATCCCAACCAGGGCCCTCACCAGCTCGATGCCAACCAAAGTTCATGGTCTTGGTGGCTGGCCGGGAAGACATCCACAGGGAGAAGAGGCTGATAAGCATGGTGGCAAAGTCAGTGAGCATGTGGGCTGCATCTGTCATGATCGCCAAGCTATGTGCCAGGTACCCACCTGCAGGGCCAAGAGGAGGGAGGGTCCTTATCGGCTCCCCAAGGAGCCAGTTTCCCAGAGTGTGTGTGCAGCAGGGAAACCATGAGCTCTAGAGAAAGACAAAGGATTCCAGACCTCTCCACCATTAGCTATGTAACCATGATCAAGTGACTTCCTTTCTCCGAGCCTCAGCTAGCATCTGTGAAATGGGATCAGCAAAATCTACTTAGAGGATGAACGTGAAAATTGAGTTCAAATTGGGCCTGGAAGGGAATACCGCTGTGGTCCAGTGGTTCGGACTCCCCACTTTCATGGCACCCTTGGCTCGGGTTCAATCCCTGGTCAGGGATCTAAGATTCCACAAGCCATGCAGCATGGCCAAAACCAAAACCAAAAACAAAAAAAAAAAGGGGGGGGGGGGCTTGGAAAGCATCGTAGGCACTCAATTAATGCTCTTTTCTTTTAGCATTCAGGTCTTTCCTGACCTACTAGTTGTACGCAATCTCAGGCAAGTCATTTAACCTTGTGATGCCTCAGTTGCATCATAAAAATGAGCCTATCAGGACCCATGAGGCTGTTGTGAGGATTGCATGAGATAGTGTGCGTGTAAGAGGTTCAGCATGGTGTGAGTGTGCGACAGCTGCTCAGTCATGTCTGACTCTTTGCAACCCCATGGACTGTAGTCTGCCAGGCTCCTCTGTCCATGGGATTCTCAGGCAAGAATACTGGAGTGGGTTGCCATTTCCTTCTCCAGGGGATCTTCCCGACCCAGGGATGGAACCCTGATCTCCCGCACTGCAGGCAGCCTCTTTACTGTCTGAGCCACCAAGGGAGGCCTACTATTAGCATGGCAAGCATACAGTAAATGGGGCTGTTGGTATTAATACTACAGGAACATTCGGGAGAAAAGCCTTATGGATCATCCAGACTACCCATGTGCCAATTTCATGCAATTAGCCCAGAGTCCTTACCAATGACTTCCCCAATCATGAACAACAGGCAGAAGGCAGAAGCCACACAGAGCTGCCGCCAGGCCCTCTTCTTGGGGTCGCAGTGACTGCCAGGACCCTTCTGGGAATGACAGTAATGGCTGCTCTGCGGAGCCGGCTCAGTGGGCTGCAAGGCCAGGCCAGGTGAAGACGCCGGAGGGATGCTGCTGGTCCCATCCTCCCAAAGAGTTGTGTAAGTCCTGTCCAGAGAGAAAGGGTGAGGGATGAGATGGGAACAAAGAGGGCTGACTCTAGTTTTACCTCTCTGTGGGGCCTGCGCGTTCCCCTGTGCCCGTTTGGAAAAAGAGTTAAGGATATACTCCAAGCTCGACAGACTCTAAGGTGTGACCAGAAGCCCCTCCTTGCAGGAGGGTGCTGGAGAATGACCAGTCCTGGAGTCTTGGCTCCGTGTGTTTTCTCCTCCTTCATCCCTCCCAGGGCTTGGAGGAGGTAAAGACCTTGGGAACAAGCCGGGGGGCTGGACTGGACCGGTTCAGTGGAGCGCGGGTAAGGATCAGAGCTCATGCTCAGGGAAGACAGCAGCTCGCCCCTTCGCAAGGACTCGGAGACACCGGGCTTACCAGGGCGGGGCGGTCCCTGGGCTAAGAGCCAGCCCCGGGGGAGAGCTCCAGGCACGCACTGCCCCGCGAACCCGCAGGGGTCAGGATCTGTGCTCTGCGGCGAGGAAGGACTGGTCCCTGTGCTCAGCCTCAATTTCCCCTTTCCTCCACCTCCCTCCCACCCCTCCTGTCGGGGCGGGGGGCGGGGGTCCCAGGTCGAGCCGTCGCCAAAACCAACCACTGCCAGGATGGCAGACGGGGAGGTGGGGCTGAGGTCACTGAAATTCCCGCCCCTCCCCAGGTTCTCCTTACCCGACTGCAAGCCTGGAGTCTAACAGATGCATCCTCTCGCCGGCTTTCATGCGGCCTCGCGCGACCTGCTACGTGCTCCCTGGAGTCGCGCACTGGGCTTTCCCGCGGCGAGCGCTCACCTGCCACCAGCGCCTTGCGCGCAGCTCCCGCCTGGACCGCGCCGGGGCCGCTGAGGGGTTGTCCCGCTGTAGCTACCGCTGCTGCCCCCACGACGCCGGCGGCTGCGCGCCGCGCCGGCTGGCTTTATCAAGTCCCCGCTTCTCCGTGTGAAGCGGCGCGTCGTGCGCAAAAGCCCGCAGGGAAGGGGGAGGGTGTAGCTGGCTGCAAAGGGCCCCGGCGCTGACCCCAGCACCGGGTCCCCGGAGCCCGAGGAGCCCACCTGGCCTGCGTCGGAAAGCCTAACCGCCTCCGCCCAGCCCTGCTGCTGCTTGCTGTTTCTGCCTCCACTGCGCCCACTTGCCCCCCGCGCGGGGCTGGCTGCCTCCTGCCGGGAAGTTCTCGGGACACCGGCTTGTTGAAATCGGCTTTGAGTCGCCTAAGAGCAGGAATGTGGCTCCTAGACTCAGAATAAAGGGCTCCTGAGGCTGGGGTTGTTGTCTTCCTCCTCGGGAAACCCGTGATCGGTTTCCACCCTCCGGCTGCAGACGTCCGAGGCCTCCCAGGTTCTTCTGCGCAGGCTAGGGGGCTCCCGGGGGCGGGGTGTGCCTGCACTCAGTCTGGGACGGTAGCCTTCCTGACGGACCCATCCTCGTCGCTCTAGCAGCACCAGTTCCTCCCCTTCTAGGGCTCTGATTAAAATCTGGGGTGACCGGCTGTATCTCCACCGCTACATGGAGCAGGGTCGCGCTTCAGCCCGGTCGCCATCTGGACTGAGCTGACACCGCCACCAGCACACCATCTATTCTCCACTGCCCCGCGGCAGCTCCCAGGAGCCAAGCGTGGTGTTCGGCCGAGAGAAGCCAGCTAGCTCTTCCTGCCGGGGTTCAGTGGGGTTGGATGTGCGTTTTGTGCGGGTCTCAGCTTATCGATGGAGTTGAAGTTTCAAACTGCCCCAGGCTCAGCTCAGATTAATCTTATAATTTACTTGAGGGCAAAATGTGTATGCTTTAAAAAAAAAAAAAAGTGTTTTCTATTGTCACTCTTGTTCCCTTAAATGGAAAGTACATGGTAAATATATGAAGATTTACAAATTGGATCCAGACACGTTTATTCATTTTACAAAAACTTTTATGCCAGAACTCCCTTAAACTAATACTTTCCTAGTACTCATTTTAATTGATTTGGAAGAGTTTAATTAGTTAAGACTGTGATATACTGAAAAGCAGCTCCATTTGTATTCTATACCTGTCTCCTTCAGAGATCCCCAAAGGTCCTATGCAAATGACCTAGCAGTTAAGACACCTCAGCAATTTTATTCTAAAAATGTAGATATCCCTACAAAGAAGGCTTCCCAGGTGGCGCTAGAGGTAAACCACCCGCCTGTCAATGAAAGAGAGAGAAGAGATTTAGGTTTGATCCCTGGGTGGGGAAGAGCCCCTGGAGGGGGTCATGGCAACCTACTCCAGTATTCTTGCCTGGAGAATCTCATGGAGAGAGAAGTCTGGTGGGCTATAGTCCATGGGATTGCAGAGTAAAACACGACTAAAGCGACTTGGCACAGCACAGGTGGTTAAAATACACATGTAATGAAAATTTGTTAATGGCCTCAGATTCTTGGGGTCTTGTTTTTTCCACCAAAAAAATAGCTCATATATATTCTGGCTCTTCCCTCACCTCTTTGGAGCTGTTCCTTTGTAAAGTCACCAAATAAAACTTAACTGACACCTTTTCTGTCATGCTTTTTTTTCCTGTCAACACCTATGTGTGTGTGTGTGTTAGTCACTTAGTCATGTCCAACTCTTTGCGACCCCATGGACTGTAGTCCACCAGGCTCCTCTGTCCTCAGAATTCTCCAGGCAAGCATACTGGAATGAGTTGCCATTTCCTTCTCCAGGGGATCTTACCAACCCAGGGATCGAACCTGGGTTTCCTGCATTGCAGGAAAGCATCCTGCAGATGCTTTACCATCTAAGCCACCAGGGAAGCCCAGGGAAGCCCAGGGAAGCCCATCAACAGTCTACAAGGAATCTGATTCTGTAGGTCTGGGAAGGGGGTCTGGGAATCTATATATTTTTTAAACTCTTGTGTTCAATTCTATCATGAAATTATTGTTCTTTTTAATGGTATGTTCTTGTTGTTCAGTCGCCCAGTCGTGTCCAACTCTCTGTGACCCCATGGACTGCAGCACACCAGGCCTCCTCGTCCCTCACCATCTCCCGAAGTTTGCCCAAGTTCATGTCCATTGCATCAGTGATGCCGTCCAGCCTTATCATCCTCTGATGCCCTCTTCTCCTTCAGCCCTCAATCTTTCCCAGCATCAGGGACTTTTCCAACGAGTCAGCTGTTCGCATAAGATGACCAAAACACTGGAGCTTCAGCTTCAGTTCTTCCAACGAATGTTCAGGGTTGATTTCCCTTAAGGTTGACTGATTTGATCTTCTTGCTGTCCAGGGGATTTTCAGGAGCCTTGGGGCTTCCCTGGTGGCTTAGAGGGTAAAGCTCCACCTGCAACGCAGGAGACCCGGGTTCAATCCCTGAGTCGGGAAGATTCCCCTGGAGAAAGAAATGGCAACCCACTCTAGTACTCTTGCCTGGAAAATCCCATGTACGGAGGAGCCTGGGAGGCTGCAGTCCATGGGGTTCCAAAGAGTCGGAGACGACAGAGCGACTTCATTTTCTCCAACACCACAGTTCAAAGGCATCAATTCTTCGGCACTCTGCCTTCTTTATGGTCCAGCTCTCACAACTATACATGACCACTGGGAAGATCATAGCCTTGACTATACAGACCTTTGTCGGCAGAGTAATGTCTCTGCTTTTCAGCACAGTCTAAGTTTGTCATAGCTTTCCTGCCAACAAGCAATCATCTTCTGATTTCATGGCTACAGTCACGATCCGCAGTGATCTTAGAGACCAAGAACAGGAAATTTGTCACTACTTCCACCTTTTCCTCTTCTCTTTGCCATGAAGTAATGGGGCCAGATACCACGATCTTAGTTTTTTTTTTAAAATATTTAATTTTAAGCCAGTTCTTTCACTCTCCTTCACCCTCATCAAGAGGCTCTTTAGTTCCTCTTTGCTTTCTGCCATTAGAGTGGTATTGTGCACATATCTGAGGTTGTTGATGTTTCTCTCACTTATCTTGACTCCAGCTTGTAACTCATCCATCCCGGCATTTCTCATGATGTGCTCAGTGTACAGATTAAACAAACAGGGTGACAGCAGACAGCCCTGTCATACCCCTTTCTCATTCTTGAACCAATCAGTTGTTCCATACAGGATTCTAACTGTTGCTTCTTGACCCGCATACAGGTTTCTTGAGAAACAGGTGAGATGGTCTGGTAGTCTCATTACTCGAACAGCTTTCCACAGTTTATTATGATATGCACAGCCAAAGGCTTTAGTGTAACTGATGAAACAGAGGTAGATGTTTTCCTGGAATTCCCTAGCTTTCTCTGTGATCCAGTGAATGTTGGCAATTTGACCTCTGGTTCCTCTTCCTTTTCTAAAACCAGCTTGGACATCTGGAAGTTGTTGGTTCGCATAATGCTGAAGCCTAGCATGCAAGATTTTAAGTGTGACCTTACTTACGGCAGAAAGTGAAGAGGAACTAAAAAGCCTCTTGATGAAAGTGAAAGAGGAGAGTGAAAAAATTGGCTTAAAGCTTAACATTCAGAAAACTAAGATCATGGCATCTGGTCCCATCACCTCATGGGAAATAGATGGGGAGACAGTGGAAACAGTGTCAGACTCTATTTTTTTGGGCTCTAAAATCACTACAGATGGTGACTGCAGCCATGAAATTAAAAGATGCTTACTCAAAAAAAAAAAAAAAAAGATGCTTACTCCTTGGAAGGAAAGTTATGACCAACCTAGATAGCATATTAAAAAGCAGAGACATTACTTTGCCAACAAAGGTCCGCCTAGTCAAGGCTATGGTTTTTCCAGTGGTCATGTATGGATGTGAGAGTTGGACTGTGAAGAAAGCTGAGTGCCGAAAAATTGATGCTTTTGAACTGTGGTGTTGGAGAAGACTCTTGAGAGTCCCTTGAACTGCAAGCAGATCCAGCCAGCCCATCCTGAAGGAGATCAGTCCTGGGTGTTCATTAGAAGGACTGATGCTGAAGCTGAGACTCTAATACTTTGGCCACCTCATGCAAAGAGTTGACTCATTGGAAAAGACCCTGATGCTGGGAAGGATTGGGGGCAGGAGGAGAAGGGGGTGACAGAGGATGAGATGGCTGGATGGCATCACCGACTCAATGAGCATGGGTTTGAGTAAACTCCGGGAGTTGGTGATGGACAGGGAGGCCTGGCATGCTGCGATTCATGGGGTCGCAAAGAGTCGGACACGACTGAGCGACTGAACTGAACTGAACTGAACTGAACTGAACTACTAGCATGGGAGATGAGTATGATTGTCTGATGGCTAGCACATTCTTTTGTACTACCCTTCTTGGGAATTGGGGTGAGGTTTGACCTTTTCCAGTCCTGTGGCCACTGCTGGGTCTTCCAGATATGCTGACATATTGGATGTAACACCTTGATGACCTTATCCTTTAGGCTTTTGAATAGTTCTCCTGGAATTCTGTTGCATCACTAGCTTTATTAACAGCAGTGTTTCCTAAGGCCCACTTGACTTTGCTATCCAGAATGTCTGGCTCTGGATGACTGACCACAGCATCGTAGAAATCCGGTTCATTAAGATCTATTTTGCACAGTTCTGTGTATTCTTTCCATCTCTTCTTGATCTCTTCAGCGTTTACTAAGTCTCTATCGTTTCCGTTCTTTATTGTGCCCATCTTGAGCGAAATATTCCTTGATATCTCCAGTTTTCCTGAAGAGATCTCTAGTCTTTCCCCTTCTGTTGTTTTCTTCTAGTTTTATACACTCTTCATCAAAGAAGGCCTTCTTGTCTGTCCGTGCTGTTCTTTGGAACTCTGTGTTTAGTTGACTATACCTTTCCCTTTCTCCCTTGCTTTTTGCTTCACTTCTTTCTTTAGCTATTTGTATGGTATATTTTTAATGGTATAATGGTTATGATTTTGAAAAGAACCTTTATCTAACGAGTTACACGATACCTGGAATTTGCCTTAAAATAATCACAGTGAGGAGAAGGAGTAATGATAGAGAAGAAACAAGTGTGTCAGTAACTACTGAAACGGAGCAATGAGTAAGGAGGGTATGTTATACTGTTCACTGTACTTTTCTGTACATTTGAAATTTCCCGGAATTAAAGGTTTAGGGAAAATAAACCTCTGGTGATTCTAATGCAGCCGCCAAAACTGTATTCAAGATTTGTGGAGTAACCCCTCTGAAGCCAATTTCTTTGCAGCATGATCTTAAAAGAAACTTGTTGATCAGGAAGACTTCATACCACCTTTGAGTGTTCCAGTTTGCAAGTGCCCTTTGTGTGGCAACTAGAGATTCCCTTATTTGCAATATCAGATATCTCCCTGGAATTCACATTTCTGATTACAGAGCCTTGACTGCCCTCCCCCCTCCCTCTGATAAGTGACAGGGTAGTGGATAGATATACTTATCTCACACATGATCTGTGTGAGAACTCTGGGGAACTCTGGAGGTAGAATGTGGACTGGTTGTAACACTGATTTTTGTGATTTCAAGGAGGTGAAAACTTCTCTCCTTCTGGCCTCAAATTCCTTCAGGTTTCTATAAGAGGATATTTTAGGACTATTAAGAAAAAGTGTGGGATTGTCAAAAAAGGGTAGTAGCTACATCCACGCAGGAGGAAGCAGACACATGAAGAGTCCCTAGGGGTTCATAATGTGGTTTTTTTTCTTTTATTCTATTTTTCTTTCTTTAATTGAAGTGCAGTTGATTTACAGTGTTTCAGACATATAGCCAAGTGATTCAATTAAACATATAATATTCTTTTTCCTGATCGGCTAAGTAGCAACATCAGATTTCAGTATATAGTATATAACTCTGAAATTAGTTCTGTGCACTTGTATGTGGTTTTTGTTGTTGTTGTTAAGTATTTTATTTATTTATTTGGCAGCACTGGGTCTTAGCTGTGGAACACGGGATCTTCAGTAGAGTGTGGGATATAGTTCCCCGACCATGGATTGAACCGTGGTCCCTTGCATTGGGAACGTAAAGTCTTAGCCACTGGACCACCAGGGAATCCCTTTTGTATGTAATATGTTACACTTTTTTTTTTTAACTCTTGCTTCAGAACTTGAAAAAGGACTGGAAATGAAAGCAAAATTTGATTCCCTGAAATTCACAGGTATCAAGTTAGCCTTGGAAAAAGTCCCAGAAGTGAAAATGGGCAGAGGTGTGAGGGTTGAAAGCATTTTCATAAGGTTGAATTACACAGAAGGGCTAGTTCTGGAGGATGTCACATGAATGAGTAAGTTGGGAAATGCTGGGTTCAATGTTCAATCCACCAAAAAAACATTCAGATCAGTTCAGTTCAGTTCAGTTCAGTCATTCAGTCGTGTCCGACTCTTTGCGACCCCATGGACTGCAGCATGCCAGACCTCCCTGTTCATCACCAACTCCCGGAGTTTACTCAAACTAATGTCCATCGAGTTGGTGATGCCATCCAACCATCTCCTCCTCTGTCGTCCCCTTCTCCTCCTGCCCTCAATCTTTCCCAGCATCGGGGTCTTTTCAAATGAGTCAATTCTTCAAATTAGGTGGCCAAAGTATTGGAGCTTCAGCTTCAACATCAGTCCTTACAATGAATATTCAGGACTGATTTCCTTTAGGATGGAACATCCTAAAACATAAGAGCTTTAAAGATCAGGTGGTATTCCAAACACCATGAACTTTACGGCAGGACTGCACAGAGCCCTTAAGTTGCTACTGAGTTCTGAATGTCAAAAAGAGTGGGACGGACTCTGCAGCATTCCTCAAATTCCTAAATCTTAAGGGTCTCAGACCCAGTTGATGCACCTCCATCAGACTGACTCAGCCTCACCTCTCTCCCAGCCCCTTGTTCCTGGAGAGCCTGATGTTTCAGCCATGGTCATCATCTCATGACCTAGCACAGGTGGCTGGCTTGGCCTTCCCTGGAGTAAATCTGGGCCCCAGCAGAGCCTCCATGGTGACCACCATGGTGGGGGCAGCGCAGCTCTAGCCCTCTAACCATAAGCCTTGACAGATTTTGTTTTATTTGCTTTTTTGTAAAGCAGGTACCTGACTTAAGCTCTGATTATCATTCATTTTAAAAGAGGCAACCACTTTAAGGGGCCTATGTCTAGCAAACCCTTGGGTGCCTCTCCCCACTGAGATTCCTCTGTTTTCGCAATCTTAGTTGATTTGGCTAACTGACAATTTGGGTCACTCGATTTTTTTTTCCTCTTCTCACACTTTAAAATCCCACACTTATACTTTAAATTCATCAATAAAGAGTGAGCCTTTAAAACTGTAGGCCCCCACCCTCGACCCCAATAGAAACAGAAGACAGGCCCATGCTTTATCCCTCCCTCTCTCCACCTGTGAACTCACTGCGTGGTATGCTGTGTAACGTCCAGATCTTGTAAGTAATAAACCTTTATTTTTTAAACTTTCCTGTTGCTTAGTACTTAAAAACATCTTGAAATTAACAAGAATTACGGGGGCCGGTCTAACCACATTAGTCATTAATAAGCTGAGACCAGCACAAAACCTACGCCCAACCCCACAAGACCTGGAGGCTCCCTCACCACCTGCAGAGTCAGCTGACAGCCCTTGAGCGTCCCCCACAGCTGCCCAAAGGGTCAAGTGACATAAGGGACGCTCGGGGCATTGACGCTCTGGGAGGCAAACTCCAATCCTAAGAGATGGGAGGTGAAAGAAGCCAGTAGACAAGTCTCCCCCTTCTTCCTACTGATGAACTGTTCAAGGCACACTGTTCTTTTTGCCCTGCTAGAAGCATCTCCCATGCTTGAGCAAGCAGCCAGCTCTCTTGGTGAAGCTGTGGCCAGCTCGGTAACATGATACTTTATATATTTGCTTTCCTCGCTGGTGGCTCAGCGGGTAAAGAATCTGCCTGCAGTGTGGGAGACCTGGGTTCAGTCCCTGGGTTGGGAAGATCCCCTGGAGAAGGGAAAAGCTATCCACTCCAGTATTCTGGCCTGGAGAATTCCATGGACTGTATAGTCCATGGGGTCACAAACAGTCGGACACGTCTGAGCGACTTTCTCTTCACTTCACTTTCCTACCTGGCTTCCACTTCCCTTCACTCTGGCTGTCCTAGGAATGTAGCTGAACTATTCACTCTTTGCCTCAGGTTGTGTTTTCTAGAGAACCAGAAAACAAGGCACTGAATGAAACCTTTTCTGAAGGGTCCTGTCAAGGCCAGTTTTCCAAGGAGCTCTCATTGGGAAATGCAAGGTTGAAGGACAACTTGTTTGGTGGGATAGAAACCCGGGTTTTTGCCATTACTGTCTATTTCCTGCCCTACACTTCCTAGCAGGCCTTCTGTCTGTCTGCCCTGAACTCTCCTCACTGGAAAAAAAAGGCTGAATGAAACCTCAGCTCTTTTGGTAATAATTGGAAGAAAGCGCTGTGCATTTATTAAAACAACATATATCACAAACTCGGTCACCGTCCCTTATGTGGGGTATAGACGCTGAAATACAGTACATTATCCTTTCCTGGACCTGTGAGTACTACGAAGTCCTCCCACCAAGGAGAGGAAGTGGGCAGCTGTATCAACCTGGCTTCCTTCCCTTCTTTATAACAATCGCCAGTCACACAATGACCAGGCATTATCATACAAAAGTTCCTTTACAAAAAGCACCAAATTGGCATACATATACAAGTATACAAAAATCACATTTAAAAAATGTACAAAATATTCCATTTTGCACCAACGTAGAAAAGAATCCAGTGTGGTTGTTTCAAGCACGTTTCCAATTCTGGTTCGCAACGCTGGACACAGCGGTGGGGTCCTACTCCTAGTTCCTGCTCTCTGAGCAGAGAGAAGACACACCTCCCCGTTGCCCCTCCAGGGACCCTGACCCCTCCCACCCCGGGCCTGTCACTAAGGCAGATGGGCCCATCCCCACCCTCCCCGTCTCTCTGCATCTAGAGGGTCTCTCCCTCATCATCTCCTTACTGGTGTCCTGAAAGAAAAAGACAAAGAAAAACAAGGTGAGATGGGAACTCAGAAGGATCCAGGACTTGCCAAGCTGTGGGGAAAAAATTATCAAACCCCAATTCCTGCCTGACCTCTTCCTTTTAAAATCAAAATAGAATTTAACTGTGTGAATGCTATGGATTGCAGATCCAATGCAAAAAAACTACAGACGGCTGAAAAATTAAAGTGTTAGTTGCTCAGTTATGTCCAACTCTTTTGTGACCTCATGGATTATAGTCCACCAGGCTCTGCTGTCCATGGGATTATCCAGGCAAGAATACTGGAGTGGGTTGCCATTTCCTTCTCCAGGGGCTCTTCCCGACCCGGGGATCGAACCCATGTCTCCTGCATTGCAGGCGGATTCTTTACCCCTGAGCCACCAGGGAAGCCCCAGCGTAGTTCGCTCTTTCCAAATTTTCACAAGATGAAAATCCAAATTCTTTAATTGAAACCTTCTTTTAAAAAACAAAAGCTCCTTTTTAAAAATAATTCTACTAATTTAAAAAATGCTGACAACTAGTTTAAAAAATTTTGAATATTGACCCAAGCCTGCTTCATGAGTGCTCTATATGACTTCTGTTATACTGTGTCACTTTCTGTTTAGGAAGGTCATTTAGAGGTAAAGTGAGAAGTCTTTATTATGAATAGTTGGGGGGACTTCTCTAAGAGAAAAGGGAACGGGTTCTACCTTAAAATCTCTTTTTAATTTTACCTTAAAAACTCTTAAAAAGGGTTTAAAACCCATACTGGGGACTGGAAACACCATCCCAGTGTCACTCAGTAGGGATCTCAAGTTGTCACTGAATGAATGAATAAGTGGAGGTAGATGGATATCTCACCTTCTTCCTTCCCCTCTGTGGACTCTTCCTCTTCATGATCTTCTTCTTCAATGAACTCCTCCTCTTCCTCATCTGTGTGTGACAAAGAACAATTGCCTTAGGTTGGGGCTGGTGTCTCAGAGGAGAGGTTCAAGAGAGATCCAGGCTGGAGACACCCAGTTCAGTTCAGTCGCTCAGTCGCATCCAACTCTTTGCAACCTCATGGACTGCAGCACACCAGGCCTCCCTGTCCATCACCAACTCCCGGAATTTACTCAAACTCATGCCTATCAAGTCTGTGATGCCATCCAACCATCTCCCCCTCTGTCGGCCCCTTCTCCTCCTGCCTTCAATCTTTCCCAGCATCAGGGTCTTTTCCAATGAGTCAGTTCTTCGTATCAGGTGGCCAGAGTATTGGAGTTTCAGCTTCAGCATCAGTCCTTTCAATGAATATTCAGGGTGGATTTCCCTTAGGATTGACTGGTTGGATCTCCTTGCAGTCCAAGGGACTCTCAAGAGTTTTCTCCAACACCACAGTTCAAAAGCATCAATTCTTTGGTGCTTAGCTTTCTTTAGAGTCCAACTCTCACATCCATACATGACTACTGGAAAAACCATAGCTTTGACTAGATGGACCTGTGTCGGCAAAGTAATATCTCTGCTTTTTAATATGCTGTTGGTCATAGCTTTTCTTCCAAGGAACAAGCATCTTTTAATTTCATGGCTGCAATCACCATCTGCAGATTTTGGAGTCCCCCAAAATAAAGTATCTCACTGTCCAGTCAGGATCAAAGGGCCATGTGGTGACCTGAGGGGCCCAGGAGGTGATGGGTTTGTTCCTCCTTCCCCGCCCTCCTCCCTCCCCTGACACGCTCCAAGGCAGGGAAGCTCAAGACCTCCTTTGTTCCAATAGCAGCAGCATCTCTTCCTTGATCTGCCTGTGACCAGAGGGGACCCTGGGAATGCATACCCAGACTGTGTACCTCTGCACACTGAGCATCATTACCTGGGAAAATATGGGGAAATGCCTTGGTCCTCAGGAATCAGAGTCCTTATCCTGAAGGAATTTGCTCAGTCTTTGAAATCTGCTTGCCTCACACTCCTTGTCCAGTTTTCCCACATTCCTTAGCCTACAGGGCCATGGATACAGGGTGGGGAGCCCTTCAGGGGCCATCTACTCCTTAGTTGTCTGAAACTGAGCCCCAGATGGTGACTATGGTGCAAGCTGTGTGCTCACTTTCCCATCCTGGGGTCTTGCCTTCAAGCTCTACTCACAGGGAACAGGCCCCTTCCCTGCCCCCTCTCTCAAGTCCCTTCTTTAAGCCTTTGGGTGCCCTGAAGGGGTCAGTACAGACACAGAGTATTTGTCAAGGGTATCTGGGGAAAGGCTTGAAAAAGTTAATTCCTCCAAACTGACAACTGGGATCTGTGCATAACCCAAGGAAATTTTTTGTGTGTGGTGATTTAAACCATTATTACAATTAACTACTTAATAGCAGCATTTGCTGAGAACTTACTACGTGCCAAGTGCTAACTTGTGCTAAGGACTGTACACGCATCGCCTCATACAACCCCCAGACAACCCTTGGTGGAACCTATACTTACTGCCCATGTGGGCTCTGCATGCCCCTCACCTTTCCTTGGTTTTATTTTTTTAACTTTTATTTGATGTTGGAGTTCAGCCAGTTAACAGTGCTGTGCTAGTTTCAGGGAGGCAGCAAAGGGACTCAGTCGTACGTGGTCATGGACCCAATCTCCCACCTGTCCTTGGTTTTATTGCCTTGACTACAAAACAGAGATGACAAAAGAGCTACCTCTTAAAGTTGGTGTATTAAGCAACAGACTTCACGTCCAGGGCTCAGTGGCCAGGACACAGAAAGTTCTCAATGAATGGTAGCCATGGGTACTCTCCCCATTTACCTGTGGGGACACGGAGAGGCCCAGGGAGATTACTGAAGGCAGTGCAGGGGTTCACAGTGTCAGACCGCTCACATAGTGTGATCCACTCTTTTTTTTTTTTTCTGTTTCCCTTAAAGGTTTTTTTTTTTCATTTTTTATTTATTTTTCCCAATTATTTTTATTAGTTGGAGGCCTAATTACTTTACAATATTGTAGTGGTTTTTGCCATACATTGACATGAATCAGCCATGGATTTACATGTGTTCCCCATCCTGAACCCCCCTCCCACCGCCCTCCCCATGATCCACTCTTGATTATCTTAGTTTAGGGAGGGTGACTCCAGGGGATCTTCCCAACCCAGGGATCGAACCGGCATCTCTTACATCTCCTATATTAGCAGCCGAGTTCTTTACCACTAACACCACCTGGGAAGCCCAGATGATCTACGGCCATGCATTTACCCAAGTCCATTGACATCTCCCTGGTGACTGGCAACGTCCCTGGTGGCTGAGACAGTAGAGAATCTGTCTGCAATGCCAGAGACCCAGGTTCGATCCCCGGGTCGGAAAGATCCCCTGGAGAAGGAAATGGCAACCCATTCCAGTATTCTTGCGGGATAATCCCATGGACAGCAGAGCCTGGTGGGCTACAGTTCATGGGGTCACAAAGAGTTGGACATAACTGAGCAACTAACCCTTTCATTGACACCTCAGCTTTGGGATGTATGTCGTCCTTACCCAAGAATAGAGTATATTTGGGCTTCTGAGAATGGATTTAACACTCCAGATTCTGAAAGCTTGCAGGCAAGCAGACGCAGGAGGTGTCAAGAAGCTTTTCTTTCTCTTGCAAGCCCATTCACAGCTCTTCCCTGCCCCTACACAACCCCTACCTCTCTTTCTTACTCTCAGCAGACCACTGGAGCATCACGTCTCACACAAAGGCACATTCAACAGAACTGGAACTGCCCTCCTTCTCTTTGTTGCTAACTAGCTACCTTTCAACTGTGAAACTTTGAGCGAACTATTAACATCTTTGTTCTCCATCTGGTTCCTCATGCTTTCTTATTATTCTTCCTTTATTATTGTTATGGCTATATTGTTACAATTATTATAGGTATTCTGTGGAAAAGTAATCACAAACAGAAGCAAGGACAGAAAATATATAAATTAAGGTGCCTGAGTATCCAAGGTTATAGCAGTAGGGAGCTGAAGTTAAGACTAGATTTAGGCAATAACTAGTATATGTCTAGTACCTTACAGAGGCCTCTGAATCAATGTCTTATTTGTTGCACAGCATCTTTCGGTGGTCATTATCAGTAGGCCCGTTTGTAACCTAAGTTTAAAGTAAGGAAATGAAGCTCAGAGAGGTGGAGGGAACCATCAAAATGCCACACAAGATAAGAAGTGGCAGAACTGAGTGGTTAAGAATCCCCCTGCCAAAGCATGGAACACTGTTTCCATTCCTGGTCTGGAAAGAGTCCACCTGCGGGAGGATAACTAAGCCTGTGCACCTCAACTACTGAAGCCAGCATACCCTACAGCCTGTGCTCCAAAACAAGAAAAGTCCATGCACTATAACTAGAGAAAACCCACCACAGCAACAAAGGCCCCGTGCAGTCAAAAATAAATTTAAAAAAACAATAGAAGTAGCACAACCAGATTTGATCTTAGGTCTGCCTGATTTTATGAAGTTAAAAGACTCTTGTTCCTTGGAAGAAAAGCTATGACAAACCTAGACAGCATATTAAAAAGCAGAGACATTACTTTACCAACAAAGGTCTGTCTAATCAAAGCTATGGTTTTTCTCGTAGTCATGTATGGATGTGAGAGTTGGACTCTAAAGAAGGTTGAATGCCGAAGAATTGATGCTTTTGAACTGTGGTGTTGGAGAAAACTCTTGAGAGTCCCTTGGACTGCAAGGAGATCCAACCAGTCAATCCTAAAGGAAATCCATCCTGAATATTCATTGGAAGGACTGATGCTGAAGCTGAAACTCCAATACTTTGGCCACCTGTCGCGAAGAACTGACTCACTGGAAAAGACCCTGATGCTGGGAAAGACTGAAGATAGGAGGAGAAGGGGCTGACAAAAGATGAGATGGTTGGATGGTATCACCAACTTGATGAATGTGAGTTTGAGCAAGCTCCGGGATTTGGTGATGGTCAGGGAAGCCTGGCGGCTGCAGTCCATGGGGTTGCAAAGAGTCGGACACGACTGAGTGACTGAACTGAACTGAACTGCCTGATTCCAAGTTGCCTTTGCTATTTCTATCACCCCAAGTTCCTCCCTATAGCAGATCCATATATAATTTATTGAGCTGGGCTCATCCAGAAGTTAACTGTACAAGTTTGATGGATATCTGGGCATGTTTGGCAGTGTATCTGCCTCCACGTGGGGCTCAGTGGGAGGGAGGCTGACTTCCAGGGGAAATAACCCCTTACCTGTCCCAAAGTCGATGGTCCTCAGGGTGTCAGCTATGTGCTCTAAGTCCAAAGTAAAGTAGTCCATGTTTTCAAAGCCCTGCTCTATCTTCCCCAGCTGGCAACCCTTGGAAGCTTCCACAATGCTGTGGGGCAGAGAGAAAAGCAAGGAGGGGCACAGTGAGATCTCTGGTCCCAGAGAAGGAAGAAGGCATTTTAGCTCCAACTTACACCAGGGCACATGCTTATGTCCACACCCAGACCTTGTACCCAGAGGCTTCCCTGGAGGATGGAGTGTTTTCCCTCGGGTCACAAGCAGAATAGATATCTAAGACAGCAGGGATGCAAAGGCTAGGAACGCTAGCCCCGGGGGAAGACCCTCCCAGCAGAACTAATGCAAAGAAAGGAGGAGGTCTTCTAACCACATCAGAGGCCCTGAGGGGAACTGGAGCCTTGACTCATAGCCCTGGGGAGACACTGACCTTCTGATGAGCTGCTTGGCACTCTGTGTGGGGAGAGAAAGAGCAAAGGGTTAGAACTGCAGAAAGGGGAGCCCCAGGAAATCAGCAAAATTGGGGACCCGGCACTGCGGATGCGCACTTGGTGCCATCGCCTTGCCCAGCTTTGACCTGGTCATCAGGTTCAGCCAAACAGAACTTGGATTTTCCCTCTGTCCATGGTCTGCACAGGCCTTGGTCATTATCCTAGGACCCTCCCGTTGTGGCAGGAAGCTTGGATTCTAGGAGTACTCATCTAAGCACTCAAACACGGAAATCCCCAAGATGAGAATCACATTCTAAGCACAAAGCCCGGCCCACAGTATGTGCTTAGGAAATTTTTATTGAACTTAACTCTTCCTTACAAAATCTTACAGCTGATCCCTTCATGTTTCCCCAACAAGCTCTTCTAGGGTAGGGCTGTCTCTTTCACCTATCTCTCCATCTCAGTGACTGGCCTACAGCAGGGGCTCAGTTGATAGTCTCCACACGGGCACTGTATTTTGCAACTTGCAAAGCCATTTCACAAGCATCCTTTTATTTGATCCCCATAAAATCAGTTGAGAGGAAAGGAGGGAGGAATTGTTACATGCTCACTACGCAGATAGGGGCTTTCTGGGTAGCTCAGCTGGTAAAGAATCTGCCTGCAACGCAGGAGACTCTAGCTCAATTCCTGAGTCGGGAAGTTCCCCTGGAGAAAGGATAGGCTACCCACTCCAATATTCTTGGGTCTCCCTGGTGGCTCAGATGGTAAAGAAAGTGAAAAAGAAAGAAAGTGAAGTCGCTCAGTCGTGTCTGACTCTTTGCGATCCCATGGACTATAAACCTACTAAGCTTCTCCATCCATGGGATTTTACCGGCAAGAATACCAGAGTGGGTTGCCATTTCCTTCTCCAGGGGATCTTCCTGACCCAGGAATCGAACCTGGGTCTCCTGCATTGCAGGCAGACACTTTACCCTCTGAGCCACCAGGGAACTCAGATGGTAAAGAATCCACCTGCAAAGCAGGAGGCCTGGGTTCAATCCTTGGGTTGTGAAAATCCCCTGGAGGAGGGCATGGCAATCCACTCCAGTATTCTCGCCTGGAGAATCCCCATGGACAGAAGAGCCTGGCGGGCTGCAGTCCATGGGGTCACAAAGAGCTGGACACGACTGAGAAACTAACCACAGCACAGCACATAGAGATGAGGAGATTGAGTCATTAAATATGAAGGAGCTTGACATAACTTCCCCAAAGGTGATGATCTTCCCCTTTGGTGATCAGTGATGGAGCCCAACTTGCGCCTTGGCTCTGCTAAGTTGAAGTGCCCACACCCTCCCAGGACTGCTCACCAAGAGGAAGATGGCGCCACCAGGCTCGTCCAGAGACTGGATGGCTGTCTCCACCAGCTTGGTGGACTTGTCCAGTTGCTCCCGGTACTGCTGGATGAGGGCCTCGAGGAAGCCGAGCTTCTCCTCCTGCTCCCGCGTGATCCGCTGCAGCAGCTCGCTCTTCTTCTCATCCAGGATGGCGTACAGCGCATCAAACTTCTGGCTCAGTTCTTCTTTCACCTGGTGACTGTTCTCCTGGGCACAGAGATCTCCGAGTCACGTCCTGCGGGTCCTCCTTCCTATCCCCACCCTTCCTTCCTGGGATGGGTGTGCTAGGAATGAAGAGTCTAGAGCTGGGAGAGATTTACTGCACCCCCATTTTGCAGAACATGAAACAAAGCCTTAGCCAGAAGAAAGCATTTGCTAGGGTTTGCTTCAATGTTTGGAGGCTGGTGTCGTAGAGAAAGCTATACCTTTAAGGTCCTCAAAAGTGGAGACTGTAGGGTCAGGCAGGATGACATATGTGGGCCTCCTGTGTGCCCCCAAGTCACACCCTTTCTCCACTTTAGAACCAAAACCAGATTTGGGAAACTCTGCATCATTTGGTCCTCAGAGACGTGGAGAAGCATCTCCCCCACTAGTGGTCTCCACATTGAGGCTCCCCGCTGTCCAACACTGACGCTACATTTTAGTTTCCTTACCTGTAAACTGAGTATAATAGTAGCATATCATTAGACTGGAGGCCCCTCATGGATAATAACAACATCCTTCTTCCTTCTCTGAACCTATACTCACACAACTCTATCCATCAGAAATACAGTGATCACTCCTACCCCTCACCATGTCATTCCCAGGTCCCCACCTCAAGGGGAGATGAAAAATCATGGGTGCTTTTGCAGGAATAGAAAAGAGTCCTCTGCCTCTCCAGTCTTGCTCCTCAGAGGGTGGTCCATGGACAAGCAACTTGGGCAATACTGGGAGCTTGTTAGAAAAGCACAATCTCATGCCTCCTTCTAGACCTACTGAATCAGAACTTGAATTCTAACAAAACCTCAGGGTAATTTAAAGTTTCCCATTAAAGTCTGAGAAGCTTTAGTCTACAGCACACTGGAGAACAATGCTCTTAGAACTACTAGTTCCCTGAATAAATGCTGGGAATGGTTGAGGGGGACACTGCCTGAAGTCAGGGACCTGGTCTGTCTTCCTCACCACCCCATCCTCAGCATCTTTGGCAGAACTTGGTACCCAGCTGTCCTCAAGAAGCATTTGTGAGTGAATGGCTAAATGGATGAGTCATCCACTCCCCAGCCATCCCTGTGTGAACACTCCAGGCTCCAGGCTCCACGGGGAAGCCACCCCAGAGACCAGGTTGCCCTGGGAGGCTTTGAACCCCTAGGCCCAGCTATGCTTCCCCTCACCTTGGTCACACGACAGGAGTCCTCCAACTGAGTGATGATGGTCTGCACACGGTCGTTCCCTGCCACCAGCATGGAGATACAGTTGCTCAGCTCAGTCTAGATGGGAGGGAGGGTGGGGGAACAGGAGAGGAGAGACAAAAATAGTCTCAGAGCCTACCCCCTTGGGAGTGGCAGCAACACGGCACCCTCACTTCCCTCTCTGCTAGAAAGAGCCTCTTTCTGGGGTGCAGCTCAGGTTCAGAGCAGAGAACACCAGAGAGACACTGCACCCCTCATATCAGTGGAGGTGCAGAGAGAAGTGAGCTGCCCCAAATACACAGCAATGTGCTGGCCAAGGAGGGGCTTGTTTCTAATGAAGGGATCCAGAAGAAAAAAAAAATAGGTTGGAGAATTCTAGAAGAGAAAGATCAAGAGAAGAGAGGAACGAGGGGAGGAAGTCACTAAGTCATGTCCGACTCTTCTGCGATCCTAAGGACTGTAACCCACAAGGCTCCTCTGTCCGTGGCATTTCCCAAGCAAGAATCCTGGAGTGCGTTGCCATTCCCTTCTCCAGAGGATCTTCCCAGCCCAGAGATTGAATCTGTGTCTCCTGCATTGGTAGGTGAATTCTTTACCACTGAGTCACCTGGGAAGCCCTTTAGGATGGGAAGCCACAGCTTATTGCACGGACAGGGTGGTGGGGCTCTCACAGGCCCAGGGACCCAGGGAGAAGCCTGCCTCTTGCTGCAGGGGGATCTGGGGAGGGGTGACCAGCACAGGAAGAGGCAGCAGGGGCCCAAACCACACTGGGTTATAGAAGTCATGGCCTGAGAGGACCCGGGTGACCTGGCCCTGCGATCTGGTCTCTCCCTTGGGGCCGCACCCAGGTGCCCTCAAGTGGCTCTAAGTATAACTCATGAGCTCAGCCATCTCCCCAAGGAAGGCAAGAGCGGTTCTCCCTGCGGCCCGGGACGTCCCTCCAGGGGGACTATTCCTGAAAGGCCGGCTCAGCAGATCTACAGGGATCAAATCCACATCCTGAATCATCTGTCCAGCGGGCTCGAGCTGGGAGTGAGAGTTGCTCAGGCCAGTACCTTCTGTCCCTGGAAGACACTCTGCAGCGGGGCCACCTCGCAGGCCTTGTGGGCTCCGAACACCTTGCACATGGAGCATGTGGGCACCTCGCACGTGAGGCAGTAGATGTTGATTTTCTCATCTTCATGCTCCTTGCACATGGGGTGGCTGCCCTTCTGCAGCGGCCGACTGAAGTGGAGAAGAATCATCAGTCACATTGTGGGGTCTCAAGTCCCTGTCTTCCCCTGCAGCCCCAGGAGCCCCCCACCCCACCCCGTATCTATGACCCGAGCTCTCAGAGGTTGGCTGTCCTGAATCCTTTTCTTTTCATTCTCTGAGGACACAGAACCAGGGAAGCCAATGACACCAAGACTAGGATTCAAACTCCAATGATGGAGTCGGCCCAGGCCTGGCCAGTGCAGGACCTGGAAAAAGTTGTAGGATCCCAGAGTCATTTTGAGACGTTCTGGAAGAGAGGAAACTGGGTCCCAGAAAGGTGAATGGACTTGCCCAAGGTCGCCCAGCAAGTCAGGGCAGGGGAGGTTAGGTTCATTTGTTCTAATTATAGTCCCCAGGCTCTTGGTTACAGCAGGTTGGGCTTCCAACAAAGCAATTTATATTCATGGCCTCACTGAATTCTATATTTAATCCACCAGACTGTAATCTCTGTCGAAGCAGGGAAACTTGCCTGTTGTCTTCAGCCCTAAATCTGCAGTGTACAGTGCCTGACACGGAGAAGGTGGTGATTAAATACAGGTGGAAAGAATACATCAGTAAGCATGCCATGAAGGTGTACCAAGGCTCTGAGAAGGAGGTGGTATGTGTGCCCCAAGTCACTCAGCTAAAGCAGAGGCAGCCCAGGGCCATCCAATGGCCCAGCACAAGCCTTAATTTCCAACCTGAGAGTCTTTCCAGGATCCAGAGTTGCTTCTTTCTCTTTTTTCCCAAACACACACTCTGAGGATGACTTTCTCCCTTTGTCTCTCTCCTCTTAGGGGCTCGAGCATTTATCTATGGTTCCCTCAGGGTCACTTCCTCCCTGAGATTCAATTTTTTGAGTCTAGGTTTTACCGCCCCAGCTAACTCGACACTCATCTAGAGTCAACAGCGTGTCTACACCACGTCTGACTTGCCAGCCCCTAACACAGCAGTGCGTGTGTGCTTAGTCACTTAGTCGTCTCCGACTCTTTGCAACCCCATGGACTGTAGCCCATCAGGCTCCACTGTCCGTGGATTCCTCCAGTCAAGAATACCCGAGTGGGTTGCCATTTCCTTCTCCAGGGGACCTTCCCAACACAGGGATTGAACCCATATCCCCTGTGTCTTCAACACTGACAAGCGAATTCTTTACTACTGAGCCATGGTGGGCAGGTCATAAATGGTGACCATCCGCCGTCATGTCACTGCCTCACCTCCAAACGGCCCCGCGTGACTGAGCACACCCTGGGCATTACTGTCCCCTCAAGATCTTAAATAAGCTCCTTTTCAGACTTGTCTTTTTGCACGATTTAGCCCAGGGTCGCCCATGCTGGCAGGGCTCTCCCTTTGCCACCTGTCTCTGCCCCCTGGGAAGGGAGCTCTGGGGTGACAGCAGGTGCAGAGGTGAGGCAAGATCCTGCGGGCTGGTGCCTGTGTTCCTCATCATCCCAGATGCCCATCCTCCCAACCCCAGGCGCCCGCATCAGGGTTCAAGTCCCCACTGTTCTGCCGCTTACTCATGGTGACCTTGGACAAGTGATTTCACCTCTTTGAGCCCTGGTTTCACCCCTGAGCTACTGGGATCATGGCAGGAGTTCTCTTTGATGAATGAACAGTGCCTGGCATGGAGAAGACCCTCAATAACTATCGTCATCGTTCAGTTCTGGGGAAAGGCCTGGAAGGGTTCAAACACAGCTTCCTCTTCCTAGGTCGACTCTGGATGGGCTATTATTTTGGTGCAATGTTGATTTTATTATGATCATAATCATGATCAACAACATAATTGCATTTTTGTAGTGTTGAACTCCAGCAACATGAGAGGCAATAGCAGTTAAGAATGTTCACCATGGAGTCAGTCAGACAGGCCCCCTCTCAGCTTCACCACTTCCTAGCTGAGTGGTCTCAGACAAACCTCTGAGTCTCCATTTTCTCATCGGAAAATGAGGGTAAAAATGGCTTATAGGATTACTGTGAGAATTAAAATGGGGATAATGCATGGAAAATACTTAGTGCAGCACTGCACACAGTGGATGCTCAATAAATACTTGCCATTTTTAACACTTCCCATCAACATCCTATTTGATAGTCACAATAACAAATCTTACTGCCCATTTCTGGAGACAGAGGACATAGAGGCCCAGAGACTCACCCAAGACCCTACAGTGCTTGAGTAACAGAGTCAGAGTAGCAGACACAGTTCTCTGGTTAGAGCTTTCTCAAACAAGGACTAGTCTATCGGCTTTCTGGGGCACAGGACACAGCCTGCAAGCATGTATTCAGTGAGGGTTTGGGACTGCAAGGGCCATGAGGTCAGCAGCCTCTTGTCAGGACATGCAGATCAGTAAAGATCTCCTTTGTAGCTGTATCTCTCCCCAACATGGCACAACCTCCACCAGGCACAAATTCTGCCCAGGAGTGAGTGGCTATTTCACAAACAGGGAGACTTAGAGCTAGATGGGCTGGGCTCAGTTCAGATCAGTTCAGGCGCTGGGCTGGGTCCCAGCAATTCTCCTTCTCAGCTGTGAAACTCTGGGTAAGTGATTTTACCTCTTTGAGCCTCAACTTCCTCCTCCATGAAACAGGGATGATGAAAGCCATGCTAATCCATAGAACCGCTGTGAAGCAACAGCAGGAAGCATTCCTGGTGTTTAGCACTGTTGTTATCATTCTAGAGAAACTGGCCTTGTTCTCACTGGGTGCTTTCTCTGCTCATCAGGGCCACTTAACTGGCCCCAGTGGCTCCCTCTCCCTCACGCTCCCTCTCACATCTCATCTGTCCCCTGATTTTGGTCTCAGTATCTTTCAGGAAGACAGCCTGATGTCTGGGTCCTCTGCCATTCACTGGATGATGCCGAGAGCCAGGGCTGGGGGATAAGATGAGCCTCTGTTCATGCCTAAAGGAGACAGCTCTCTGGACTAACTGGCATAGCTCTTCCAGCTAGGGGACTGGATCCAGAGCAGGTGAAGGAGGATGGGGCCCTGAAGCGATGGACTCCGAGGATGGGCCGAGGCAGGGGGATGGCCTCCCCGTGGAGGGAGCACTGACCTGGAGCACTCCTGTTTGTAGATGTCAATGATGTTCTCCACTAGCAGATTCCGCTGCAGGCCGTACACTCCATGGCGGTCCATGATCACCTCGTGGCGGCAGGAGGGGCAGCGGAAACGGCCTCCAGACATGGCCGCGGAGCCAACCCGGCCGGTCCAGTAGGGATTGGCAGCCTGCTGGCGACAGGGGCGGAGGTGAGGCCTGGGCTCCCTCCTCGGCTCCTTCCCTTTCTGACCTCCGCCTGTCTTCCCCCTTGATCACCACCACCATTCTCATCAAACCACACGACTTAAAGCTTCCCCTTGGCTCAGACGGTAAAGAGTCCGCCTGCAGTGTGGAAGACACAGGTTCGACCCCTGGGTCGGGAAGATTCCCCTGGAGAAGGAAATGGCAACCCACTCCAGTATTCTTGCCTGGAAAATCCCATTGATGGAGGAGCCTGGCAGGCTACCGTCCATGGCATTGCAAAGAGTTGGACACAACTGAGCGACTTCACTTTCTTTCCTAATATGAGAGAGCCAGCCCACTTATACAAGGAGAACCTGAGAAGAAACTAAGGAATCATCAGGTTTGGAGGTCAGCAGACCAAGGCTCAAGTCACAGTAATTCTCGGAATGACTTTGGGTGAGCAACCTTTTCTCATCAAGCCTCGGTTTGTCCATTCATGAAATGGGCATGTAATTAGAGCCAGCTCCTAGAGTTGCTACTTTAAAGAAAAAATAGAGAACATTCTGTAAAGTGCTTCTGGGGAACATTGAGGCCTGTCTCCCAGCCAGAATGGACACCCACTCCCATTCTTTTCTTAAGGAGATGAAGCCCCTCCTGCCCCCCCATGATAGGAAACAGTTTCAAGGGGAAGATGCCTGTACTGTCCAGTGCCTCTCAGGCACCCTCCTCCTAAAGATCTGGGCCCCCTGCCACTGCGGAGCTGGCTCCAGCCTCTGGGGTCTGGTTTCTCTCTCCTTTCTGCCTGCCTCTCCCACTTATCACTTGAGGCATTTGACTCCTGATTGGAGAGTCAACTGCGGTGCTTAGGACAGGGGTGGGGTAGCTGCAGGCAGGGTGGGGAGGGGACAAGTGCGTCATGGAGAAGGAATGGGTCAGCCAGAGCCGCCTCCCCAGCCCCATCGACCCCTTCCAGAGACTTCGGCAAGGGTTCATTTCAAAGGGGGAAAAAAACAAGCCCAGTTTGGAAGGGTTCCGGACTAAGAGAGGAGTTTTCTTTTAGCTTTCATCACAGGAAGACTGAGTAGCTGCCCGGGGCCCCAGTTCTATGCCAGGCCCAGCACTGACCTGGAAGATGTCGTTGGCACACTTCCGGCAGAGGTTGTGCTGGCACGGCAAGATGACCACCGGCTTGGTAAACATCTCCAGGCAGATGGGGCAGATCAGCTGCTTCTCCAGGTTCTCCATGGGGTTTCCATCCTGGATCAGGCTCGACTTATAATCCATATTGTCCTAGGGACAGACGTGGGGACCCACCTGGCTGCCTCCTTCACCTGCCTTGCTCTAAGTAGACCTGGGGGTCTTGTCTTTGTCACAGAATACCCGCCCGGAGTCTCTTTGCCTTCCTCTCCTGGCGCCCAAATTCTGCCTTGGTCTGAGGCCCCTCTGATATTTATAGCTGGGCCCTGGTCACATGAGCCCCAAGAGGAGACCAGCTGAGCATTCCGGTGCCAAGTGGCTGGCGAAGCTTGAGTTTCCTCCAGGCCTGAAAGACCAACCCTCTCAGATCACATGTAAGGATGAGCCGTCACTGTTCCCTTGGGACGGGGGTCGTAAACAAGAACAGCTTGTTCGTGGGCAGGCTTGGGGCAGGACTGGTACCCAGAGTTTCCTCCAAAAATTAGTCTCCTCCCACAGCAGGCTGGTAAGGAGTGAGGGGGCCACTGGGGTTTGTGGGGTTAACAGCCAGTGCCCTCTCACTGACCTAAATAAGTCCATCCCTTCCTCTGGAGTCCTGGGAAACTCCCCAGATAAGTCCTACCCCGAGCACAGCATGTTGCTAAAGACCCTGAGATGTCCCCAACCAGGGCTAGACCATCCCTCCATCCCTTGGTCACTAATTCCATTTTTTTTTTCTTTGTTTTCTTTCTGGATTGCATGTAGGATCTTAGTTCCTCAACCTAGGATCGAACCCATACTCCTTGCAGTGGAAGCGCTGAGTCTTAACCACTGGACCTCCAGGGAAGTCCCTAATTCCATTTTAATACAAGGGTTCCTTCCCTTGATACAGAGTCTGTTTCCTCATTTTATAGATTTTGACACTGAGGTTTAAGAAGGAAAGAACCTTATTCAAAGTGATTTGGGAAGTAAGTGGCAAAGACACGAATATTATTCATTCATCAGACACTGAGCGACTAAACAACAGTGACAATCTATACATCAGGCAACAAGGTGAGAGATAAATGAGTAATCCTTTTTCTTGCCCTGGGAAACTCACAGGCTAGGAAGGGAGACAGACACAAATAAGTGTCATGTAGTATCCCGAAGCACTATGTACCCACTTAGACATTATCCAGATGTTCCCCTCTGCTTTCTGCACGAATTTAAATTTTTCTCCACATCCTTCTGGGCCGTCTTCCATGTTGGCTGGTAGAAGTCACTGTTGTTGTTCCGTGGCAAAGTCAAGTCTGACTCTTTGCGATTCCATGCACTGCAGCCCATCAGGCTTCCCGGTCCTTCACTATCTCCCAGAGTTTGCTCAAACTCATGTCCATTGAGTCAGCGATACCATCCAACCATCTCATCCTCTGTCACTTCTTCTCCTCCCTCAATCTTTCCCAGCATCAGGGGCTTTTCCAATGAGTCAGTTCTTCGCATCAGGTGACCAAAGTATTGGAGCTTTGGTATCAGTCCTTCCAATGAATATCCAGGACTGATTTCCTTTAGGATGGACTGGTTGGATTTCCTTGCAGTCCAAAGGACTCTCAAGAGTCTTCTCCAGCATGACAGTTTGAAGTCATTAGGGCAGGTCTAATGTGTTTAAGGTAGAAAGTCATGCAAAGGGACATGGCTATAAGGTGCTGGTATGAGAGTGGGAACACTAACACTGGGCCCCAGGATGAGCCTAAAATTCTGTAGAACCTACAGGAGGAGTGTCCAGGATCTCACAAAGAAGGGGCAGTGGGAGAGTAAGTTTGATGACCTCAGCCTAGAGAGGAGTGGATGGTTGAAGCCCTGAGATAAGGCCTAGTGAGTAGTAAGGACAGAGGAGCCAACTTTGTGATGGGGAGGGAATGGGAAGGAGAAGAAGAGGGGCAATCTTTCACAGAAAGAGGAGGAGTCCTAGAGGACAAGGACTGGGAAACTTTTTAAAAGTATCTCCTTTTTAAATATTTATTTATTTGGCTATGCCAAGTCATAGTTGCAGCATGTGGGATCTTTAGTCATCACACATGGAATCTAGTTCCCTTATCAGGGATCAAACCTGGGCCCTCTGCATTTGGAGTGTGGAATCCCAGCCACCAGACCACTGGGCAAACTCAAGGGATGGGCAATTTCAAGGAGAAGGTGGTCCCCCGCGAAAGTCAATGGCTAGTTTTTTTTTTGAGCACCTACTATGTGCTGGGCACTGGGCTAAGCAGTTCATGATCATTATTTCATTTTGTCATCTCAACAGCCAACAGGTACAACAATGTAAGAGTCCTCAGATTCCTCAATGTAAGAAGTCCCCATTCCTCAGATGAGGACACTCAGGCAGAGAGAAGTCAGATAACTTATATGAAGTCACACAGCCTGGCCCTAGGACAAAACCCAGATATATTTGACTCAAGTGCCCAAGCTCCTCATGTCTCTATTTGAACTGCAGGTCAACCCTGCCAGGCCAGCCAGGAAGAGGATGAGAGTTGAAATGAATCTGTCCTTTCCTCCTTACTTGGTTTTGTTCAGGCTTAAGGTAGCACGGTTCTCTGGGAAGGAGGGCCTTTTCACAGCCACAGGAGACAAAGGCTTCAGCCTGTCATGGTATCCCATTCTCCTTTGTCTAAGTGACTTGGTTATGGCCAGGGAGACCCGAAGGCTAGTGGAGGTAGGTTAAAGATAAAGGATTCCCTCCCTGATAAAAAGTGCAAGAAGAAAGCTTCGTGCTTGCCTTTGAATGAGGTAATAAGGGACAAGTCTGAGAAGGAAATCAATCCCCTGAGTATGGCAGAGAGGAACTGCAGAAAGCACTGGGGTCATTGATGCCATCATTGTGCTGCCAGTTTACCTGCCCCTGGAACTGCCCTCTAAGATGTGAGAGAACAAACGTCATGACAGTGTAATTAATCTGTTACTTATAACACAGAGAGCTCTGCATCCATTAAGGATTCCAACTCCCATATGTCAATGATTCTCAAATCTCTAATTCAAGTTCCGGTCCTTCTCTTCCTTAAGCTGAAGATTTGTTGGAAATCTTCACTGGGATGTCTCAATAGCCCCTCCAACTCACCATACCCCGAACAGAACACACAATCTCTGCACCCCACCCCACCCCCACCAAGCTCCTGCTTCTATATTCCTTTGTCTCATATCTCAGTAAATAGCACTCCCATCCAGGCATTTGCTCAGACCAAAAAGCTGAGGGCCATGCTAGGGCTCCTCCTTCCTCCTCACTGCACACCCAGTCAATCTCTGTATTAAACACATGTCCACCTTCACATCTCACTTGTCATCTTGCCATCTGGTTCTCCCTCTGGACTTGGAAGACTCTGAGGGCAAAGACTGTTTCTATTAGTCCTGTACCTCCAGCACCTGACACATAGTAAGCACAAAGGAAATGTTGCTTAAGTGAGTGGATGAGTGAATGAATTAAACAGAGGCAGCAGGGTTACTGTCAGACTTTGGGGAGACTGGGATGCTTGAGCACATTTTTCTTGGCTGAGATGGGGCAGATCGTGGAAATGGGGGATGGAGTTGATGGAGTAAATTCTAAAGCCTTTGAAAGGCACTTCCCTGGTGGTCCAGGGGTTAAAAATCCACCTGCCAATTCAGGGGGACACTGGTTCGATCCCTGGTCGGAGAAGATCCCACGTGCCACAGAGTAACTAAGCCCCTGAGCCACAACTACTGAGCCCATGCTCTAGAACCCATGAGCCGCAACTACTGAAGTCCGCATGCTCTAGAGAGCCCGTGCTCTGCGACAGGATAAGCCACCTCAATGAGAAGCCTGCTCGCCACAACTAGAGAAAGCCCATGCGCAGCAACGGAGACCCAGTGCAGCCAAAAATTTTTAAATAATTAAGAAAATAAAGTCTTGGGAAGGAGAGGGACATGCCAACCTTTGAGTTGGGAAGATAGGAGAGAGGAAAGGTTGGAGGTTAAAATCAGAGATGTTGGGAGATAGAGGGAAATGTGCTCGTATTGATGACCTCCGTCAGTTGAAAGAGTCGAGGTCACCTTCTGAGGCTGAGGCAGGGGGATGAGTAGCATGAGTGAGTGGTGGAAAAAGTTTGGACCAGCCATTGTGAAACACAGGAGGAAGTGCCCTAGAGAGGGGTGGAAGGACTCTGGGAGCAGAAGAGCCTCACTGATGTTTCCCAATACAGATTTGCCATTTGAGAGGAGCCATTGACATGGCCCTGTTGACTTTCACCAGTCACACTTGGCAGTCCAGGTGCAAAAGCCACGCAAATGGACAGTGGGATCGACTCCAGCCTGGGAGCTGGCAAGACCAGTACTGCTGAAAGTCAAGGGGTGAGAAAAGGAAATTCCCACATGGGCCATGCTGGGCCGCAACACATGTCTTGTCATTTAATCCTCACAACAGCTCTGCAAGGGAGATATTTTGATCTTTGTTTTTCCCAGGAAGAAATGAGACTCAGAGAAGTAACTAGCTTGGCCAAAGTCACACAGCCCGGAGGAGGAGAGCTGAGCTGGGGTTCACATCCGAGGGAGCCTGACTCCCAGATCTGTGCTCCTCATATTGAAACATTAATCTAGTGCTTATTGCATACCAAATAGTGTGCTATGCCCTTTTTCATCCAACCCTCCCCCTTGTTCAGTCTTCAAAATAACTCAGTGAGGCAATCCCCTGATGGTCCAGTGGTTAGGACTCTGAGCTTTGGCTGCCAGGGCCCAGGTTCGATCCCTGATAGGGGAACTAAGATCCCACACATCGTGCTGTGCAGCCAAATGAAAAATAAAGTCTTTTAAAAAATAACTCAGTGAGCCAGGGATCAGGATTTTCCCTGTTTTGCAGCTGAGTTACAGAGGGGGACTAAGTCATCTGACCAAAGTCTCCCAGCCAATGAGTGGCAGAGCCAGCATCCGAAGAAGGAATTCATAAACCAGTATCATTACCAGTTATTAGAACATGCCTGAAGCTGTGGACTGACAGGCAAAGACAAACATGTAGAATCAGTGGTGCATCTGAGCCTGGAGCAGGTAACTGCTACACTATACTGCTTCTCTCTTTGCAAGTCTCTGCACATCTTCATTTTTATATTGTTTCTCAATTAAAATTCCAACCATACAAAAGTAGAGAGAATTTAGTGTAAAGAATTCATGTGGCCAAACCCAGATTCAGTTCTTTCTAACTTTTCCCCACTCTTACTTCATCTCTACCCTGACACATTGCTTTTTCCTAGGATATTTTAAAAACAATCCTAGTCATCAAGTCATTTCATCCTTAAATACTTTGGCAAGCATTTCTAACAAGGATTCTTTTTTTTTTTTTTTACATAATCACAAGCCATTATTTTAGCAAAATAACAAAAATTTCTTAATATTATTAAATCCCAGGCCATTTTCAGAGGCTACTGCTTGTCTCAAATGTCTTTTTAGTTAATTTGTCAAATCAAATCCAAAAAAATTAAAAGATCCAAATAAGGTCTTACATGCGGAATTTTGTTGTTTTTGTCCCATTGACCTCTTTTCATCTATAACAATCACCTTCACTACCATTATTTGTGCCACTGATTTGCCTTTTTGATTTTTCTTTTTGATATATCAGGAACTGAAGCTCAGAGAGGTTAAGTGACTTACGGAAGGTCACCCAGCTAAGAGCTAGACTTCTTATTTGGGACTGCCCCCAAAGTCTGTGTTACTAGTAGCAGGAGCTTTAGTGCCAGAGGGGGTCCCAGTTTTAGTGCCAGAGGAGTCAGGCAAAGCAGCAGAGAGAATGGTCTGGGCCTGACAAAGAGAAGGTAGATAGGGATGGAAGTGATAACAGTAACAACACTATTTTTATTTTTTGACTGATTCAGTGCTTGCAAGGGGCTGGACATCTACTCAGAGCTCCATGGTACTGTTTCATTCAGTCCTAACTACAACCACAGGTAGGTCATACTTAATCCCATTTCACAGATGAGGAAACTGAGGCACAGCTTGGCATACGGGGTTACCCTAAGTCCCACAGCTAGGGGAATAGGGCAATTTAACCTCAAAGTCTGTGCTCTTTTTGATTGTCACTGGAGAGGGGACTTTTCAGAAAACTGAGATTTTGAGGCCTCTTGGTTGGGGGAGAGAACACTGGCCCAGGAGCCAGACACCTGGGCTCAGGCTCCAGGTCTGCCAGAGACAAGCAACGTGACACCCAGGAAGCCACACCCACCACCAGTGTCTTCATCTGCCAAAGGGAGTGACCCTAAGAGATGATTCCTGAAGGTGCTTGCCCCTCCCCAGGGGCAGGGTTCTCAGAGGAACTCTTCCCCGGGATGGATGACGCAGGCCTGGGGGCAGTGATGCTGGAAAGGAAACCACCCTCCATCTCTCCTTTCATGTCCGCATGGCTCGGGCTTGCTTGGATGTTTTCTTGGTGCATCACAGTGCAGATCCTTTCCACGTGTGCAGAGCCTGCCGTTCTCCCTGCGGTCCCCGTGACCTGCCCTGGAGGGCGGGGTCTGCCTGCCTCCCCCTCTGGAATTCCCCTCAAGCCTCTGTGGCACCTGGAGTACCCTCAGAAAGGATGTGGCGAGGGTGACTGTTTTTCTTACAGTTTGAGATGGCTCTCACATGCTTCGATGTCATCCTCGTTGAAGAATCATTCTGAATCACAGGATCAGACAAATAAGTCATTGGCTCAGAGGCTAAAGCCAGAGTAGTTGCCAGAGGCAAGTCCAAGGGGTCTAGGGTGTGGTGCAGTGCCCCAGGTGCCAGGGCAAAGCCCACTGGGCCTGGCCCACATGCCATGGAAAGGCATCCAGGATCTTACTACTCAGGGCTGGAAGCCCTCTAGACATTTTCCTTCTGTCCCCAGATCCAGATGACCATGTGGGCAGCTACACGGACTCTCAGGAGTAGGTGGTGTTTAGAGAAAGGGCTGCCCCAGGGAACACGGTGGACCAATAAGGTCTGAATGGGCCTCTACATAAATGATCCTGAACTCAAGTATCAAAAGTGCTTTATAAACAATGAGATGCAATAAACCCTTACTATAAGGTCCTGAGATTGCAGAGCAACAAGGAAGAGACTACCAGGCACTAATGGATTTGAGTTCAAGTTTAAATGGCAACCCACTCCAGTACTCTTGCCTGGAAAATCCCATGGACAGAGGAGCCTGGGAGGCTACAGTTCACGGGGTCGCAAAGAGTCGGACACGACTGAGCAACTTCACTTCACTTCACATATCAGTCCTGTTATTTTGAGCAGGTTATTTAACCTCTGTGTCTCAGTTATCTCAACTGTAAAATGAGAGTCAGGTAGAGTAGTGATATCTCTGGGTCTTTTCAGCCTGGAAAGTCTAGGGTTCTAGATGATAGCTTCCAACACTCTACCCCTTGCTGAAAATTCATGGTGCAGAGAAGGGACTCCATTTGCCCAGGCATATGGCACATACCTGGCAAGTGACAGACATTCAGCAAATGTTGTTGTTAATATTTTCTGACAGGGGACTAATACTGGCTGTCATTTACTGACAGTCACTATGGATGAACCCCATGGTCTATGTGTTATCTATTGCTGCACAACTTATTTTCACAAAACTTAGCAACTTAAAACAATAATAAACATTTATTGTTTCACACAGTTTATGTGGGTCAGGAATTCAAGAACAGCTCTTTATTAACTTATGAGGTCAAAACTATTATCACAGTGGTTCCAGTTCAGTGTCTCTAAGGAAGTTCTAGTGAAGATGTTGGTGCTGGGAGTATAGTTCAGTTTATCTTAAGGCTTGGCTGGAGCTGGAAGAGCCACTTCCAAGATGGCTCATTCACATGGTTGACAAGTTAGTGGATGGCCTTAATTCCCCAGCAAGTGTATGTCTGCACAGGGCTGCTTGAGCATCCTCATAGCATGGTGGTTGACTTCCCCCAGGGAGAGTGATCTGAAAGAGCAAGACAGAAGTTGCCACTGGCAAAGTCCATTGACAATTCCCAGAAAGTACAAATAGAATCTGGGTAATAAAAAAAAATCAAATCTTTTTATCCCCTTTTGTGTTTACCTTGGTTTCACTTTCTTCTAGGGTACCACATGCAGAGGCCTTGGCACCTGGCACTTCAGACCAGAGTTCCCACTGAGAAACGGCTGCACCCGGCGCTTCAGCTTGGTGGGCCACGTGCAGAAGTCCTGCACACGACACTGCAATTCAGGATGGCGATGGCGGTGGCGGGCCGTGTGCAGAGATGCTGCTCCCAGCAGTGCCGTCTAAAGCCAAGAAAGGCACAGCTACGTCTGACCCGCAAGAGCTCTGCCCCTACTCTCTGCTGATGGGAACCCTATAAAGTGGCCCTGCTAATGGCCTTTTGAGGAGAGCGTGTACTCTAGAGTGAGAACTAGCACCTCTCTAGTCTTTGATTAAAGAATATAGCTTTCATTTGCTTCTGAACCAAGCTCAGGCTTAGAACTCGATCTTGTTCGAATAGCTCAGACAACACTGGGTCTGAAAGATCCTTGTCAGGGACCAACTTGAGAGGACCGTTAACAACATTCTGGCACCCTGAATGGGACGCAGTGGGCCTTTTTAACCTGCACCTATCCACAAGGCTCCAAACTCGCCCCAGCTCCAGCAAGACAATGGTGGAGGCTTTGGGAGGTTAGCCTGAGAAGGTCTGACTCTGACCTTTGGGTCCACTCTGATGGGGTAGGATGGCAGCAGCCCTCAAAGTCAGTGCAACTTTGCCCAGAAATCTGATACCAGGTGCGGTGCACACACAGCGTAGCCCTGTGTGTGCAAGGCTCTGCCCCTTGAGAGGATCACACTGCGATATCGCTGGGGGTCGGAGGCTGAAATTCATGCGTGTCTGCCTGCTGCCTCAGACTGGCCTTTTCTTGGTACCAGACACCCAGGAATGATGGGGGCCTGTGGACAAAAGGGAGCGGCAGCAGTTTTGCCCTCTGTCTTGCCAGGAGTGCTGTCTTCTTGACCCCTTCACAAGGCAGTGTGGTTGCACCAGGAACTTTTGTTCTCCTCACCAACTTCCAGGGATCAATGGCAGCATTCTTCATAGTCACTTTCAGTTTGGTAAAGGAAAGTGACCAGCCCCGTGAGCTAAGAGGTGAGACTAAGGGAAGACCCAGGGAATGAGGATGCCTGACAAAAATGGAATGAGGGCATTTGATCCAAGTTCAGAAAAAGGCTCCCAAAGGAGGTAACAACCTGTGACTTGACTTCTTCTGGTCAGTGCTAATTTCTCTGAAATGGGGTGGGGAGCCCTGAGAACCACTCCCCCAAAATAGCAGAGATATAGAGGAGGAAAGGTCAGAGGATAAAAAGGCCCAGACGCAAGCCCACGTACTATTGGCTATTTACTCTCCAAAGTCAACTGGTTGGTACAGGAATTTGGACTAAGAGCCCCCAGAGACACTCACTCCGATAAGTACCCCTGGCTCCCACCGAGGGATAGCAAGCTAGGAAATTAGGACCTCATCAGTGCTCCATACATAAACAAGAGGGTCACCGAAGATAAAAATGCCTTTGTCGCCCCTGAAAAGGGGCAGATTCTGACCACTACCCTCAAAGGTAGATGGTCCAAACAGATGAAGAAAGACAGGCCAGGGGGCTCCTAAGCTACCTTTCCAATTGACCCCTGTGGAGACCCAGCTGAAATTGCACCTAGGAAGGAAACCTACTGAATTCTTAGTGGATAGCAGTGCCACTTTCTCAGTTCTGAACACCAGATCAGGCAAACCCAGTCACAAGAGATGACACTTCAGGGAAGGCATTCATAAAGCCACTAGAATGTAAATTGGGTGAACATATGCTAATTCCTTCCTGAAAGTGAAAGTTGCTCAGTCGTGTCCGACTCTTTGCAGACCCCATGGACTAGAGTCCATGGAATTCTCCAGGCCAGAATACTGGAGTGGGTAACCTTTCCCTTCTCCAGGGGATCTTCCCAACCCAGGGATCAAATCCAGGTCTCCCGCATTGCGGGCAGATTCTTTACAAATTGAGCCACAAGGGAAGCCCAAGAATACTGGAGTGGGTAGTCTATCCCTTCTCCAGTGGATCTTCCCAACCCAGAAATCGAACAGGGGTCTCCTGCATTGCAGGTGGATTCTTACCAAGTGAGCTATCAGGGAAGCCCCATTCCTTCCTATATGTCCCCAAAGGCCTTGTACCCTTGCTCGGAAGAGATATCTTACATGAATTAGGTGGGTTACTACCCACCTAATGGGAGACAAACTGGGGACTGGCATTCCCTTAGACAAAGGACACAAGATGACAGTGTTCATGGCTGAGAACAAACCTCCACGGATACAGCAAGTCGACCTCCCCAGAGTGAATCCCAAGGTCTGAGTACAGTGACTTGTGGGATGAGCCGTGGAAGCCAATCCCATGACAGTCCATCTAGAATCTGGGCATACCCGGCCCCTAGGAAGCAGCACCCTCTCCATCAGGAGACCTTGTTGAGCACTGCCCCGGTCAGACAGGGCCTAACTGACCAGAGCATCATTAGACCTTGCCAATAACCTTGTAATACTCTCATTCTCCCTGAAAAGTTCAACGGGGCAAATCGGGTGGTACGGGACCTCAGGGCAGTCAGAGAAGCCACACAGGCTATACACCAGTAGTCCCTATTCCTTACACATTGCTGGCCACTCGACGGTCCACCAGGCTCTGGTATTCTGTATTAGACTTAAAAGATGCCTTCTCCTGATTCCATTGGCCCAGAGTCACGAGAAATTTTGCTTTTGAGTGGCAGGACCCAAATACGCAACAAAAACAACACTGCTGGACATTCCTGCCACAGGGTTCAAAAATCCACCTATCATCTCTGGGGAAATGTTAGCTAAAGACCTAGAAGATCTATGTCTAGAGGAGTGAATCCTTCTCCAGTAGGTAGGCGGCATTCTGACCACCAACCCTACTAAGGAGACATCTGACAAAAATACCATAACCGCCCTGAATCACTCAGCCAATAAAGGATATGAGGTATCCAAGTGTGTGCTCAGTCGCTCAGTCGTGTCTGACTCTTTCAGGCCCCATAAGCTGTAGCCTGCCAGGCTCCTCTGTCCATGGGATTTCCCAGGCAAGAATACTGGAGTGGATTGCCATTCTCTTCTCTAGGGTATTTTCCCAACCTAGGGATGGAACCTGCATCTCCTACAACTCCTGCATTGGCAGGTGGATTCTTTACTACTGAGCCACCTGGGAAGCCCCATGAGGTGTCCAAGAAAGAAGGCTCAAAATCACAAACTAGGATGACCTACCTAGGCCTCATTCTCACAGGAGGTCAGAGAAGCCTAACCTGGACAAGCTATTTGTAGCCTTGACCCTTCTAAAACTAGAAGACAGTTTTGGCACTTCCTGGGGATGGCCTGATTTTGCAGTATCTGGATCCTTGAAAGTGAAAGTGAAGTCACTCAGTCGTGTCCAACTCTTTCAGACCCCATGTAGTATATAGCCTACGAGGCTCCTCCATTCATGGAATTTTCCAGGCAAGAGTAATGGAGTGGGTTGCCATTTCCTTCTCCAGGGGATCTTCCCAGCCCAGGGATCAAACCCAGGTCTCCCACATTGCAGGCAGACACTTACTATCTGAGTCACCAGGGAAGCTCCTATCTGGATCCTTAACTATGGTCTAATAACTAAGTCTCTATATGAAAAATTGAAAGGAAAGGTTGATAATCCTTTGGAATTTAGAATGTGGAGGGGTCTTCGAAGAATTTAAAAAAGCAACTACTTCAGGCCCCTGCTCTGGCCCTCCCGGACTTAGCTAAACACTTCCACTTTTATATTCATGAGAGATGGGGAATAACCCTTGAGGTATTAGCTCAAAAACTGGGACCTCCTTACCTGGGTGGTTGTTTATTTCTCTAAACAATTAGATAAACCCCTAAGGGATGGCCTCCTTGCCTATAGGCTGTAGCAGCTACCACAACTCACTAAAAAAAAAGGTTGAAAAGTTAACATTCAGTCAGCCAGTCACAAGATAGACACCACACGAGGTTTAGGCTTTAGTAAGTTTTCAGGGAACAGAGTTTACTCTAGCTATGACAAACCTAGACAGTGTATTAAAAAAGCAGAAACATCACTTTGCTGACAAAGGTCTGCATAGTCAAAGCTATGGTTTTTCTGGTAGTCATGTACGGATGTGAGAGTTAGACCATAAAGAAAGCTGAGCGCCGAAGAATTGATGCTTTTGAACTGTGGTGTTGGAGAAGACTCTTGAGAGTCCCTCGACAGCAAGGAGATCAAACCAGTCAATCCTAAAGGAAATCAACCCTGTATATTCCCTGGAAGGTCTGATGCTGAAGCTGAAGCTTTAATACTTTGGCTACCTAATGTGAAGAGCCGACTCATTGGAAAAGACCCCGATGTGGGGAAAGATTGAGGGCAGGAGCAGAAGGGAACAACAGAGGATGAGACAGTTGAATGGCATCACCAACTCGATGGACATGAGTTTGAGAAAACTCTGGGAGATGATGAAGGACAGGAAAGCCTGGCATGCTGCAGTCCATGAGGTTGCAAAGAATCGGATACGACTTAGCAACTGAACAACAACAACAAGGGAACAGAATGACTGTCTCCCAGAAGGTTAATTCAAGTTCAGGCTATTCTTTTAGACAACACAGTGGCTACCGTAAAAACCTGTCACATGCTAAATCCTGCCACCCTGCTACCCACAGAAATAGGGCCCCTGACACATGATTATACAATACCATAGACATGATCTGTCACAGTTGCCCCAACCTAGGAAGTAAGTCTCTCCCAAATGCTGAAGAGGAATGGTTCACAGAGAGGAATAGCTTTATGAGAGACTGAAGAAGCCCAGCAAGCTACACAGTAACCTTCTAGACCCAGTCATGGAGACATGAAGCCTACCCCTAGGGACTTCTGCCCAAAAGGCCCTCACCGAGGCCTTAGAGCTTGAGACAGTGAAGATCTTAAAGGCTAATACAGATTCCAGGTATTGCGTATGCCATCCTCGACACACACAGAGCTATTTGGAAGAGGAGAAGTATGCTTACTGTGGAGAATAAATAGGTGACACATGGTTTAAGCATATTGAAACTCTTAGAAGTAGTACAGCTTCCATAAAAGGTGGCAGCGATTCACTGTAGGGGTCACTAAGGAAGGATATCAATAAAGAGAAATAGGATTTCCCCAGTGGTCTTGTGGATAGAACTCTCTTGCTCTCAATGCAGGGGGCCTGGGTTCAATCTCTGGTCAGGGAGCTATATCCCTCATGCCACAGTTAAGAGTTCCATCCTGTAACTAAGACTCAGCACAGCCAAATATATATATATATATACACACACACACACACACATATTTATACATATATGTTATATATGTGTTATATATATGTTGTGTGTATATGTGTGTTATATATATGTTGTGTGTATGTATGTTATATATATATATATATATGTTATGTATGTGTGTGTGTATATATATATATATATATATATATATATATATATGACAGGGAAACCTGGCATGCTGCAATCCATGGGCTCACGAAGAATTGGACACAACTTAGCGACTGAACACACACAGATATATATTAATATATAAAGAGAAACAACAAGACAGACACAAATGCCAAGAACCAGTAACTTGGGAATTACCCCTCATACCTTCAGATTCACCCAATTATTTCCCAACATGCACAAAGGAAGAATTTGACCAAGTTTCAAAACAAGGCTTCAATAGAGATCTAGGAGGCCATGAGTGGCTAGTTAGTGAATGTGCAGCTTATCAGGCCACCAGAGGGGCTCATCAAGGAACTCACTGCGGGAGAGAAGCCCTTTACTGAGCTGAAGTCATGGTACCCCGTGGCACAAAAAGTAAAATCAGTCAGCTAGTTGAGACATGCCCCATTTGCCCGATAAACTTCAACAGCAGATCCTGCAGAGGCCCCCAGATGAGACCCGTTCAGACCAGAAGGACATATCCTGGGGAAGACTGGCAGATTACTTTCACTGTCATGCCGAGAGGACTAGGCAACTTCAGCTATCTCTCTGGTGCTAGGACACATATATTCTGGGTGGATAGAAGCAGGCTCTGATAGAACCGAAATGGCAGCTGAAGTGGCTAACACATTACTAGAAGAAATAATCCCTAGGTTCAGGTTCCCAGGATCCCTATAAAATGATAATAGTCCAGCATTTTGTGTTTCAAGTGATGAAGAGAATAACCAGTTTGTGTCCTGGGCATAAAATAGACTTCACAATCAGCCTGAAGACCCCAATGACCAGGGAAAGGAGAGATATCCAAGCAAATCTTGAAATGGGCCTTAGCCAAGTTTTGTCAGGAAACTCAAGAAAGCTGGAACAAGTTGCTTCCGATTGTCTTGCTCTGCATGTGATTAGCCCCAAGAGTTAAGTGCATTTGAACTCATGTATGATAGATCCATTCCCCTAGCCCAAGAGAAAGGATGCCTCAGCCTCCTTGAAATGGAACAACTCAAGTATGTCCTCCAGGTAGGAGAAACCATGAAAGCTGTCAATGAATATGGTAACCAGGTATTGCCCACACCCACTGACCTGACCCTACACACCTTTCCACCAGGAGACTAGGTGTACCTAAAAACCTGGAAAACCAGCAGCCCACAAGAGACCCTGGTCATCACTGCCTTTGCACTGAATCTTCTTTGCCCCACCTCCCTGGACACACTTACCTCAGTGCTTGCAAAATGAAGGCCTTTTACTTCCAATTTATACTTCCCATCTTAAAACATGCTTCCTACTATTACCTCATGGTGAACAAATTTCTTCTATAATGTGACCAGAGATATTCAGGAAGGATAGAACCCCACTAATTGTTAGACCTGTCTCGTCCAACCTGAAACAAGAAAGGACCATCAGACATATTTAAGAGGAACCCCAATAACCAAGGAAGAGATGCTAAATAGCACCCTCCTCCCAACTGGTAATAAACTGTAAACAAGTTGAAGGCACAGCTGGTCACACTTACGGACCAACAGCATCAACAATTATGTAAGTCAGGCCATCCAACTCAACAAAGTTGAGTTTTGTACCTGGATGCCCCAACATGATCCTGGATATACTCACATGGATGAAAAACTAGAGCTCTGATGCTTCAAGGATTCAAACAAATGACACAGGGCCAGTGTGCTTATGAAGAGGATATGCGTTCTTGGGTAAGCCTCCAAACTCAACGGGGCGTTGGGCATCTGAAATCTTAGAGGGGATACATCATCGTAAGGACTGGGACCAGATCCAAACTTCTTTTTTTTTTTTTTTAATCTAATTCAGTAGCTGATTTTCTAAAGAATCTGTTTGTGTGTGTGTATGTGTGTTTTATTTTGTATGTTTGTTTTCCATTTTGGCTCTGCTGCTTCGTTGCCACTCAGGAGCTCTTTGTTGTGGCACTGAGGTTTCTCCAGTTGCAGTAAGTGGAATCTTAGTCCTCTGATCAGGGATCGAACCCAGGCCTCCTGCATTGGGAGTGCAGAGTCTTATCCACTAGACCACCAGGGAAGTCTACTACAAATTAGGAGTGCAATAGTTATCGCACTCATTATGGTGCTGGTGATCCTGACCAGGGGAATCATATATAACACTATCAACACAAAAAACATAACAGTCACAGCGTGACAGTGACCGATGAGACTGGCCTCAACTTCAAGCTATTACCAAAATTTAACACGTGAAGTAGGCCAAACCCTTAAACCCCATACAAAAATCTGTTGGCTCACTGGCCAGTATGGTCCTACAGAACCAAACTGCCCTAGATTATCTGTTAGCTGACCGAGGAGGGGTCTGTGCGCTAGCCAATAGGTCAAGTTGCTCTCATGTCAATGCGAGTGTCCTGACTGAAGAAAGTGCACACAGGCTACTGAGAAAAGCAATTCGGCAGACCGAGACCAGTGTCATCTGGCTGAACAAACCTGGAGCTGGTGAAACAGGCCCTCCCCAGGGTCACTTGGTTGCTACCTTTCCAGGGCTCCTTAATAACTGTTGTTCTCCTACTGATATTTGAGCCACATATCTTAAATCATCTGGCATCCTTTGTCTCCAAAGGTTAAATAAAACTTTAAATGGTGGTCACTCAGGGACATGAACAATCATGGCTAAGGCCTGACAACAACATAAAAGCAACTGGGGAATTCTGGCTCTCTCTCGAGGTTATGATGATGCCCAAACTCAGCAAGAAGCAGCTGCAGAAGAAGGACCTCTTTGACCCTCGGTGCCCCTCAAGAATGTGGAGCAAGACAGCAGAAGACAGAAGAGGGATTTGTCACCAGCAAAACCCATGAGCAATTCCCAGGGAATAAAAATAGAATCTGATTAATAAAATAAACTCTGCGACTACCCTGGTGGCCCAGTGGTCCATCTTCCAGTGCAGGGGGTGCAGGTTCGATCCCTGGTCAGGGAGCTAGGATCAGGCATGCCTTGGCAGCCAAGAAACCAAAACATAAAACAGAAGAAATATTGTAACAAATTCAATAAAGACTTTAAAAATGGCCCACATCAAAACAACCTTTAAAAGAAATAAAGTCTACCCTTTCTTCTTTCCTTGTGTAGTTAGTGTCCTTAGCGTAGCTTCACTTGCTCACAGGACGTCACCTGCAAAGGCCTGGCACTCAATGTTTCAGACCAGAGTTCCTAGTGGGAAATGGCAGTGCCAACACCTCAGCTCTGCAGGGCCGTGTGCAGAAGTACTGTGCGTGACACTTAGTTCAAGCTGGTGGTGGAGGGCAGCGTGCAGAGATGCTGTACCCAGCTCTGCCATCTGGAGCTCCACCCCACATGCAAGACCTCCAGCCCCTCCCCACTGACAAGATTCCCATAAAGCAGCCCCGCCCATGGCTTTTGCAGGAGCTGGCACCTCTACATTCTTTGATCAAAGAGTAAAGCTTTGCTTCTGAACTGATCTCGGTCTCGTTCTGTTGGTTGAACAACACCAAGCAGAAGGATTCATGTTGGGGACCACCTTGGGAGGGTCTGTAAAAGTGGTAATATTTTTGATGAGCTAGACTCAGACATCTCACACTATCATTTCCCTTGTATTCTATTGGTCACATAGATCAACCCTGATACAATGCGGAGAGGAGAGGACCTGTGTACTGGGAGGCAAGAATTATTGAGGACTATCTTGGGGGCTGAATTTCACAGTCTGTTCTTAGCGTTTTGTTTTCTTTTTAATTTTTAAAAATGTATTTATTATCTTGACTGTGCTGGGTCTTCATTGCTATGAGTGTGCTTCCTGTAGTTGCAGCAAGCAGGGGCTACTCTCTAGTTGCAGTGCATGAGCTTTTCATTGTGGTGGCTTCTCTTGATGCAGATCACAAGCTCTAGGCCACGTGGTCTTCAGCAGTTGCAGCTCTAGTAGTTGCGGCTCATGGGCTTAGTTCCCTGCAGCATGTGGAATCTTCCAGGACCAGGAATCGAACCCATGTCCCTTGCATTGGCAGGTGGATTCTTATCCGCTGGACCACCAGGGATGTCCTCCGCTAAGTGTTTTAAAGCTATTCATTAATCTATGACTTCATGAATTTGATACTGTTATCATCTCCATTTTACAGATAAAGAAATTTTGTCACAGAGAAATGAGGAAAGTTGCCTAAGGTAACACGTCTAGGAAATAGTCTGGAGCAATTGCTATGGACTTAATGTTTGTGTCAGCCCGAAATTCATATGCTGAAGCTCTTACCCGCAATGTGATGGTATTTAGAGATGAGGTCTTTGGAAGATAACTAGGGTGAGATAAGGTCATGAGTTGGAGTCCTAGTCCGATGGGATCAGTGCCCTTAGAGACAGGAGAGCCTGCTTCCTCTCTTCATGCACACACATGCAGAAAGGCCAGGTGGTAGCCATCTACAAGCCAAGAAAAGAAACCTCAGAATGAAATCTACCTTGCCAGCACCTCAATCTGTAACTTCCCAACCTCCAGAACTATGAGAAATACATTACTGTTGTTTAAGCCACCCTACCTGTGGTATTTTGTTATGGCACCTTGAGAAGACTAAGACAGGCCTTGAATTCATAGTTCAGGATTTGGACTCAGAGCTTTGGGCTCCTTTAGCCCTTGTTCTTAAACTTTGCCTCCTTCTATTGTGCCATTAAAACTGGCCTTGACTCGCCCTGACCCCTGTCTGCCCCCTGGGCTGTGCAGAGAAACTTTCTTCACTGATAGAGGGGCTGGAAAAGCACTGAGAAGATCTGGAAAGGAGCTGGAGGAAGCCTCGTGACAAACTCAAGGCCCAGGCTCAGTGCTGACCCTGGTGTTCAGTCCTAATACCCCAGAGAGTCTCGGGGGCCAGCTCTGCCCACCCCACTCAGCCTGCTGCTCCCCACCCCCACCAGCTTGAACCTAGGGTTTGCCACACACACCCTCGGGTGATCCAGATCATAAACAGTAAGCAGGCGGAAAACAAACTATATTTAAACCTGCAGTTGCTCCATAAACAAAAGCTTAAGAGACAAGTGACGATTGGAAGAAAACAGTAGAAACACACATAAATACCAAGTGTCAATGTCTATAATATGTTAATGTTCTTGAAATAAACAAAGGCTGCCAATAAAAAGCAATTTACAAAAGAATAAAAACCAATGTCCCCTCCTTCCCCAAGCCAAATCAAAACAAGGCACTGGTTTTAAAAATGGTTTTAATTTCTAAAATCTCATTAATACTACAATAAAATCTGGTGTTTCCTCTATGAGGTTGACAAAAATATTTAAGGTTAATAGTACCCAAGTTTGGTGAAGGTAGAGGGCAATGGACACTCCCACTACTCTTGACCTTGAGGGAGGGGATGCAATATTTATACATGTATTTAGCAGTTATAATCTGAGGAATCTATTTTATCAAAAAAATAGAAAAATGATGACTGAAAGTTATAAATAGCTCTTTGGTACAGGTATAGAAATAGGTATAGATACTCAGATATGTAGATCTATTTAAATACAAGGATATTTTCTGCAGTATTGTTTGTAGCAGCAAAACCTTGGAAACAACCCCAATGTCTGTCAATGGAACAGATAAATAAATTGTTATGTGGTTGCTTAGTGAATGTGGGTGTGTGTATGTGTGTTCAGTTGTGTCCAACTCTTTGCAATCCTGTGGACTGTAGCCCACCAGGCTCCCCTGTCCATGGGATTTTATGGGCAAGAATACTGGAACACTCATCTCCTGCCACTTCTGCGTTGGTAGACAGATTCTTTACCACTGAGCCACCTAGGAAGCACCTGCTTAGTGAATAGTATACAGCAATGAGAATGAGGGCTTCCCTAGTGGCTCAGAGGGTAAAGCATCTGCCTGCAATGCAGGAGACCCAGGTTCGATCCCTAGGTCAGGAAGATCTCCTGGAGGAGGAAATGGCAACTCACTCCAGTATTCTTGCCATAAAATCCCATGGACAGAGGAGCCTGGTGGGCTACAGTCCATAGGATTGCAAAGAGTCGGACACAACTGAGTGACTTCACTATCACCTTAATGAGAATGAACAAATATTGTCACATTCAAAGACACAGATGAATCTCATAAAGAATGGTGAACAAAAGAGAGCATACTGTGTGATTCTATCAAGTTCAGAAAAGCCCAAACTAATTTAAGCTTTTAAGAGCCAGGGGACTTTGCTGGTGGTCCAGTGGCTAAGACTCCGCATTCCCAATGCAAGGGGCCTGGGTTCAATCCTGGTCAAGGAACTAGATCCCACAGGCTGTAACCAAGACCTGGCACAGCCAAATAAATAAATGAGTAAAATTAATTAGTAAAAAAGTCAAGATAGTGTAGCCCTCAGTGGGTAGGCTGGAAGGGGGCAGAAGACAGGCTCCAGGAATACTGGTACTGGTCCAGTCCCTGATCTGGGTGCAGTTATGCAGGTACACTCATTTTATGAAAATGTCTTGAACTGTATGTACACTTATGGACCGTGCCCTTTTCTGAACACATATTGTACTTAAAGGAAAAAACTTCCTAAAAAGTAAAGCAGAAACATACCCCAATAAGCATTCCAACTGTCTGTAGACTAAAAATAAATACATATATACTTAAAATGACATGGAGCTTTTTATATAGAATATCAATAAGAAAAGATGTCAGTGATGTATCATTAGGCAGAAAATTACAAAACAGAAAATTACAAGCCACATATATGTAATCCAATTTTTCTCTATTAAAAATAATATATGTGTTATGAAAATAAACTTATATTTCAAAAATGTTGTACAGTCATAGAAAATGGCTGGACAGAAATCTTGAGAGTAAAAAAAAGTCACTGTTCTTATGGATTAAAACTCAAGGACCTGGGGCTCCTTACTGAGGCCTCTAATGGGGTCCAGCAGGAAATCTGAGCTACAGATGAGTGAGCTGGGCTCTCACCTCAGTCAGAGCTGGGCCCTGGCTAGGAGGTCAGAGGGGACTTAGGATCAGGGTTTTGGAAGCACTGTGAGACCCCAGAACCGCCAGGTCAAGGCCTGGGGAGTGCATTTTAAGGCCCTTCTGGGTAGGGGGAGGACAAGAGAACTGCCCTCACAGGCCCCACTGGTGCTGGGAAAAAGGGGGAAACGGAGGGGGTCCCAGCCCTACCCAGGGACGCCACTTAATCAACACAGCCCTGAGAGGTAGGCATGACTGTTCTCATTTCTAAATCAGATGGCAAGGTATTAAGTACCTTGCCCAAGGTCACCCAGGTAATAAATGGAATGGCTGGGCCTTGAACCCAAATCTGTCTGAAACTCAAGAAGTGCTAGGCTGTGGAGGAAGGGGAAGAAGACAGCAGGAAGGAGCAGGCTGCCCTTGACAAAGACTCAGTAACCTCCTCAGAGCCTCCAGAGACCCCCAACTACCAGGAATCACAAAAGCAGGTTCTGCCCAGTGTCTGCAGCCATGCCACCATCTAGGAGCCATGGCTCAACCACTAAACCTGGCCCCAGGGGCTGCTCTGTTAACTCAGCACTTACAACTCTGCTGGCGGCCCGGAGGCTGGCACCGTCCAAAACAGACCCCAGGAGGGAGAGCCTGGTCAGCCCACTGCTCCTCTGCACACAGCCACCCCCTCACCCCCCAACCCCCTCCACCCCTCATTTCCTTGTGCCCCTGGGTCCTGAGTCCCTCAGACTGTTGTCTATTGGGAAGAAACAAAGGATGGGGCCATGGGGGCTAGAACGGTCTGGGTCCTACATTCAAGTCCCTGAAGTTTGAGCCAGATGTGACCTGGCTGATTGTCCCAAGCAGCTTAAGAGAAGCTAATATACTCATTGTTACTCAAGGCAGGGGCAGGAGTCAGTGGTTGGGAGCCTACTACTTACCAGTTTTATTCAGTTCTTACAGCTGTGAGAGGTGAGTATTCGTGTCTCCATGTTACAGATAAAGAAACTGAGGTTCAGAGGGGAAGTTACTTGCCCAAAGTCACCCACAGCTTGGAGTCTGGAACCAAGGAAGACCTAGAGTTTGAGCCTGGCCCTGCTACTTAATGGCTGTGTGGTCTTGGGGAAGTTACTTTACCTCTCTGAGCCTCTATTCCCTCATCTATAAAGATGATATTAAATATCTATAAAAATGAAATAGAAGTCTCTCAGTCATGTCCATCTCTTTGCCACCCCATGGACGGTAGCCCGCCAGGCTCCTCTTCCATGGGATTCCCCAGGCAAGAATACTGGAGTGGGTTACCTTTTCCTTCTCCAGGGGATCTTCCCGACCTAGGGATCAAACCTGGGTCTCCTGCATTGCAGGCAGACTACTGTCTGAGCCACCAGGGAAGCCCATTAGATTAATATCTAACTTATTAAATTATTCTGAGGATTTGAAAAAGGTAATGTTAAAACTCTTAGCATGAGGGAATTCCCAGGCAGGCCAGTAGTTAGGACTCAGCGCTTTCCCTGCCATGTGTTTGATCCCTGGTCAGGGAACTAAGATCCCACAAGCTACACAGCAAAACAAACAAACAAAACCCCCAACAAACTCCTAGCATGGTATCTGGTACAGAGAAGGCCCTCAGTCAGTTTTCTTATGATTAATTCAATTATCTGACCAATGAGAGGGTTTACTCCGAGGAGCAGTGGGGCCAGGGGAAGTTTTTAATCTTCCCAGATCATTCCAAGAGGTCTTCCTGAGAGAAGCAACACCTGTCACATTTTTAACTCAAGACTATGAGCTCACTCTGTGTGTGTGTATGTGTATGTGCGTGGTTGTGGTGGGGCCGGAGCAACGCGTATTTGGTAGGAGGCAGCACAACGTGGAGAGGTGGGGAGAGTTGCCTCAGTCTGCTGTCGGGGGGTCAGATCAGGTCTAAATACGGGCAGACCTCCAGGACTCGTTCTCGGAGGAGGTCCCAACAGCCTGCTATGGCACCTTGGATGATAAACAGGTTGTCACCCTCCGAGCCCCAAGTGAACTTGATAAATCCTTGGCAAAGCTGAGAAGAGGCCCGTCTATAAATACTCCATGACTCAGGCACAGTGTCCTGTTGAAAGGGCTTCTGGTGTTTACGGTTCTGTTGCTCTGTGGAGGCATTCCAGCTCAGGGAGGAAGGTCTGGGCCACCCTGAGGTCTCAGACCACCCAGTCAGCTCTGCTGGGGCAAGTCTGGGGCCTGGGGCCTGGCCCACCAACCAACGCCTGGCTTAGAGCCCAGTCCATTGTGAGACTGAGAAAATCTCTCATCTCTCCAGGTCTCCTGTCATCCAGGAAATGAGACATGTTGGTTCCCCTTACTTTTGCAGATGGGTTATGAGGCAGGGTTGCCTACTGGTTGGGCATACAGGTTTGTTTTCTTTTGGGGTTTTTGGATGCTGGGAAAACATGGACTCAAGGCCCAATTTCACACTTTAACAAGCAATGTGACTTTAAATCAGTCACTTCACTTTTCTGAATCTTGGTTTCCTGGACTATAAAATTGGGACAATAACGGAAATTCCTTTGCAGGATTGTCATGAGGATGAAAAGACAGTCTGTAATGCACTTAGCACAGTAATCAGCATAGAGTAAACCTTCTGTTAATGACAGGCACTAAGATCACAAATTAAGCTGTTTAAAATATTTTGAAGGACTTCCCTGGTGGTCCAGTGGCTAAGACTCTCCACTCCCAGTGCAGGGGCCCTGGGTTTCAACCCTGGTCAGGGAACTAGATCCTACATGCTGTAACTAAAGAGCCCACATGCTGCTATGACGATCAAAGATCCCATGATCCCATGTGCTGTGAAGACCCAGGGAAGCAAAATAAATAATAAATTAATAACTAAATACATATGTTTTAAATTTTGAAAATGGAGTACTTTAGGATTTGGTTCTTCTAGGGAGATCTTCAGGGAGTCACTAGATGGCCCAGATCTTTACCATCTCTCTGCTTTGTAATTGTGACAAGCCAAGGTATGAGGAGAACAAAGCAGTTGCCAAGATTGGTGGGGAAAGGGCCAGGTGCTGTCATTCATCCAACATCTACTGTGTGTCAGCCACTGTCACTAACATCATCATCTCACTGGACTCCCCGACCAACAGCAAGGTATAAGTCCCGGAAGACCAAGGCCCAGTGAACTCACTAAACGGCCGAGCTGGCCTCTGAACCCGGGTCTATGTCCTGCCAAAGTGCTTGTTGTGTGTGACCCACTCACTCCACCACACAACCTGGCTGCCTCCAAGGTCTAGAACGGTGGCCACAGAAGGGGTGGAAGCAAGAGAACGAGGCAGGAAGAGTCAAGAGTCTGGCTAGAGTCTGGGAGGATATAGAGAACTGGAAACACAACTGAAGATAGCGAGCTGACTGGGGAAGACATACAACTTTAGGGTCACTGCTGTCTGAAGTCAACGAGTGGACGGATGGGAAAGCACAGCTGAAGTCAAGAGAAAGATCATTCTGGGCTGGAGGGGAAGGTTCTTTGCTCAAGACTGTCTGAAATGGCTTCTGAACTTACAACCCGCTCAAGACCCTCTTCTTCATGGCTTTGAGGGCCCTTTCTGAAGACCCACCTCAGGGCTTTTGCATATGCTGTGTGCTCTTCGTGAAATAATCCCTCCCTTTCTCAGCTGAGATGTTACCTGTCCAGTGTGTTCAGTTAGCGCTTTTCGCCGGTTAATTTTCTCTCTCTCTCTTGCTATCCCCCAGTTTAAGTTGCTATCTCGCGTTAGCTCCCTCCGATTGCCCTCAGGGCACTCAGGCCCGGTCCTTACCCTAAGCAATGCCGCCCGCTCCTCTCCGTTCGGCCCCCACTTGCTGTTGGCGGATGCGGGCGTCTGGGGTACTTTTTTGCTGGGAGTTGCTTTTAGGCATGTAATCTGTGGGTTTTATTTATTTTTCCTCCCAGTTAAGTTGCCCTCCAAGATTGGAAAACTTCCCCCAGACCCGCCAGTGAGAGGGTTTCCTGGTGTTTGGAAACTTCCTCTATTACAACTCTCTTCCCGGGACGGGTCTCTGTCCCTAGCTCTTTTGTCTCTCTTTTTATCTTTTATATTTTGTCCTACCTCCTTTCGAAGACAATGGGCTGCTTTTCTGGGCATCTGATGTCCTCTGCTAGCGATCAGAAGTTGTTTTGTGGAGTTTGCTCAGCGTTCAAATGTTCTTTCGATGAATTTGTAGGGGAGAAAGTGGTCTCCCCGTCCTATTCCTCCTCCATCTTAGCTCCCCACCTCCTTACCTGTCCAAAGAGGCCTTCGTTAACCATTCTATTTAAATAGGTCCCCATCCTATTACTCCTGGATTCAGCACCTGTTCTTTCTAAAATGTATCACAATCGATAATTGTTTTACTCAATTTCCTTGTCAATTTATGTCCCCACCTCCAGCCGATAAAGTATCTGTTCTGTGAGTACAGGGATTGGATGTGCTTCTTCACTGATATATCCACAATCCCTGGCATATAGTAGGAGCCTAGCAAGCATTTGTGGAATGAATGAAAGATCCAGCCCTAATCTCCTAATTTCCCCTTTTTTCTGATTCTCCACTCCTTTGAGAAGGGTTTCCCACTATTTTCCCATCATACCCCCCTCACCCTCCCCACTTATGTGTCTTCACTTGGAGTGTCCTCACTCCTCTGTCCATTCAAACCCTGTCCAAGGCTTGGCTCCTCTTGGATCTCCTTTGGGAAGTCCACTGACCCCTGGATCCGGACCCTGTGAAGTAAACCACATGTTCACCTTGAATGGTGGCCCTACTTGAAATATCACTATTGTATGTGATCTTGAGCAAGTCACTTCAGGGTGTTCATTCTATCCTTGGGATTGTACCTAAGGGAAATAATGCAGAAGCAGAGGAAAGTCATACATGCCAAAGGTATACTTTGGAACATTTAAAAGAGAAGAAAATTTTTTATTTTTGTTTCTTTATTTATTAGTATTTGGCAGCACCAGGTCTTATTTGTGGCACATGGCATCTGCAGTCTTTGTTGTAGCACGCAGGGTCATTCTAGTTGCAGTATGTGAACTGTTAGTTGCGGCATGTGGAATCTAGTTCCCTGACCAGGGAATGACGCCGGGCCCCCTGCGCTGGGAGTTCAGAGTCTTAGCCACTGGACCACCAGGGAAGTCCCAGAGAAAAGCTTTAAACAACAATAACGTTAAGTAGAGTAATAATAAAAGCTAATTTTTAATGAGTGTTTGAACAAGCCAGACAGAGAGTAGGACATTAAGAGCTGTGGTTAAGAGCATGAGTTTCAGAGCTTCAGCCTCACCTCTCCCTCTCTGTGATTTTTTTTTTTCTCTCTATGATCTTGAACCAGTGACTTTACCTCTTTGAGCCTCAGTTTCCTCCTCTGTAAGATGGAGATGATAAAGATTCCTATTCCTAGGGCTTTTGTTGTTATTGTTGTTAAGCAAATGTTTTATTGACTATAATCCAAATGCAGAAAAGCTACAAATTAAGTGTACAGCTGAGTGAATTGTCACAAAATAAGCAGGGGTGTGTAACCAGCAAATAGGGCAGCTTTGAGGATTACATGAACCAACACCTAAAAGTACCAGAGCACTGGTAACATCTGCCTAATGATACTTGCTCTGTATTCCACGGGCATCTTGCTAAGTACTTTCTTTATGTGCATTATTTTTATTCAACCTTCACAATAACTCTATGAGGTAGGCACTAATATTACCCTCATTTCAAATAAGGAAATCTAGATTCAGTGAAGTTAAATACACTGGCCAGCATCACAAAGTTAGTAAATGACAGAGGTTAAGAGAGGAACCCAAGTCTTTTGCCAAAACCTTCCTCCCAAAATTCCCGATACACTGATTTCCTGAGACATCTGTTTCAACATCAACTAATTAAGTAAACAAAATAGAAAATCAATGACCAACTTGAAAAACTGTGGTCTTCTGAATTGAGTCGATTAAATAAATATTTATTGAATAACTACTATGTGCCAGGCACTATTGTAAGCACTAGAGATACAGATCAAGCATGATAGAAAAGTTCCCTGTCCTCATGGAATTTATATTCTGGTGAGAGAAGACAGACACAGGTATAAATAAAGAATTTCTGATAGTATAAATGCTATCAAGAAAATAAAACAGGATAATAAGATGGAGTGAGTGAGTGAAAGTCGCTCAGTTGTGTCCGACTCTTTGTGACCCCATGGACTTATACAGTCCATGGAATTCTCCACAACAGAAGACTGGAGTGGGTAGCCTTTTCCTTCTCCAGGGGATCTTCCCAACTTGCAAAGCTTTAGATAAAATGTTCAAGGAAGACCCCAAAGAAGGGACCTGAATGGCATGGAGGAGCCGCCACATGGCGACCTGGGGGAAGTTCGCTCCAGAGCTGCCACGAGCTTGGCATGTTTAAGGAACAGACGGAATGTGATGCAACCATTCTAAAATGTCATTTTGAAAACTAAAACCTGAAACAAGTAAAATTTTTAAAGTACAAGATACACTAAGATGCTATCTCGTCCCAACCTTTCCTAGAAAGAATTTTCAGAAAAGTGAAATGGTTGATTTATTGAGGTGTGATTATGGGTTTGTTTGTTTTTTTTAACATTTTCTGTTTTGGAAATATCTTCTGTCTCTGCTGTTGTCATATTATGGTTTCTGCAATTTTTTTAAGTCAAGGGGAAAAAAGGAGCATTCTAGGAGTCTCACACAGAGACTCCTAGAACTGAGTCAATTAAAAAAAATATCTATTGAAAAAAAAATCTGTTGAATAGTTAAGTCAACTGTCTGGTTACTGTAAAGATTATGCACGTGAGATGGACATATCATCTTCATGAATATGCTGTGCCATCTCCAGCCAGTCACACTCCTTCTCTGGACCACAATATAGAACAGGCAGGATGCCACACTGCCTGGTACACTGACCAAAAGTGAGGTCCCTCATAGATGAAGGCACTGGCAAAGTCAAGCCTTCCTGCTGCTCTTCATGGGACACATAATTATAAGAATACCTTTTTTTAATATTAAGAAAAAACACATTGAATCATTAGTAAAAATCAATCAGAAGAATGAAACAACAAGCCACGGACTGGGAGAAAATACTTGCAAAAGACATTTGATAAAGAACTGCTATTCAACATATACAAAGTAAGAAAATTAACAAATGAATTAAAACATGGGCAAAAGATCTGAACAGCTCACTAAAGAAGATATATTGATGGCCAATAAGCATATGAAAGGACATGCAACATATATGTCATTAGGGAATTGCTAATTAAAACAGTGAGAGAGATTTCCCTGGTGGTCCAGTGGCTAAGACTCCACATTCCCAACACAGGAGGTCTGGCTCGATCTCTGGTCAGGGAACTAGATCCCACATGCCACAGTTAAGAGTTCCCATGCTGCAATAAAGATCAAAGATCTTGTGTGCCACAACTAAGACCCAGCACAGACAAAAAAAAGAAAACTAACAATGAGATATCACTACACATCCATAAGAATGGCCAAATCCAAAACACTGACCGCACCAAATGCTGGGGAAGATGTGGAGCAGTGGTGGTGGTTTAGTCAATCAGTCGTGTCTGACTCTTGTGACCCCATGGACTGTAGCCTGCCAGGCTCCTCTGTCCATGGGATTGTCCAGCAAGAATACTCGAGTGGTTTGCCATTTCCTTCTCCAGGGGATCTTCCCGACCCAGGAATCGAACCCGGGCCGGGTCTCCTGCACTGCAGGAAGATTCTTTTTTTTTTTTTGCAGGAAGATTCTTTACCAACTGAGCTATGAGGGAAGTCTAAGGAGCAGTAGCAAGTGACATTTTTTTTACAAAGCTAAACATACTCTCACCATGTAACCTAGCAATCATACACTTTGGCATTTACCCAAACGAGTTGAAACTTTGGGTCCACATGAAAACCTGCATGTGAATGTTTATAGCAGCTTTATTCATCATTGCCAAAGCTTGGAGTCAACCAAGATGTCCTTCAATGAGTGAATGAATAAATAAACTGTGGCATGACCCATTATATTATACCATGGGATATTATTTAGCACACACACCAAAAAAGAGCTCTCAAACCACATACAAACATAGAGAAGGGACTTCCTTGCTTCAGTGGTTAAGACTCCCAACTTCCACTGCAGGGGGCAAGAGTTCAATCCCTGGTCAGGGAACTAAGATCCTGTGTGCAATGAGGTGCACCCCTCCCACCACCAAAAAATGGAGAAAATGTAAAGGTATATTACTAAGTGAAAAAAATAATTCTGAGAATACTGTATGATTCTAACCATATGACATGCTGAAAAAGGAAAAAGTATAGGGAGAGTAAAAATTTCAGTAATTGCCAGGAGTCTGGGGAGAGGGTAATCTATAAAGCACAGGGAACTTTTAGGGCAATACAAATATTCTACATGGGGCTAGAATGGTAAATACATATCATTATACTCTTGTCAAAACCCATACACACAGTGATGTCAATTAGAGACTTTGGGTGATAGTGATACGTCAATGCCAGTTTATTTATTGTAACAAGTTTAACACCACGGTGCACAACGTTGATGGAAGGGGAGGCTCAGGGTGTATATGAGGACTCTATATTCCGCTCATTTTTACTGAGAACCTAAAAACACTCTAAATATAGTAAAGTTTTATTTTTTTTTAAGTCATTTAAGAAAACAAAGAAATACTGTCTGATAAAATTGTTAACTCAGGTGGAAGAAAGGGAAATTCCTGGAAGAACTTTTTCCCTTGAGGTCTGTCGCTCACACAGGAAGGAGTGAGAAGGAAGTCACAAATGAAAGAAGAGGTTGGGCTACTCTTTACCAGACAGAGCACAATAAGCCCTGCGCTTATATGAGTTATTTCATTTGTTCTTTCAATGACCAAATGAAAAGGTTTACACTACACAAAAGACTTGGGAGTCATTATTATTCCCAGCTAACAGTGGAAGAAACTAACAGTTATAGATTTTCCCAGTCACCCCGGTCTATCTGAGCCCAGAGGCTGAACTCTAAGCCACTAAGGCAGGTTGCGGGGGCTCTCTGAGCCCCCTTCCACCTTCCATATTCCATGATTCCATGAGTTGATTTGTCTCTTCCAGAAGCATTACTGGGGGGCCTTGCCTCAGTTGGGCATTGCATTCCTGGAAGAATAGTGCTGTGTCCTTAGGGGACTGAGAATTCAACCGCCTAGAGCTCAGTTCCTGCAGGAATTTCACACCTTCCCAGACCCTAGACTGCAGGTGGAGGGTGTCTGGCGGGAGAAGGGGCCAACTGCTCCCACAGAGAGCTCCGTCTCCAGCCCTCAGCCACCTGTTCCGCAGCCCCGCCCCGCCAACCTCCACCTCAGCGTTGGAATGCTAAATCCAAGAGCTGGTGGGGCTGGTGGGGTATTAATAACTGGACGCTGACGCTTGTGCTGATTAGAAAGGCATTCCCTCCTGGCAGCTGAGACATCTGAGTGCCTTTTGAGCTCATCTCTCCAGCCCTTCCCTGGCCCTGCAGAGAATGAGGGCGGCAGGATGATAATAACAATAGCCACCCTGTTTGAGGTGCTGGAGAGTGCCAGGCTGCGGTGCCAAATGCGTCATCCACATGGCTGCCTTCAGTCCCTTCAGGTGCTTTTCGTATCCCCTTCATGTGCATGGGGAAACTGAGGCTCCTGGGAGGTCAAGGAACACGCCGCAGGCCACACAGCAGGTGAGCCTCTGGGCAGGAACTCAGATGCTCGCTGCCAGCAGCACCCAGCCTTGCCGTGGGTGGTGTGAGCCAAAGACAGGCGTCCTGCTCGGGCCACATAAACACCCAGGCCCAGTTCCTTTAACTTCCAGGAACAGAATGACTGGCACGGTATGGGGTGTGGGGCGGGGCGACTTCCGGGAAGCGGGTGGAGAACCCGGCCTGTTGACCGGACCTCATGACCGCCCAGTCCGGGAGGGTGGCCCTCTCTGGCTTCCGGGTGGGGAACTGGGTGACAGAAACCTCTGCTCCTATTGTGTGGGACGGGCAGGCCTTGATCTGCCTGCTTACCTGTTTTCTCCTGATGCTAGTTCTCCATCCCTCACTGCCCTCTTTACCCCCTTGAGTACCTTGATGTACCTGACTAGTTGGGGCCTCCCAGAAGACAGGGTCAACTCCTCTGAAAGGAGAGCAAAGGGCCTCATTGCCCAGGGACTCACAGTCACAGTTAAGTGATCTTTTAAACTGGAACTCCCATCATCATCTCTACTTAAAACCCTTTGGTGCGGGACTTCCCTGGTGGTTCAGTGGCTAGGACTCTGTGCTTCCAATGCCGGGTTCAAACCCTGGTCAGGGAACAAGATCCCATGTGCTGTAACTAAGACCTCATGAAGTCAAATAAATAAATAAAATTAAAAAAAAAAAAAAAAAAAAACCCTTTGGTGGGACTTCCCTGGTGGTCCAGTGGTTAAAAGTCCGCCTTACAATGCAGGGGACAGGGGTTCGATCCCTGGTCAGGGAAGATTCCACACACCGCAGAGCAGCTAAGCCCGCCCTCCACAACTAGTGAGCCTGTGTTCTAGAGTCCATTCTCTGCAGTAAGAGAAGCCACCGCAATAAACCCACTCTGCAATGAGAGAACGCCAGAAAGAAGCAACAAAGACCCAGCATAGCCCAAAATACATATGCTAATTAACGTTAAAAAATTTTAAATCCTTTGGTGATGGAAAGATGAATAGATAAAAATCAATGAGTGAATGGATAAACTAAAAGTAATTTATGCATACAATATTCAGCTTTAAAAATGAAGAAATTCTGACATGCTACATGAATTGAACACATTATGCTAAGTGAAATAAGTTAGACACAAAAGGGTAAATATTATTGTATATTATATAATGGTTATATGAATTACCTAGAGCAGTCAAATTCATAGAGACAAATAGTAAAATAGTGATTGCCAGGGACAGGGGGAGGAGGGAATGAAGGTTATTGTTTAATGGGCAGAGTTTCAGTTTGGGAAAATGAAAAAAGTTCTGGAGATGGATGCTGGTGATGGCTGCACAACAAGGTAAATGTACTTAATACCACTGAACTGTACTTTTAAACATGATTAATTTTACATTATGCATATTTCACAATTATTAAAAGAACTTCAATGACCTATTACTTTTACCTCAAAATCCATCACATGGCCTTCCCTACAGACCCTATAGGATCCGGCCCCTGCCTTGTGCTGCTATTTGGGGACTGATCACACTTCTTCCCCCTCAATTGAGATCTGGACCCATTTGGAAATAGGAAAGGAAGTCAGGAAGATGGAGAGATAAAGATAGGGGCTTGGGACTTCCCTGGCACTTCAGTGCTTAGGACTCCATACTTCCCATTGCAGGGGCATGGGTTTGATCCCTGATCTGGGAACTTGGATCCTGCATGCCACCAAGTTTGACCAAAAATAAACAAATAAATAAATAAAAAGGGTACGAGCTTAACTACTGATAAAGTTGGGTTGGAGAAAGACTTGTAACTACAGGTGCAATGGAGCTTCCTAATACCTTTCTCTCTGCCTTGCTTGCCCCACCTCCTCATTTAATCTTCCACTTCAGTTCTCGGTAGAGCGGCCAGGCTCATTTATTTCCTGCAGCCATGGTGCTCTTCCCTCCACTGCTTACGTAGCCAATTGCTACTCATGAGTCTTAGTATATATATATATATCAGTCTTATATTTCTTAGTGATAAATGTCTTAGGCTGAGAGGCCTTCCATAACCCAAATGACCCATCCTACCACCACTCCATGCTGTTAACAAATCTTGTGGCCTTTAGATTTCTTCCTTCATAGCACTTTTCAGAGCTGTATTTATGTGTCTTTTTGCACCACCACTCGTGGACATAAATAAAAAGTTAGGTGAGTTCCAGGAGAGCAGGCCCTGTGCCTGGCATCACCAACTCAATAGACATGAGTTTGAGAACGTTCCAGGAGATGGTGAAGGACAGGGAAGCCTGGCGTGCTGCAGTCCATGGGGTCCCAAAGAGTCAGACACGACTGAGCAACCGAACAACAAGTGGCACAGCGCCTCACTTTTCAGCTCCACACATGCTGGAGAACATTCTATTTACTAGCACTCAGCTCATGGAGAGCTCTGTATACAGTCGGAAGAAAGATGTGGGTCAAGCTTTGGGGTTGGGAGGTCAGGGGTGAGTCTAAGCAACATTCAGGGCTACACTGAGCATCAGGCCTTTTTTGTTTTGTGGGGTCTACAGGCTTGGTGTTTGGGGGCTGATCATCACAGCTTCCTTAGAAAGATCAGGAAGTTAAGTGTGATTACCTGGGGCTTTCTTCTCTACCCTTTCCCCAAACACTACTTCTGTGTGTGCATGCTCACTCATGTCTGACTCTGTGACCCCATGGACTGTAGCCTGCCAGGCTCCTCTGTCCATGGGATTCTCCAGGCAAGAATTGGAATGGGTTGCCATTTCCTTCTCCAAGAAACACTGTTTAGCCCCTGCTCTAAATAATTTTTGACCAAGTATTTAAAGAATGCCAGCTTGTGTCTCACTTGGACCCTCAAGTCTCAATATCAACGCCACCTCCTGTCAAAAGCTTTCCCTGACCCTCCAGGTCCCCTCATGTAAGAACAGCTTAGGGTCCCCTCCTCCAATTTCATGAAGCCCCTTTCTGGCACTAATCACACTAATCACACTAGTGTCTTTGCTCACTAAGATGTTTCTGTCTCCCCTGTTAGACTTGGAGGGCCAGGAGGGCCGGGGCCTTATCTTCTTATTCACTGCTTTTTACCAGCATCTAGCATAATTTCTTGCACATAACAGGCACTCACTAAATAGCTGTTGACATTTATATAGCTGATGTTGACATTAAATAGCTGATGAATAAAGTACCTGCCATGTGCCAGGTACTAGCTGGTACTCCTTAGGAAAGGTATGTGTAGTGAAATTTGCTGGCTGTTCTCCTAACCTCTGGATTTAAGCCACTAAGTCCCATCCTCCAGGACACAGCTTGGTCAAGCAAGAGCCCACAACCCTAGATAAGTCAATCAGATTCAAAAAGACTCAGTTCTTAGACTATGGTTTGAGGAATAGAGATTTGCAATTGACTTTCCTATTCCTGTGGGATATGAGGTCCCATGGCTAAATCCCTAGAAGCACTGCTGACCATCTGGGCCCGTGAGAAGAGCCAGCATTAAGATGAAGTCAGCATCATTGAGGGCTTCCCCAGTGGCTCAGTGGTAAAGAATCTGCCTGCAATGCTGGAGACGAGGCTTAGATCCCTGGGTTAGGAAGATACCCTGGAGGAGGGCATGGCAACTCACTCCAGTATTCTTGCCTGGAAAATCCATGGACAGAGGAGTCTGGCAGGCTACAGTCCATAGGGTCACAAAGAGTTGGACATGACTGAAGTGACTTCGTACACACATACAGCATCATTGAAGGGTCTTTGGCGATATATGAGCAGTTGAATCAAACCTTTCCTGAAGCTAGTCCTCCCATCTCCATTCTTCTCAGGCAAGCATGCCAATCTTCCTTTCAAGTAAGTTTAAGTTGGGTTTCTGCCCTTATAACATAAAGCATCCAAAATGGTCAGAGGCAGCCCAAGCTTCATCATCTCAGTACCTGCTGAGAAACTGAATGGATCCACAGTTCGGGATGCTCTTGGGACCTTATCTTGTAGCCCTCAACTCCTCATCCATGACTCATCCACCATGACTCTCAGACAGGGACAACCCCCAACAGCAGCTCTTGGACCAACGGGCAGGGGATATGGGACTTGGTCTTTCTTAACTACCAGAAGCTCCAGCTGCTCTCAGTCCTCACCAAGGAGATAAACAGGACCCATCCAAAGACAAAACAGCTTGCATCTGGCACATGATCTTCTTGCGCCCCTAAATCACTTGTCTGGGGGCTAGGTCAGAAATGACCATTTTAGGGAATTTCCAGGCGGTCCAGTGGTTAGGACTCCATGCTTTCACTGCTGAGAGCCCAGGTTCAATCCCTGATCAGGCAACTAAGATCACATAAGATATGTGGCACAGTACAAAAAAAAAAAAAAAGAAATGATCATTTCCATCTTCTTGGTACAAGCATAGTGAAGGTGTAGGATTGAAGAATCAGATCCTTCTTTTTGCAGATGGGGAAACTGTGGCCTAGAGCAGGGAGGAGACTTGCTCAAGGTCACACCGCTTCTTAGTGCCAGAGCTGGCACTCTCTTAAAGGAGTTTCTGCCATCAGCCTCCCCCTGGGAGATGGGGCTGGGGCTCCACCAGCTGGGGAAGGAGAGAGGCAGGAATACTGATGGGGATTCTCCCTACTGTGACAGGGTAGGAGCTGCTTCTCAAACAGTCACTGCTAGGCCTGGCTAGTCATCCTTAATTGTTTGGTAACATTTTGACAACACTTTTCTGTTGACCTAGGGTGAGATGACTTCAGAGGGCATGAAATCTCTGACAAAGCATCAGTGATGTCTCTAGAATTTCTCCAGCGGGGGAACTTAGCAAGGCCAGCAATCTGATGGGAAAAGGACCAAGAGACTCACCTTGGAGCTGCATTTACATAGCAAGTTTCCTGTTGTTACTTAGACCAGGATTTTTCAATTTCCACATTGTTGACATCTGAAGCAGGATAACTCGTTGTTGGGGGAGGGCCGTCCTGTGTTTTGTAGCATATTTAGCAGCATCCTTGGTCTCTCCTACTGGATGTCTACAGCACTTACCCTGCCCACTGTGATAACCAAAAATGTCTCCAGACATCACCAAATGCCCCCCAAAAGGCAAACTGCCCCATTTGAGAAACACTGACATGCCTGCATGTTTAAGTGGCTGAGAGGGCATGATGAGGATTCTTCTAAAAGAAGAATGGAGATAAAAACACAAGGAACACTCCCTGGTGCAAGAGAATAAAATCGTTGGAGGGATAATCAGCTCTAGGCGAACCAGGAACTTTGATCTTATTTGCCCCGCTTCCCTTTTTTGACCATTTTCTTCTCTTTCTTGGCTCCCATTCCTACTTAGAAAAAAAAAATTAATAAACCGTTCAGAAAAAATTAATATTTGCATTCACATTAGAGTGAAGCAAGCAGTGTACAATAGTCACAAGCAGTTATAAACACAAGATACACTTAAGATGTAAGCATTTCCCTGTATATAAGCTATATCTCAAAAAAATAATAAAAAAGCATATAGCAATTATAGGCTGGATTCAAGTCCAAATTTATACAATTCCTAGCTGTGTGACTTTGTGTAAGTCCTCTCATCTCTCTTTTTTCTTTTTTATGCCATGCCACTCGACTTGTGGGATCTTACTTTCCTGACCAGGGATTGAACCCTGGCCCCAACAGTGAAAGTGCAGACTCCTAACTACTGAATCACCAGGGAATTCCCTCCTCTCACCTCTTAGAACCTTTGCTTCCTCAGCTGTAAAGGGGGGTGGTAATAGTATGTATCACAGGATAACTGTGCAGAGTCAATGATATAACGCACTTTGTATAATGCCTTTCACCGGAGGTAATGTGTGTAATAGCTATTATGTATTCAATTCACATTTATATTACCTATTTATATTTATCTAGTTTATAGGTGAAATTGCTCCTTGATGATCTGCTTCCTGTGGATTTGTTCCTAACTGTTGCTTCTTGATCTGCACACAGATTTCTCAGGAGGCAGGTAAGGTGGCCTGGTATTCCCATCTCTTGAAGAATTTTCCAGTTTGTTGTGATCCACACAGTCAAAGACTATTGCGCAGTCAGTAAAGCAGAAGTAGATGTTTTTCTAGAATTCTCTTGCTTTTTTGATGATGTTGGCAATTTGATCTCTGGTTCCTCTGCCTTTTCTAAATCCAGCTTGAACATCTGGAAGTTCTCAGTTCACGTACTGTTGAAGCCTCCCTTGGAGAATTTTGAGCATTACTTTGCTAGCAACTGTGCAGTAGTTTGAACATTCTTTGGCATTGCCTTTCTTTGGGACTGAAATGAAAACTGACCTTTTCCAGTCCTGCGGCCACTGTTGATTTTTCCAAATTTGATGGCACACTGAGTGCAGCACTTTCACAGCATCATCATTTAGGATTTGAAATAACTCGGCTGGAATTCCATCACATCTACTAGCTTTGTTCATAGTGATGCTTCCTAAGGCCCATTTGACCTTGCACTCCAGGATGTCTGGCTCTAGGTGAGTGATCCCACCATCATGGTTTTCTAGGTCATGAAGATCTTTTTTGTATAGTTCTTCTGTGTATTCTTGCCACCTCTTCTTAATATCTTCTGCTTCTGTTAGGTCCATACCATTTCTTTTATTGTGCTCATCTTTGCATGAAATGTTCCCTTGGTATCTCTAATTTTCTTGAAGAGATCTCTAGTCTTTCCCATTCTACTGTTTTCCTCTATTCCTTTGACTGATCACCTAGGAAGACTTTCTTATCTCTCCTTGCTATTCTTTGGAACTCTACATTCAGATGGATATATCTTTCCTTTTCTCCTTTGCCTTTTGCGTCTCCTTTTCTCAGCTATTTGGAAGGCCTCCTCAGACAACCATTTTGCCTTTTTGCATTTCTTTTTCTTAGGCATGACTTTTATCACAGCCTCCTGTACAATGTGATGAACCTCCATCCATAGTTCTTCAGGCACTCTATCAGATCTAATCCCTTGAATCGATTTGTCACTTCCACTGTATAGTCGTAAGGGATTTGATTTAGGTCATACTTGAATGGTCTAGTGGTTTTCCCTACTTTCTTCAATTTAAGTTTGCATTTTGCAATAACGAATTCATGATCTGAGCTGGTTTTGTTTTTGCTAACTGTATAGAGGTTCTCCATCTTCAGCTGCAAAGAATATAATCAGTCTGATTTCGGTATTGACCATCTGGTGATGTTCATGTGTAGAGTTATCTCTTGTGTTGTTAGAAGAGGGTATTTGCTACGACCAGTACGTTCTCTTAGTAAAACTCTGTTAACCTTTAACTAGCCCCATTTTGTACTTCAAGGCCAAGTTTGCCTATTACTCCAGGTATCTCTTGACTACCTACTTTTGTATTCCAGTCCCCTATGATGAAAAGGACATCTTTTTTTTGGTGTTAGTTCTAGAAGGTCTTCGTATAATCATTATAGGTCTTCATAGGACCGTTCAACTTCAGCTTATTCGGCATTAGTGGTTGGGACATAGGCTTGGATTACTGTGATATTGAATGGTTTGCCTTGGAAATGGAACAGAGATCATTCTGTTGTTTTTGAGCTTGCACCCAAGCACTGCATTTCGGACTCTTTTGTTGACTATGAGGGCTACTCCATTTCTTCTAAGGGATTCTTGCCCACAGTAGTAGATGTAATGGTCATCTGAATTAAATTTGCCCATTCTGGTCCATTTTAGTTTACTGATTCCTAAAATGTCACTGATCCCTTTAAGATAGGAAAAGTAAGGTCTAGGAACACAGCAATTTTCTGTGGGACTTTGGACCCTTGGCTTATTAGTCCTACTGAGTCTCAGTTTCCCCAGTTGTAAATAGTATACTAATACTGTCCACTTTGTAGAGTTCTTGTGAGATTTATAAACGACATGACTCTAGATGGGTCTGGGATTTCAGACTTGCCCTAAGACAGGGGCAAGCAGCTGCACCAATAGAACCAGCCAGCAGGGGGCAGGAACGCTCCGTCCAAGTTCCCACCTATGGACGACATTTCATTTTCTGAGCATGGTTGTCTAACTTTTTATCATGGAAAAATTCAAACAGACACAAAAAGTAGAATAGCATAATGAACCCCATGTACCCAGGTTTCTACAACTATAAATATTTCAGCCAGTCGTCCTCCCTCTTTTTGTTTGCTATGCTGCTTGCAAAGTATTTTAAAACATATCCCAAATCTCATTTCATTTTATCCAGAATACATCAGTATGCATTTCTAATTGAAAAAGGCTTTTATTACCACAGACACTATGTCATTATCACACCTAACAAAAAAGAACAAATAATTCCTTTATATATTAGTTAATATTCAAATTTCCCTGATTGTACCAAAGATGTCTTTTGACAGTTATTAATAATCCACCTGAACTATTAATGAGGATCTAAATAAGGTTTTTGCATTTGGTAAGTGTCTTGAGTTTTATGATTTACCATTCTACCTTCCTTTTTAATTTCCATGCAATAAATTTATTGCAGAAACCAGGTCACTTGTTTTGTATGAATAGAAAGAAAGTGAAAAGTGAAATCACTCAGTGTGTCCAACTCTTTGCGACCCCATGGACTGTAGAGTGCCAGGCTCCTCCGTCCATGGGATTCTCTAGGCAAGAATACTGGAATGGGTTTCAATTTCCTTCTCCAGGGAATCTTCCCAACCCAGGGATCAAACCCCGCCAGAGTTCTTTTTTGTTAGGTGTGATGATGACATAGTGTCTGTGGTAATAAAAGCCTTCTAGAATGTTCCACATTTTGAGTTTGGCTGACTATGGTGTTTGTCTAAGCCCCATATTTCTGATAAACTGGTAACTAGATCTTGGTTTGCTTAGGTTTCTTTTCTTTTTTTTTTCTTCAGGCAAGAATATTCTGTAGAAAGTACTGTGTGCCCCTCTTAATTATTTTAAGGTTGGTCAGTGGATTCAGGCAGTGTTAGCCTAAAGTCTCACTCAATTACAAATTTTCTCAACAGTCTTTCATCCAATTGTTTCAGCATCATTTCATGATTGCTTCCTAGACTCATTATTTCATTAGGTTTTGCAAAACTGTATTTTTCTAATCCTATCATTTCTTCTACATTTATTCATTGGAATTCTTCTATAAAAATAACTTTTTCTTATCTACTATTTGGTTACCTGCAATATAACTCATCTTGCTATAAGAATAGCAAGGAGAGATAAGAAAGCCTTCCTCAGCGATCAATGCAAAGAAATAGAGGAAAACAACAGAATGGGAATGACTAGAGATCTCTTCAAGAAAATTAGAGATACCAAGGGAACATTTCATGCAAAGATAGGCTCAATAAAGGACAGGAATGGTATGGACCTAACAGAAGCAGAAGATATTAAGAAGAGGTGGCAAGAATACACAGAAGAACTATACAAAAAATATCTTCATGACCCAGATTATCACCATGGTATGATCACTCACCTAGAGCCAGACATCCTGGAATGTGAAGTCAAGTTGGCCTTAGGAAGCATCACTATGAACAAAGCTAGTGGAGGTGATGAAATTCCAGTTGAGCTATTTCAAATCCTGAAAGATGAAGCTGTGAAAGTGCTGGACTCAATATGTCAGCAAATTTGGAAAACTCAGCAGTGGCCACAGGACTGGAAAAGGTCAGTTTTCATTCCAATCCCAAAGAAAGGAAATCCCAAAGAATGCTCAAACTACCGCACAATTGCACTCATCTCACACGCTAGTAAAGTAATGCTCCAAATTCTCCAAGCCAGGCTTCAGCAATACGTGAACCGTGAACTTCCAGATGTTCAAACTGGTTTTAGAAAAGGCAGAGGAACCAGAGATCAAATTGCCAATATCCGCTGGATCATGGAAAAAGCAAGAGAGTTCCAGAAAAGCATCTATTTCTGCTCTATTGACTATGCCAAAGCCTTTGACTATGTGGATCACAATCAACTGTGGAAAATTCTGAAAGAGATGGGAATACCAGACCACCTGACCTGCCTCTTGAGAAACCTGTATGCAGGTCAGGAAGCAACAGTTAGAACTGGACATGGAACAACAGACTGGTTCCAAATAGGACAAGGAGTACGTCAAGGCTGTATATTGTCACCCTGCTTATTTAACTTATATGCAAAGTACATCATGAGAAACGCTGGACTGGAGGAAGCGCAAGCTGGAATCAAGATTGCTGGGAGAAATATCAATAACCTCAGATATGCAGATGACACCACCCTTATGGCAGAAAGTGAAGAACTAAAGAGCCTCTTGATGAAAGTGAAAGAGGAGAGTGAAAAAGTTGGCTTAAAGCTCAACATTCAGAAAACTAAGATCATGGCATCCGGTCCCATCACTTCATGGCAAATAGATAGGGAAACAGTGGAAACAGTGGCTGACTTTATTTTTCTGGGCTCCAAAATCACTGCAGATGGTGATTGCAGCCATGAAATTAAAAGACGCATATTCCTTGGAGGGAAAGTTATGACCAACCTAGACAGCATATTAAAAAGCAGAGACATTACTTTGTTAACGAAGGTCCGTCTAGTCAAGGCTATGGTTTTTCCAGTAGTCATGTATGGATGTGAAAGTTGGACTATAAAGAAAGCTGAGCGCCAAAGAATTGATGCTTTTGAACTGTGGTGTTGGAGAAGATTCTTGAGAGTCCCTTGGACTGCAAGGAGATCGAACCAGTCCATCCTAAAGGAGATCAGTCCTGGGTGTTCATTGGAAGGACTGACGTTGAAGCTGAAACTCCAATACTTTGGCCACCTGATGTGAAGAACTGCCTGATTGGAAAAGACCCTGACGTTGGGAAAGATTGAGGGCAGGAGGAGAAGGGGCCGACAGAGGATGAGATGGTTGGATGGCATCACCAACACAATGGACATGGGTTTGGGTGGACTCCAGGAGTTGGTGATGGACAGGGAGGCCTGATGTGCTGCGGTTCATGGGGTTGCGAAGAGTCGGACATGACTGAGCGACTGAACTGAACTGAACTTATCCATTAATGGTCAGAGTAATTGGTTGATTCCCTTAATCAACTCCATTGACAACAAATGTTGTTTTCCTTACATTATCATTAATAGGTTTTTATGTATATTGTGTTGCATTTATTGAAGTCATTATTTTTCTTTTAATGCTCAAATTATTCCATCTTTGGCCAGTGGGTCCCCTTTGTATTGGTATCTCAGTCATTTTTACAAGACTATAATAGTCTTTGATAGCTTCCTGTCCTTTAGGCACAAGATGTTCCAACATCATCTTTCCTGCTCCAGATTTGGAATCAGACATTTATCAAAAGAACCTTGACTTTGTTTAATTTTTAATTATTTTTTTTATTTTTTATTTTTTTTATTAGTTGGAGGCTAATTACTTCACAACATTTCAGTGGGTTTTGTCATACATTAATATGAATCAGCCATAGAGTTACACGTATTCCCCATCCCGAACCCCCCTCCCACCTCCCTCTCCACCCGATTCCTCTGGGTCTTCCCAGTGCACCAGGCCCGAGCACTTGTCTCATGCATCCCACCTGGGCTGGTGATCTGTTTCACCATAGATAGTATACATGCTGTTCTTTTGAAATATCCCACCCTAATTTTTAATTATTTTTTAAACTGGAAAATGATATTTAGACACCAGATCTGTGTACTAAGGGTGTTCATTACTACTGAGTTGTTCGTTGCTTCTCAGTGTTTTCAGCAGAGAGGGCTAGAGGATACATTTTTAAGGGGAAAAACTTATATATTTCATTCATTCTGCTGACTAACTCAGATCTAAAATTATCCTAGGCTTCTTTAATACTTGTAATTCTTTTCATTTGTTGAAAATCTTGATTCCTAATGCCACTGACATAATTACTTTATTGAAAAATGCACCTATCATAGCTTCAAAATAGAAATATTAGCATCATTACTAACAATAAGATTAATAAATGCAATTTAATATTTAATATTTCTATGCAGTTCTACTTTGCCCTTCGATTGTATCCTATTAGGGAGGTATAATCAAAATACTTATAAGCCACTTAAAAGTATTCTCTGTGTAGTTATATCACTTCATTTGTTTCCATTTGTTTTTTAATTTTTATGGACTGTTTTATTCTTTCTACTGAACTTCTTTTTTAGAAATATGCAACATTTATGTTTCTAACATAGTTTCCAACTATATAAGGTACATTCATAGAAGCCTCATTCTCATCCCTACCCACTCCATCCCACATAGCAAATAATTTTTAGAAGGTTGAGTTTATTCTTCCATTGTTTAACTTTAAATATAAGCAATTAATGTATATCATCCCACTACTTACACAGAAGATAGCACTTCTACAAACACTATCATACACCTTGTTTATTTCCCTTATATACATGGACACTACTACTTATTAGTTTCTATTTATTTATAAGAACTTACCCACATATTTTTTTACAGCTGCCTAGCACTTCACCCTGTGTTTGTATAGTAATTTATTCAGCTAGTTAACTGACACACGAGCAGTTTCCAATCTTTTGCCACTGAAAATAATGCCATAGTTTTTTTTAAAAATACCATAATGAATAGCCTTGTGCATAGAGCTTTTTGTATTTTGCCAATATATCATGAGGACAGACTCCTACAAGTTTAGCCTTGAGGTAGATTTACTGGGTGAAAGAGTAAATACATAGGTAATGTGGCTATAGATTGCCAAATGTCCTTAATTAGAATTATATCATTTTGCCTTCCCACAAGCAGTGTATGACAATGCTATCTATCCACAGGAGTATTTTGGCGCAATGTCAGACAGTGGATAAATAAATCACAGTGGATAAATCACAGACAAGTTTCCCGTTCCCAGAAACTCTGAGTCTCATACCAGGCTTATGTGCAAATATAGTGATATATGGTAATCTTAGGTGCTTTCCAGGTGGCGCTAGGGGTAAAGAACCCACCTGCCAATGCAGGAAGATCCCCTGGAGAGCAAGGCAGTTCACTCCAGTAGCCTTGCCTGGAGAATCCCATGGACAGAGGAGCCTGCAGGGCTACAGTTCATAGTGTCGCACAGAGCCGGACACGGCTGAAGCGACTTAGCACAGCACATAATGTAATCTTTATTCGGAAGCTTAAGCCTCAGAGTCTGTCACTTACAGAGATACTTTCCAAGGCCCCAGCACTGTATTCACAGGCCCATTCTGTAATCTTTTTTCTAAAGAGGACACCCCAAATTACTAAAACATCCACCTCACAGGCTTTAGAGTCACTTTCCTAACTTTTGAATAATGGGAATGGATTTCAAGCTCTGCAACCACCTTGAGAGGAGAGATTCTTGTATTTAGTGACTGAGATAAACAAAAAGTAAAGTTTCCTTTGGCCAGAGATACCACTCCTGATTCTGATCAATTACCCACACAGGTAGTCAGCTGTCTACACAGAGGCCTCAGCTTTCCCTCTCAAGGGCAGAAACCAAACCTTAGAATATATCAGTAGTCCTAGTAGACAGCCAAAGACTGGTAAATGACATTCAGGGCGAAAAACAGATTACAGAGCAAGGTTTGGGGCGGACGGGGTGGTTTTGTTTTGTTTGGTAGGGATAAGTAGAATTTACACCAGGGGAGAGGGTATTCAAGGCAAGTGCCCCCTCAAAAAAAAAAAAAAAAAAAAACACCTTTCCATCAAAGAATGCAAAGGTCTGCGTCCTTACCTGTAAAAACAGGGTTAGTAATAAGCCCTGCTCTTGTGGAGTTTCTTTAGGATTGGGAGAGATCATTTCAAGACTTAACCCAGTCCCAGACATTCGGGAGGCCCATAAATGGAGGACAGAAAATAAAATGGGTAATTGGTTGACCCTTGACAGCAGTTAACAGGGATTCTTTGCGCATCATGCCTTATACAGCACTGGGAGGAGAAACAACCACTTTATTGACAAACACTAGATGCGGATTAAATCCGTGAAGAGTGGACGTTTCTGGCGGTTGCTTACTGATCCGTGAAACTAACTGAATGACCGATCGGTCCGGATCTTTGAGCAACTGACAGACCAGAATTGGCTGGTGAACGAGGGCCTGGATCTGGCCAACGGCAGTCCGGGGCCCCAGTGACTCAGGCTGACCGTCGGGCCCCTAGCACGGCCGTCCTCGCTGTTAATCTCGGTCCAGGCCGGCCCAGACTTCTGCCGCTAGCTGAGCAAGGAGGGGGCTGTCCCGACTCTCCACGTGCAGCCCGCGGGTGCCGCAGCCAGGCAGGGCGTGCGCGGAGGCCGCGGCCCCTTTCTCCAAGCCGGGGGCAAATCGCCCCCGTCTCCCGGCTGCAGAGCCCCGGAACAATGAGGCGCCGGGTTCTTTAAGGGAGATACCACCGCGCCGGCGGGGCAGGGGACCGCGTCTTCCCAGATGATCGCACCCAGCCCCGCGCTGCCGCCGCCTCGGCAACTGCACAGCGCGCAAATATGGCTCAGTGACTCTGACAAAAGGTGCAGCCTCCCTGCCGGCGGGGCGGACGCCAGACCTCCCAGCTCGGGCCGTGCTTCCCCGCGGGGCCCCGGAAGAGGCCCGCGTCCCTCAGGCATCCCAGCCCGGCGCGTAAGAAGATGCCCCAGGCCTTCCGTCCCAGCGAGCCCGCACACCTTCCCGCAGCTCGGTAAAGTCAGGAATGGGGGCGTAGCGGGGGAGGGGAGGGCGCCAGGCGCGCGCACTTCCCTCAGCCCGGACCTGCGGCTTAGGAACCACTGCCGGGGCCGCGGGCTCCCGCTGCGGCTAGAGGGCGACCAAGCCACAGGGCGTGGAATGGCCTCGCCGCTCCCGGCCACCCCCGCGGGGAGGGGGCACAAGTGGTGCGTTCCAGAGCGCGCAACCGCCTTCCGCGACTCCCCCCGGCTCCTGAAAGCCAAGGGAGACGGGAAGCCAGCGGAGCGCCAGGCGCGCGCCCCGCAGGACCGGCGCTCGGCGTACCGACTCGCGCTACGGAAAGCCGGAGGGGGGCGGGGCCGCGAGGCGTAAGGGGGTGTGTCCGCGCGCACCACGGGGGCGCGCGCCGGCCTCTGACTGGAGGCCGCGGCGGCGGAGGCGCGAGCTCCCCGATAATGGCGGCCTGCAGAGCCCGTGAGAGAGAGAAGCGGCGGCGGCTACCCTGAGGTAAATCTGGCCCCTCGGCTCGGCAGAGAGACCCTGCTGCAGAGCCGAGGGCCCTGCACGTGCCTCCCGCCTCAGGCGACCTGTCACTGAGCTGTCAGCGGAGTCGTCCCGGGGAAGGCCCCGCGCGCCTCAGGCCTCCGGCCCGCACCCCTCAGGCCACCGGCCCCAGCCGCGGCCTCCTCTTCTGCCTTGTGGCCTCCTCCCCAGGCCCCGGGCCTCAGCCGCCGACCCGGAGGAGTCGGGGCAGCTGCCGGACTGGCTCCTCCGGGTGAAGGGCCCTGAGAGGATCCCCTCCGGGTTTTCTCTGGAAGCCGCCGAAGAAGGGGAGGGCCTGATACTTGGCCAATGAGCGGGGCCCTGAGCCGCCGCGTCGGGCTACACCTCTGCCCGGGACTGGCCCTTCCCGGGCGCCAGCAGGTGTACAGCCGGGCCGGCCAGTGTCCGAGCGCCGGGTGCAGGCGCGAGGGCCCGGGGGGATGCCGTCCCAAGTCCCCGAGGTTCGCACGGTGTGCATCACCGCGCTGTGTTTTGACCCAGGATCTCAAAGACTTCACAAACACCCTCCTTCCCACCTATTCAGGGGGGGTATGGGGCAGCTTTCAAGGCACGAGCCACTTTGAGATGGATAGGAATTGGCGATCCACGGAGGACAGGAACGAATGTCCACTGTGTAGCTGGGGCAGAGAATTCTGTGGCAGGAAATCCAACACTCGGAAATACTGTAGGAATTTGAAGAGCGGTGTCCAGTTAGAGGAAGTGGGACTAAAAGCAATCTCAGAAGCTTTCATTTTCTTTATTAAATCTTTTCTATCGACTTAAAATGACTGGCCCCAACTTGACAGGTTCTGTTTGTCGGTCGCTTTGTGTTCCCCTAAACCGTACACTATAAAAATTGTACAATCTCAGGTAACTTTTCTTGCCCATGCTGGCATTCTACAAATGAGAATTGGTTCCTGAAGCTCATTAGAATCTTGACAGTCTTCGGAGAGTGAGGAGGCACTCTTCAAACTCTTAATTCAACACGTGAGTGTTTCCACGCAAGGCCTTTCTTTGCCCTTGTCTTTAAATGATTTAGCAAGTTGAATTCCAAAGAACTCTCTCAGAGAACCTCTTAACATGCAGGATAGTTTTCATAGGCAAAAATGACCTAGATCTAAATAGCTATTGTTGAAACAAGAACAATAACCATATTCTAAGTAGCTTCGTTTATCTGTAAAGGAATATTTTTCTCCACAGACTTTATTTTGCAAGAAATAAGGAAATAAAATTAAAATAGGAATGTGTATAGCTTGATCATTTACTTTTAAAAAAGAAAAATAACTACTCATTCTTACTTCTGTACAGTCTCAGTACCTAAACCTAAGCCAGGTGTTTGTGTTTCTAACTGTGAGTTTTACCATTTTTAGGAACTTTTATATGTATCAGTTTTCAGGGGAAGCAGGAGTTTTTATTGTTTTTTCATGATCAGTAAATAAGAATATGAACTTTTTGGTTTATGTTTAGCAGTGATGTTTTGAAGCAGTTCATGTAAGAGGTTGTCAGAGCAAGATGGCCTGGTTTCAAATCCCAGGTTCCCAGTTACTAGCTGTTTGACCTTGGGCATGTTGCTTAAACTCTGTGCTTTAGTTTCTTCATCTACAAATGAGCTATTATGCTCAGTGAAAGTGAAGTGAAAGTCGCTCAGTCGTGTCAGACTGCTTGCAACCCCATGGACTATATAGTCCATAGAATTCTCTAGGCCAGAATACTGGAGTGGGTAGCCTTTCCCTTCTCTAGGGGATCTTCCCAACTCAGGGATCAAACCCAGGTCTCCCGCATTGCAGGCGGATTCTTTACCAGCTGAGCCATGAGGGAAGCCCAAGAATACTGGAGTGGGTAGCCTTTCCCTTCTCTAGGGGATCTTCCCAACTCAGGGATCAAACCCAGGTCTCCCGCACTGCAGGCGGATTCTTTACCAACTGAGCTATCAGGGAAGCCCCATCATGCTCAGTATCTACCTCATAATATTGTTGTCAGGATTAAATGAGCTTAATATATAAAATGCTCAGGACAGTTCCCGATACATGGTAAGTATCACATTACTGTTACTATTATTAAATAGTAGTGTTACTATTATCAAAATATTTACATTTGCCCAGTGTATAGCAAATATTATTCAAGCACTGCAGACAGTGAGATAGATGATAACTACTAAATCATGCATAAGAAGAAATTGAAGCCAGTAGGTATACTTAATTTCAACAGAGCACTTTGTTCATTTTTCTAGAAACCTTGACCTTGAAGATGGTGAGTAGCCAGCCAAAGTACGATCTAATACGGGAGGTAGGCCGAGGTAGTTACGGTGTTGTATATGAAGCAGTCATCAGAAAGACTTCTGCACGGGTGGCAGTGAAGAAAATCCGATGCCATGCACCTGAAAATGTTGAACTAGCCCTGCGTGAGTTCTGGGCACTAAGCAGTATCAAGAGCCAACATCCAAATGTGATTCACTTGGAGGAATGCATCCTACAAAAAGATGGGATGGTGCAAAAGATGTCCCACGGCTCTAATTCTTCCCTTTATTTACAGGTATGTGTGGTTGAATGGGAAATAGAAATGATTTGAACATAGCATTGGTCAGCAGTAAGAGGAATGAAAGAGTCGGATGAACTTCAGCTTTTAAGTGCAGGTGTTTATATAGTTAGGAATAGATAGGGGTCTGCCAAGAACTGAGTAGACGTTTCCTCTAAAACAAGGTTTTATTTAAACCTGTGATGCAAATACCTAAAAATAACATAAGCCACCTGTTATGCCATGATACTTGCCAATCTGCATAGGAATGGGACAGCATAGGAACTAGAGAGGTGGTTGAGACTAGAGTCTAATTATTTCACTTATTTGAAATCAACTTTTTTTTGGAACAGAAGACAGAAGAAAAGGGAAAACTCTATAACCAATAGTAGTACCCGTAGGTAACTGGGCTTCTCTTTATCACTGCCATGAACTCATGTTCATGTTTTAGAAGGTTGTTTTAGATCCTCTGCAGTTTTAGAAGGTTATTTAAGATCCTAACCATGCAGTTCCATTGAATTTTCATGGAGTATGTGGCTTAGCACCTGAATGTTACTAACAACTTAACATTTGGCTTCCTACTCATTCCATACTCTGATCAGAACAGTCCTATGAGAAATGTACTCTTATTATCATCATCACAAATGAAGAAACTGAGGCTTAGAATAGATACTGAATTGATCCAGAATCACATAGCAAGTGGCAGAATTGGGAGCTAAATGTAGGACTATCTGGCAGCTAAAGTGTGTGCTCTGTAACCTCCAGATTACTCTTTTGCCTCCAGATTACTCTTTTGTAGACTTGGGGAAAGCATTAAAATAGGAAAACAGAAAATCTGGGTTTTTTTTAAGGTTGATTTCTGCCATAGATCAAAATTTCTAGTAGGTCTATACTTGAAGAGAAAATATACTTCAGACATAGCTCTAGTTAAAGGCCAGAGCAAAATTTCTTAAGTCCAGTCATTTTAGAACACGAACAACTTTCCACGAGTGTGTCTAAATTCAGAATTTACCATCAGGGTACAAAAGTCTGTTTTAAAACAGCAAAAACTTTTGTTCTAGGAACAACAAAACAAACACATTATTCTGTGTAATTAAAAACCTGCAAGTTTCATTGTATGGTGAAAAAATATCAGCCTTGAGAACCTAATTTTACTGCAAGCTATGCCCTAAAGTTTTCTCTCTTAAGATAGGGAATATAAACATAGCTATTTAGTCTTTATTTGTTTTACTTTGTATTCTTCTAAAAGTGCTTATTAGATAAGTTACAATGATAAAAAAAATCAGAAACATTCTTACCACATTCCACATAAAAGTGACTAGAACCTTGTTGGACTTTGCATTGAATTTTGGAGACTAAAATGCATAATTGAACTATAAATGCAAGGATATTTAAACATATGGCTTAATGCTGATGGTATCCTTGAGTCCAGATGGAGCAACTGTTATAATAACTAGGTATTAGCTAGCTAATCTTTCAAGGCTGTAAGATGTAAAGCCTTGATTCAGTCATTTTTTTTTAAATGTAAAGTACCTTTTTGTTTAGTAATATATTTTAATCTCTTTAAAGCCTGATAGACCTGTGTTTGACTTATGGCATTTTTTGCTAGCTTTATGACCTTGGATAAATAACCCATTTTTTCCCAGCATCTGTGTCTTCAAACGTAAGGAATAATAATTTCTACCTTCCATGGGACTTGTCAAAATAAGAGGTGATGCAGACACAGTACTTGGCACATAGGAAGGACTCAGTCGTAAGCAACTCTAATAAAATTATATTTTCTACAGATTTATTTAGTTAACCAGACATTCACCAACACATTAGCAAGTGCCTTCTCTAAATTTACACTAGTAAAGACAACCAATATTTACATGTGGTAAAACCAAACAAATCTATATTGTGATGACAGAATCTCTGCATATGGTCTTCACTATTCTCTACATTATTTTTCCTCCATGTATTTCTAGATACCTTTCTTGTTCTCAATTGGAATCATTCAGTCAGTTCCTGATAGCTAAAAACCTCACCTAGAAGAAATGTAAAACAAACAGTTAACAGAGGACACATCTTATGCATAGGAACTTTATGGCCAATATGTATCCTTATCATGAGTGTCATGAATGACAAGTATGGGATGGTGTAGGCGCATGTAGTAGGCAACCTGACATAATCCTGAGGTTCAGGAATTCTGAACTGTTTCAACCGAAACTTGCAAGGTAAAGAGGAATTAGCCAGGTGAGTGAGTGAGAAAACTTCCCAGGCAGAAAGAACTGTACATACAAATGTCTAGAAGCAAAAGGCACGAAACATTCTAAGAACTGAAAGAAGATAATAAGACTGCAGTGTACAAGGAGAGTTGTTTTAGGTGAGACTAGAAAAATCAGCAGGGTGAGAGTGCACAGGCTCCCACAGCCGATGTTAAAGAGCTTAGACTGTCGCCTAAGAGAACAGGGAAGCTGTTAAAGGACTTTAGGCAAGACAGCCAATGGCTGATGCCCTCTGCACATGACAGTAAGCAGATTGGGCTCTGTATTTCTGTAACTCTCAACCAGGGGCCCTCAAACTATAGCCCTCAGCCTGTTTTTGTATGGCCTGGAAACTAAAAATAGTTTTTACATTTTTTAAGAGTTTTTTTTTTTTAAAGAAGAAGGATATGGAACAGAGACCTTATGTGGCTTGTCAAGCCTAAAATATCTACTATCTGGCTTTACTCTAAACCATTATTTGAATGCTGGAACTCTGCATTGCTCAAAGCTATTTAGGAATTTTGTTTTTGAGAATGAAAAGAGGACATGATGGAAGAGTGATGATGCTCATCTTTAATCTGAGCATATTTAGTAACAGTGCACCTGGTAAATAATTGTGAGATCTGAACCTTTCTGTTCTTTCATTTTCTGTCTCAGTGGCAAACATATGGAACAGAGAAAATGTGTGCAAAGAAGACTTCCGTAGGCCATTGCAATTATGGCTGCCATGGGGGAGGCAGCATGGAGACGTGGTCTTTGCCTCTGCCCACCGAAAAGACGAAATACTAGTAGATTTATAGCAGCTCACTCACTCCTCAACAACTCTTCACCTTCCCTAATGAGTTTCTGTTCAGCCTGTGAACCTGAAAAGGACACCATAGGACAAATGCTTTCAAAGCACTGTAATTTAAAATGACAGTTCATGTTCAGTGAAGTAATTGAGATTCTTGAATTTCAGGTAGTAGGAGAGTTATAATTAGATAATGATATAAGTAAAACTGTGCTTTATTCTAGATTTTCAGCTTGTGTCAAATATACAAGCTTAGTTTTGAATTTTTATATCAAAATGCATATGTGATTTTTATAAATTGATTTTTAGAAGCCGTCTATTGATAGAGATAGCCACCATATTTGCATTCTGCTTATAGAAGTTTTTGCAATAATGATGTCAGTCTTTAGTTTCATCAGTGACTACAGGAGCACTTTATTTCTGTAGCAACTGGTTATTCCTTCATAATTTTCTCTTAGTTTCACAGATTATGTTGATAATGTAAGTGCAATAAGCGAGAAGTAGATTTCAGGGAGTTTTATGGAATAGAATGTCCTAATTGATGTTTATACCCCAGCTGGCAATCTCCCAGGTCTAGGTGCTGAAACTTTGATCTTTTCAGGAAGCTATTAGCTATCCAGTTAGAATTCAGCTCCATTGACACATGCAGCAAATGTACAGGCGGTTGGACACATCTCAAAATATAACTATTTTTTATTAAGTTTTCACCTCTTGACTTAGAAATTTGGTGTATTTTTGTTAGGGACAAAGTGACAGTTTGCAGTACTAAAGTTTATTTTATTTTATTTTTTTTAGTACTAAAGTTTAAAATAAATGCACATATGAAAGCACTGAACAAATAAAGTATTCATGGAATTTCCAATTAAAATTAGAGACTAACTCAACCAGTGACTCTTTCTCTATCACTGAATTATATAAACTGTGCAGATGATTATAATCTGTTTTTTTCTTTCTTACAGCTTGTAGAGACTTCACTAAAAGGAGAAATTGCCTTTGATCCCAGAAGCGCCTATTACTTGTGGTTCGTGATGGATTTTTGTGATGGAGGAGATATGAATGAGTATCTGTTGTCCAGGAAACCCAATCGTAAAACTAACACCAGCTTCATGCTTCAGCTGAGCAGTGCCCTGGCTTTCTTGCATAAAAACCAGATCATCCATCGAGATCTGAAGCCTGATAACATCCTGATTTCTCAAAGCAGGTTGGATACCAGTGACTTGGAACCTACCCTGAAAGTGGCTGATTTTGGTCTTAGTAAAGTTTGTTCAGCATCTGGGCAGAATCCAGAAGAACCTGTCAGCGTAAACAAGTGTTTCCTTTCTACAGCTTGTGGAACAGATTTCTACATGGCTCCTGAAGTGTGGGAGGGACATTATACAGCAAAAGCTGACATCTTTGCTCTGGGGATTATCATCTGGGCAATGCTGGAAAGGATCACCTTCATAGACACAGAGACAAAGAAGGAACTCTTGGGGAGTTATGTAAAACAAGGAACTGAGATTGTGCCTGTTGGGGAGGCACTTCTGGAAAATCCCAAGATGGAACTTCTCATTCCTGTGAAGAAAAAGTCTATGAATGGGCGAATGAAACAACTGATTAAGGAAATGCTGGCTGCAAACCCTCAGGATCGTCCAGATGCTTTTGAACTAGAACTCAGATTAGTACAAATTGCATTTAAAGATAGCAGCTGGGAAACGTGACACATATATTATTTGCAAATATCTTGGATGATATGCTGCTTCTGTTTTAACAGTGATGCAACATAATGTGGCTGAAACAGAATATAAAAAGCTAAACTCCACCTTTTAAGGGTTTAGATTTTATTGTGGGATTTTTTTTTTTCCTCATTTTTCTTAAGTCCAAGCTGGCCATTCTATTAATATGTTTTAAAAGTGTATTACCAATGTGGATGTAAATTTTTTTAAATGACCATTGGTAGAAGTTTGGCAGGAAAATTCTCTATAAGAGCCAAGAAAAGAAGAGTCCAGTTTTCTGGAAATATGTCTCAAGTATTTTAGACATTCCTTGTCAGTATTAGGAATTTCCATGGAAAAAAAGGTTTGCATGCTGGTAATGCAACCTTTGAAGCTTTGTAAAGGAAACATATATGTATATATTTATGTATATGTAAGTATGTGAATGTGTGCATTTTGCATTCCATATAAAAAAAAATGCCACTTCTGTTTAAATTATTTGATGTAGGTTTGGATTTTTGAGATTTGCTGGTGAAATCAGTGATGAAAAATAAAAGAACTTTCCCTCTTCCTACCCTGTCCCTCCCTCTAATGAAATCATACTAAGTTTTTATTTTTATAATGTTATACAGCTTTTTTTAAGACATCATTTTGGAGAGTCCAAAATTATCTGGCTAAACGTAAGTGAAAGTAAGTGATCCAAAGCTGCTGAAGTTTGTTTGAGCTCTCCAGTGCCCTATAGCTGCAGGAGTTGAATTAGCCATGCAATCGTGTGGTACAGGTTAGCAAGGACATTGATGATTTAGTCATACCTTCTTTAGGTAACCAAGCATTCAATTAACCAATTAAACCACTGCATTGGGACATGACTGCACTTGAGCATCTGCAATCTAATGTAAGTCTGAACACAGGATTCTTCTGTTTCTGAAAACTTTGCTGTATATAAACTATAGTAATTGATATATATTAACTTTTTATTTTCAAGACTTTGTCTAAGCCTCAGTGTAAAGCTGAAGAAACCAAATGAGTTCTACCCTCACATTGCCTGCTCTAATATGGTCTCCTGTTTAATCACTGGAATTCCTTTCATTTTAGCACTAATGCTGTTTTCTCTTGTCTAATTTGACACAGTAATGGTAGTGATGTGGTTGTATTCAGTGTTGACCACCTTTTTCTAAGGTGGGAGGTGATACCTATACAGTTTGGCAAATGGGTAAAATACTGTGGCATCAGTTATGTCTTTCAAATAGAAAGGTTATCAGTTTTATACAATCACTTGGTATGGTCTATGTGAAGAACCAATAGACCATTATTATTCTTGAAGTCAGTCTGGTTTTTAACCCCATATGATTGTCTCCAGTTTTTTTTTTTTCCCTGTAAATGCAGATAGTTCAAATCTAAAGGAAGAAAGTTTTCCTAAAACAGATCATTAGCCTTTAAGGTTGTTAATACTTTAAGACCATTTGTATATAGGTTAATCTTTATAAAGCACTAGAATCTTTGGTCAAAAGTAAAAAAAAAAAATGTTTAAAGATATTAGAATATTGAAATCATTGATAGTTCACATAGTCTCCTCAGTTTTTTTGAACTTCCACAACTTTTGGAATATTCCTACCATAATTTTTTCCTTATTTAAAATGTGTTCAGGGGACTATAAAAGGTGAAAAAGCACAAAAAATTGGAGTACAAAAAATTTCCGAACTATGCATTACTTGGTGTGAAGTTTAAAATTTAGACTGGAAGGTTTTGCTAAAACCTCTTGAATGAAAAAAAAAATGTACATTTAACATTACTTCCAAGCTAATAATTATAAGAATTATTTTCAAAATTGGAGGTAGAAATACACTGGAACTTCATGATAATTGACCCTCCGGATCACCAAATTAGTAGAACACAGATCTGGCCAAGTAGATTGAGTTACTGGAAATAAAAAAGCATTACAATGTCTTATCAATAACATGGCACTTCAGCAGAGATTCATGATGACTTAGGTGATGGTATGCCAATGCTTCATTTGCTCTTCAAATAGCTACATGTCACGGTTTCCTAAGTAGATAGCATTTGGTCCCACCTCATTTAAAATAGTTAACAATTATAATTTATTTTGAAAACTATTTTAATTTACCTGTGAAGTGGAATTATTCCTTTCATTGGTGGTAAGGATATGAGGTGATCAGGAAGTTTCTTCTGAAATTTTCTTAAGTCCTTGTATTCTAAATAGCCTATGATACCAAGAAAAATGATAGTAAGTTCTTTGTCTTCATTCTTTCAGTCAGGAGGTATTTATTAAGTACCTACTGTGTGCTCAGCACTAAAGATCAGTTGAAAAAATGACAATTTAAAAATGGCATGTAGCCATGGGCTTTTCCAGCAAGGAGTAAGAAATAAAGTGAAACTTGGAAATTCCTGGATATTGCTTAGAGGAAAAATGAAAGCAAGAGTTTGTGCACAGTGCCTTGCCCATAATAGGTACTCAATAAACAATTGTTCCTCATAGAGTCTCTTGCCATGGTTTATAGTGTTTTATGAAATTTGTCTTAATTGAAAAAAGACCAAATATTTCAAATAAGCTTATAGGCAGCTGTGGCCAGTTAAAATAATGGGATTGTACAGTTAGTTCCTAGAATGTTATTTTGCACTAGTTATCACTTAGAAGGATGGGGTTCCTGTAGTTTTTTGGTGCTAAGGGATACTTTGTCATTATGATAAAGTAAGTGTTAAGTGTCAGATAAATAGCACACTGAATAGTTCTTTCTGCTGGTCTGTTTTTTCCTCTTTGTTGTTGTTGTTGTTGTTTTTAACTGTAAAATGTTTATCAATCAAACTATTGTAGCAGCTACAAATAATTCACCAGCATGACAAAATGGTCAAAAAATAAGTCATCAGCACTTCAAAAACAAAAGCAACTTTTGAAATTTTCTTTTAAAATTGTCAAATATATTTTATGAAGAATTTATAAAAGGGGGAAATGATTGTAATTTATTGTTCATGACTGTTTTTTTTGTTTTTTTTTTTTAATAAAGTGAGTTTCAACAAAAAAAACCCTGGAAATTACATTGCTGCTTTGGTGGCTCTGTGAGTAGAATGCTTTACTTCATAGATATAAAATACGGCATATAAAATTTGAAGCAATATTTTTTTAGCCTTATCTATTAAATGAAACTTTCTATAATAGAAGCAGTTACTGAGGAAAAGATGACTGAATTATAGGAGTTTCTTTCAATATTTCAAGGTCTCTAAAATTTTAAAGCTTGCTGTATTAGAAGAACATGGATTGCCTGAAATAAATGATTTTTTTTTTTCATTTTTCTATCTCATTCAGCTGAGGATGCATCTCAGACTCAGAATGAAGTGTAGTAAATATACTGAGCGAATGTAATTTTTCAATCTTTTAAGTTGAATATATGGTTTATTTTCTATATAAAAAGACATCTGAGCCATTCTTTTCTTTTACAGGTTCTATAATGTATGTCTTCTCCAAAATAAAGTACAGATGATGCAGTGTACTTAATCGTCCAATGGAATAGCAGAGGGAAAATGAGAGACAGAAAACATTAATTCTACATGTGACCTAGTGATGAGTAGGAAAGTAGGAGTCAAAATTGTGGCTGCTTCTAACTCTACCACCTCCTGGTATAGCCTTTGCAGGCAGATAATTTTTGCGCTATGTTTAGAGTTTTGGGATTTTTTTAAACTATTTGCTAGCCATTTCCTTTGCAGTTTACAATGCGTTTTCACATAGTTTTTACATATCTTTTCAAATGGGGGCTAATTTCTTGAAAAATTAAAAACAACTTAACACCAGTTAGGAAAGTCAAGGTTTTACCTAACACAGGGTTTTTCGTGCCTAATCTCTGACGCTGACTCAGTTTTCTCTGACAAAGCTTTATCTTTCTTACTGAAGTAAAGACCTTAGGTTGTTTTGGTCTTTTCTTAAAATTCAAATGTTGCTCTCTTAGTCGACCAATCATTGGTGTCCTCTCAAAGTGCAGTGTAATGATAGACAGTTGGCTTGTGGTTTGATAGTAACTCCCACTAGAGAAAAACCTAACAGCCACACCTCTTGGAGGCCACACCTCTTGGAGGGCAAAGTGCCTCTTTTAAAGGCAGCACTTTCCCTTTTGCAGTTGTCATTGGTTAGAAGGGAACTGTTGTTTTTTTTTTTTTAAATTGCCCGGGCTTGAGATGTCACTCTTTCATTTCCTGTTCAGCCCTGGTATTTCAAGCTTAGCTTGTTCTGAGCAGAAGTTAGGCAACTTAATATTGCTGAAGGCATCGTGGTCTCACCGCAGAAGCGCAGGCTTTGCTGTAGCAGGTCTCATATTGAATGCTAGTATTCACGAATATCTACACAATAATGTGTGACCTTGGGCAAGTAACTTCATTCTAAACCTGTGTTCCCATATCTGTAAAATAGAGGTGATAATACTTACATTTCAGAGTTTTGTAAGGGTCAGAGATAATATGCCTGGCACATTAAACTCTCAGTTGGTAGCCATAGCTAGTACTGTGTTCTGATTTTGATGATACAATGAATGAATGGTTATATTCCCTCTGAGCCAGTCTTAAGTGGTAACTTTTATTCTTGTCCCTTTTCGGGAGAATCTGATGAAGGCACTACATCCTCTCTTTGGGAAAATGCTTGTAATTTCGGGGGATTTATAGATGCTTACATGGACCCCAAGTTAAGGGAGCCTGAGCTATAGGCTCCACTGAGTACCTCTATGTTATTTCTCCTGGGTTGAAAGTGGGACATATGTGAGGAGACTTCTAGGGTGCATGAACTACTTTGTTTCTTGACCTGAGTGCTGATTAGACAGGGTATGTTTACTTTGTGAAAATTCATCAAGCTGGACTTAGAATTTTCACACTCTTCTCCAGTGATTTATACTAAAGTGTATAAATAAGTTGCTCAGTTATGTCCAACTCTTTTCGACCCCATGGACTGTAGCCTGCCAGGCTCCTCTGTCTGTGGAATTCAACAAGCAAGGATACTGGAGTGGGTTGCCATTTTCTTCTCCAGGGCATCTTCCCAACCCAGGGATCAAACCCAGGTCTCCTGCATTGGCAGGTGGATTCTTTACTGTCTGAGCCACAGGGAAAGTCAAGTAAAGATGTTTTGTAAATAAATATGCATTGGAGCTGGAAACTATCATGACAGCTTTGGTCAGAGACAGAGAGGGAAAAGACACAGACTTGGAAATCAGACACTACCTTTCTGTTACTAGCCGTATGTCTTTCATGAGTTCCCTAACCTCTCAAATCTATAGCTTCCCACATGTATTAAACAGAGATGATAAGTGACTCAGAACACCTCAAAGATGAAATGAGATATTGCACGCAGAAATGCACAGCAGAATCAACAAATGATTGCTTCCCATTCTCTTTGGAAGACTCAGGGAGTGACTCTGAGCTGCTTTTACTGCTAATTTACACCCCTAATAGCAAGTTTTGTTCATTTTTTATTTAATTTAGCTTATTTTTCTACAATATTTGAAAAGTATCTATATTCCATGACTATAATGTTCTGTCCTGCCTGCCTCTTTGCCTTTATACCTTCCAGAGGTATGAAAAGTGAAAGTGTTAGTTGCTCAATCATGTCTGACTTTTTGCACCCCCATGGACTGTAGCCCACCAGGCTCCTCTGTCCATGGAATTCTCCAGGCAAGAATACTGGAGTGGGTAGCCATTTCCTTCTCCAGGGGATCTTCCTGACCCAGGCGTCGAACCTGGGCCTCCTGCGTTGCAGGTAGATTCTTTACCATCTGAGCCAAATTAATTAATTAATTATTTTTGACTGTGTTGGGTCTTCTTTGCTGCACATGGGCTTTTCTCTAGTTGTGGTGAGCAAACTTCTTCATTGCTATGTGCAAACTTCTCATTGCAGTGTCTTCTCTTGTTGCAGAGCACAGGCTTTAGGCCTTGAGTTTCAGTAGTTATAGCATGTGGGCTCAGAAGTTGTGGCATACAGGCTTAGTTGTTCCATGGCACATGGAATCTTCCTGGACCAGGGATTGAACCCATGTTCCCTGCATTGGCAGGGGGATTCTTAACCACTGGACCACCAAGGAAGCCCATAGATATAGTTCTCAACTAACAATCTCCTTAGCCCAGTTTTCTTCCCTCTTTCTTTTTGTGGATAACATGATTAATAACAAGTCAGAATGTCTTCTCTCTCTGACATGGAGAACCATACCTAGAAATTTGGAGAGTGCTCATAAGTACCAAATCCAAGAATACCATGCCATTTTGGGTATAAGGCAGGGAGAATGTGAGTTAATCAGTATGGTTTGAGACGTGATGGTAAAATCACAGCTGCAAGGGGGCAAGGGAAAAACATGGCAATAGGGGCTAAAACTCCAATAATAAAAATACACTATAGTGGTTCTCAACTCCAGCCACATATTAGAATATTTAACCTAGGGAGGTTAAAAAAACCCAAAATGATAATTTCTTCTGGCCATTATGGAGTGACAGGGCCTAGATTACTTTTCCTGCTTCAAACAGCTAAAATGTCAGACACTGCACAACTGACAGTGCAGGACACTAATCCCTGGGAGAAAGGAATTGAATTAGGAGCCCTGTGATTGCCCCAACTCACTTCCGGTAGAGACTCTTCAGGCTGCTATACAGGGAAGCGACACCTAAACCAAGTCCAGCAATCTCTTGAGTTGAGGAGGCAGCATTTAGAGTTCAGGGAGGCCATGCCAATTAGAATTCATGGGAGAGAGACAGCTGAACAGAGAAAGAACTTCAGACACCTGCGGAGAGCTTTTTCAAGACATTGGCTGGGCACCCATCAGTACATCCTTGTGAGGAAGCTACCTGAGAGCAAGAAGAATGAAAGGATCAGGCAGAATAACCTTCCCAGCTCACAAGACCATAGATGATCGCTGCTCCTATCAGTCAGAGTGGAGAGCTCCCCTAATACATCACAGGAGTACATCCATCAGGGACCAAGGCCAAATTAGTCCTAGGCGAAAGGGTATTCTGGATCTAACAAAGCTTAAAAGTATGTCTTGAATGGGTGATATTTTTTTTTTCCCTAGGAAACTTCATAAAATTCCAGTCCTCAATAATGTGAAGTTCCAACCATACAATTAAAAAGTATTAGGCAGGGCTTCTTTTTTTTTTTCCAAACAGGAAAACAGTATTTAACACTTTAACAAAATGCAAAATAAAAGTAACCAAGTTACAAAACATAAATTCCTTTGATTGAATAATCACACCACTATGTTATCTTCCAATGGCTACAAACATCATCCCTTCAAAGTGAAGTCAGACTGTTTCCCTCATATGAAGACATCATGCGAAAACCATCACATAGTCCCCTGCTCAGCGAAACTGCTGACAACCCATAGGAGACAGAGCTGTCAGGGAGGAAAAGGGGGAACAGGTTGGTCTGAAGTGAAAAGGGAGACTCTACACATGCAGAACAGGTCAGGTGGTGGGGGGGCTCTCTGCTGGGTCACTATGGTAGGAATCATACCCCTGTACATGCTACATGAGGCTGAGGACCTTGGTACTAGGCAGGGCTTCCTTGGTGGTCCAGTGATTAAGAATCCACCTTACAAGACAGGAGACACAGGTTCAATCCCCGGTAGGGGAAGATCCCACATACCTCAGAACAACTAAGCCCACGTGTCACAACTCCTGAGCCTGTGCTCTGTAACAAGAGAAGCCCGTGCACCGCAGCTAGAGAGCAGCCTCTGCTCGCCACAACTAGAGAAAGCCTACACGAAGCAATGAAGACCCAGCGCAGCCAAAGATAAATAAATAAACAATGGTGGTAAACAAGTGTAAAAAAAGCATTAGGCATGTAAAACAGGAACCAGTGTAAGCGGACCTCAGAAGTAACACAGATAGGGTAGTATACAAGGATTTCAAATATACTTTGTGTGTATATTTGAAGGCAGAAGGACGCATGAGCATGCGAAGGAGAGAAGGAATGGAATACATATGTTTGAAAATGAACGTTGAAAGATATAGTTACGGAGATTAAGAAATACACAGAAATTAGACATTATAATTGATTAGCAACCTTGAAGACACATCAACATAAGGTAAACAAAAAGAAACAGCGAGAAAAAAAAACTGAAAACAAAACAAAATGCACACAGCATTGGTGAGGCATGAGACATCAAATGGCCCAAGTAATAATGTAATTGGGGTTCCAGAAGAAGAGAAACTTTGGGGGATGATGGGTATATTTGTGGTCTTTGTACATACATCAGAATTCACCAAACTATATACTTAAACATATTTTATTTTACACCAGTAAAGTCATTTAAATTTTTAAAAAAACTGATGCCTAGGGTCCATCTCATATTAAGTGAGAATTTCAGGAGGTAGGGCCCTCCCACTAGTATTTTTAAAATATTAGTGATCCTAATGCCTTTTCCGTTTTAGCAGACAGGGTTCCTGAACCTGATGAGAGATGTGGTGGGCTCTCAGTCCCTCCGCTCTAGTCCTATCAGTACCAGTGACTAGAGGAGGACACTTGGTCCTTCCATTCCTTCCCAAAGGAATGTCCATGTGTGGAGGCTACAGTGGTCTGTGGAGAACATGCATTCTTTTCTTTTTTTTAATAATTATTTGTTTATTTTTGGCGGTGCTGGGTCTTCGTGCTACATGGGCTTTTCTCGTAGCTCAGTTGGTAAAGAATCTGCCTGCAATGCAGGAGACCTGGGTTCGATTCCTGGGTCAGGAAGATCCCCTGGAGAAGGAAATGACAGCCCACTCCAGGATTCTTTCCTGAAGAATCCCATGGACAGAGGGGCCTGGCGGGCTACACTGCATGGGGTCACAAGAGTCGGACACGACTTGGCGACTATACCACCAACACCAGCGAGTGGGGGCTACTCTTTGTTGCAGTGCGCAGGCTTCCATTGCCATGGCTCCCCCTGTTGCAGAGCACAACTCTAGGATGTGTCGCCTTCAGTAGTTGAGGTGCGTGAGCTCAATAGTTGTAGTCCCCAGGCTCTAGAGAACAGGTTCAGTAGTTGTGGTCTGGGCTTAATTGCTCTGCGAAATGTGGGATCTTCCTGGACCAGGGGTCAAATCAGTGTCTCCTGCATTGGCAGGCAGATTCTTTACCACTGAGCCACCAGAGACGCCCTGAAGAAACTTTCTTTAAGGTAACTCACTCCCCTGTCTTTCAACCCTTTAAGCCATTTCACTGCCCTTGAGACTTAAAAAGCAAAGTGCTTGTCTCCCTACTGGGACAAGTGAAGTTGCAGGCCCCTAGAACAGAAAGCTCTATTGCCCCCCTTGAAATGGCACAAGGAAAATTGTCTCTCAAGAAAATTAGTCCTCCTGTGTGCCAGGCACTTTGTTAGATACTTTAAAAAGCTGTTTTATTTATGGGAATCCTCTCCCAGTTTACAGACGAGATGTAGGAAACAGTGACTCACTATATGAGAGAGAATAGTAATAACCCTTAAAACGAATCAGGCGGTTACAATGAGCCAGGCTCTGCTTTAAGTTGCTTCACAGGCAACTTATGATTGTCACATATGATCAGTCATGTGATTGACACATATGATCTCCCACAACCCTGCAACATAGGTACTATTCTTTACCAAAATAGAGGCACAGAGAGGGTAGGTCACCCGCCCAAAGTCCACAGTTAAGGATCTGATGCCAATCAACTAATGATGAGTACAGTTAGTTCAGACCCAGGTTACCTTGACCTGACAGCCATGATCTTAATCACTACTGTACACTGTACAAACTGAGGAAGCCCATAATTGAGGAGAGATCATGGAGATGCTGAGATGGACCATTGCTGGGACTGTGTGTCAGGAAAAAAAGGTTAGATGAATATAATGAGATCAGTTTATGAGGGGTCTTTGAAGACAGAAGAATATGACCTTATGATCAAAGCTAAAAAACTAATGTCTTGGCACTTCCTTGATGGCCCAGTGGTTAAGAGTCCACCTTGTAATGCAGGAGACATGGATTTGAGCCCTGGCTGGGGAACTGTGATCCCACACACCACAGAACAACTAAGCCCACATGCTCTGGAGCCTACCCATCAGAACTGGAGATTCTATGCACTACAACTAGAGAGTCTGTGCACTGCAACAAAAGATCTTGCATGATCCAACTAAGATTGGACCCAGACAAATAAATAGTTTTTTAAAAACTTCAATTCAGTCGCTCAGTCATGTCCAACTCTTTGCGACCCCATGAACCACAGCACGCCAGGCCTCCCTGTCCATCACCAACTCCCGGAGTTTACCCAAATTCATGTCCATTGAGTCGGTGATGCCATCCAACCATCTCATCCTCTGTTGTCCCCTTCTCCTCCTGCCCTCAATCTTTCCCAGCATCAGGGTCTTTTCAAATGAGTCAGCTCTTTGCATCAGTTGGCCAAAGTGTTGGAGTTTCAGCTTCAACATCAGTCCTTCCAATGAATACCCAGGACTGATATCCTTTAGGATGGACTGGTTGGATCTCCTTGCAGTCCAAGGGACTCTCAAGAGTCTTCTCCAACACCGTAGTTCAAAAGCATCAATTCTTCGGCTCTCAGCTTTCTTCCTAGTCCAACACTAGTTTAAAAAAATAGTCATTTTATTCCACCTCGCCACACTACAACATGCAGAGGTTCTTAATATAGAATCCGTGGATGGACAGTGGAGAATCTCAACCACCCCTGAAACTTTAGTGTATCAGTGTACATGTTTGTGGGGACAGGGTCTAGAGCTCTCATTGGATTTTTAAAGAACTCCATGTCTTTTAGAGATTCCTAGCAAAGATTCTGGAGGGCGAATACCAATGTCTTAAGTTCCTGTTCAGCCTCAGCGTTGATGTAACCTTGGGTAAAACTCAGCCTGTGTTTCGTCATGTGTAAAATGGGGATAGTAATGTCTACCTCTCTAGGTTAGCTGTGCAAGTTAAATGATATACTGACATTATAATTCACAATATATATGTCATATATATAAACTTCTGTATAAAACATATATAAAACTTCTATATAAAACATACTGTATAAAACTCATAACGTTAAAATGCATAAAAGACTATAAAATGTCAGAAAACAAATGTGAGTTACGATGAAAACCACTTTGTAACTTTTTTTTTTTAACAATACAGTGAATTGGGTACCTGAGTAACCCTCCTGATGAAAACTTTAAAATATTGCATAAAGGGGTACTTAAAAATTGACCTTTAGGTGTTGCTGAGCTGCTATGAAAGCAAGTGAGTGAAATCACTCAGTCGTGTTTGACTCTTTGCAACCCCATGGACTGTAGCCCACCAGGCTCCTCTGTCCATAGGAGTTTCCAGGCAAGGGTACTGGAGTGGGTTGCCATTTCCTTCTCCAGGGGATCTTCCCGACACAGGGATCAAACCCGGGTCTTCCACGTTGCAGACGGACGCTTTACCATCTGAGCCACCAGGGAAGCCAGGAATATGCCCAGCCTCCAAATGAAGTGAAACTGGGAACTGTGGAGAGTGGGGAAGTAAATGCCCAAATTGTCCTTAACCCTCAGGATGCCTGTCAAACCCTGGAGAAAATAATGTCCTCCTTTCCTATCTGGAAAAGATATATGGGAGACAGGAAGTAACTCCAAGGGCCCTCCCAGATGGAATTCTAACAGGCAATCCTGCACTGCGGACAGAAGCTTTACTGTCTGAGCCACCATGGAAGCCTCTATGCTGCTGTTCAGTCGCCCAGTCATGTCTGACTCTTTGTGACCCCATGGACTGCAGCACACCAGGCCTCCCTGTCCCTCACCATCTCCCGAAGTTTGCCCAAGTCAGTGTTCATTGCATCGGTGATGCTGTCCAGCCATCTCATCTCTGATGCCCTCTTCTCCTTCTGCCCTCAATCATTCCCAACATCAGGGACTTTTCCAATGAGTCTGCTCGAGCAGACTCCTGAAATATGATACAGTTCAAAGGCATCATTTCTTTGGCATTTTGCCTTCTTTACGGTCCAGCTCTCACAACCGTACATGACCATTGTGAAGACCATAGCCTTGACTATATGGAAACCCCTATAGGAAATCCCAAAGGATTATAATTACAATGCAAGTGTCAATGCAAAGTAAACTCTGACCCTCATAAGGGAGGAGATATGTAAGTTTCTGATATCAACTCTGGCCAAGGGAAGAGGAGAAAATAAAAATTCTCCTTTAGAAATTCATAATTTACAAATCAGTTTTCTTATAAAATTGGAAGTTAAATCACATAACTTCTATAATCCTAAAACCCTGAAGTGGAAAATTTAATTTTAAGGGGGGTGGGCTGATGGTACCAGCACATTATTGACAGAAATAAACACACATAGTCTATGAAGGAACTAAATTTCAACACAGGCCTCAATTCTCACAAATTTCCAGGCAATTTGGGCAGCTCAGGGTAAAAAAAAAAAAAAAAAAAAGTTGCCAAACACATGAGGTTGTGGGCACCATAATGGAGAACAAGTAGAACTGAGATGTGGTGGAAACAGATCTTCAAAGATATTGGAAGTACCAGACACATAATACTTACTATAAACACACAATGTTTACTGTATTCAAAGAAATAAAAAAGAAACTTGATACTGTGTGAGAACTAGTATATTTGAAGAAAGAATCAACTTTCTTTAAATGTAAAAGTATGTTAATTGAAATAGAAAATTCAGTAGATAATAGGTTAGAATTGCTGTTGTTGCTATTCAGTCAATCAGTCCTGTCTGACTCTTTACGACCGCATGGACTGCAGCAGGCCAGGCTTCCCTGTCCTTCACCATCTCCCAGAACTTGCTCAAACTCATGTCCATTGAGTCAGGGATGCCAACTAACCATCTCATCATCCTCTGTTGTCCCCATCTCCTTCCTTCTATCTTTCTCAGCATCAGGGTCTTTTCCAATGAGTCGGCTCCTTGAATCAGGTGGCCAAAGTATTGAAGCTTCAGTTTCAGCATCAGTCCTTCTAATGAGTATTCAGGATTGATTTCCTTTAGGATTGACTGGTTTGATCTCCTTGTAGTCCAAGGGACTCTCAAGAGTCTTCTCCAACACCACAGTTCAAAAGTACCAATTATTCAACATTCAGCCTTCTTTATGGTCCAACTCTCACATCCATACATGACTACTGGAAAAACCACAGCTTTGACTGGATAGACCTTTGTCAGCAAGGTAATATCTCTGCTTTTTAATATGCTGTCTAGGTTTGTCATAACTTTTCTTCCAAGGAGCAAGCATCTTTTGATTTTATGGCTGCAGTCACCATCTGCTCTGATTTTGGAGCCCCCCAAAATAAAGGCTGTCACTGTTTCCATTCTTTCCCCATCTATTTGCCATGAAGTGATGGGACCAGATGCCATTCTTAGTTGTTTGAATGTTGAGTTGTAAGCCAACTTTTTCACTCTCCTCTTTCACCTTCATCAAGAGGTTCTTCAGTTCCTCTTCACTTTCTGCCATAAGGGTGGTATCATCTGCTTATCTGAGGTTATTGATATTTCTCCCAGCAATCTTGATTCTAGCTTGTGCTTCATCCAGTCCAGCATTTTGCAAGATGTACTCTGCATATAAATTAAATAAGCAGGGTGACAATATATAATCTTGAGGTACTCTTTTCCCAATTTTGAACCAGTCCATTGTTCCATGTCCATTTCTAACTGTTTGCTTCTTGACCTGCATACAGTTTTCGCAAGAGGCAGATAAGGTGGTCTGGTATCCCTATCTCGAAGAATTTTCCAGTTTGTAGTGATCCATATAATCAAAGGCTTTAGCATAGTCAATGAAGAAGTAGATGTTTTTCTGGAGTTCTCATGCTTTTTCAATAATCCAACATATGTTGGCAATTTGATCTCTCATTCCTCTGCCTTTTCTATATCCAGCTTGAACATCTAGATGTTTTCAGTTTAAGTACTATTGAAGCCTGGCTTGGAAAATTTTGTGCATGACCTTGCTAGCATGTGAAATGAGTGCAATTGTGTGGTAGTTCGAACATTCTTTGGCATTGCCTTTCTTTGGGATTGAAATGAAAACTGATCTTTCCCAGTCCTGTAGCCACTGCTGAGTTTTCCATAGTTGCTGGCATATTGAGTGCAGCACTTTCACAGCATCATCTTTTAGGATTTGAAATGGCTCAGCTGAAATTCCATCACCTCCACTAGCTTTGTTCATAGTGATGCTTCCTAAAGGCCACTTGACTTAGCACTCCAAGATGTCTGGCTCTGTCTTAGAATTGCTGCGATAACAATTACAAGAGTCTACAACCTCCAAAAAAATAGAAGCAAGGGTTAGGGAGATCAATCCAAAAAAACAATGTGTTTTAAAAAAAAAAACACAGAGGGGGAAAGTACAACAAATATAGTGCATATTACAAGATGAGAGAAATAAATAAAAATATATCAATCTCAGTGAATGAGCTAAATTCTCCAATTCAAATAAAAGAACAAAAGCCAGCAATGTTCTATTTACAAAAGACAGATCTAAAACATATGAACACAGACTAACAAAGTTTGGAAAAAGAAATACTAGGCAAAAAACAAATAGAAAGGAAAAAATAACTATAGTAAGATGAAAACCAACACTAGAGATAAACAGGGTCACTACAGGATAATAAAGTTCAGTTCACCAGAGAGAAAGCACATTTATAAGTTGGTATGCTCTAATAATACAGCCTCAAAGTATTTCTCCTACAGGGAGAAATGGACAAATCCATCATCTCACAGTGGAATATTTTAACATATATCACAAAATTTGTAACAGTAATTGATAGGTCAAGTGAACAAAAATTCAGGAAGGACATGGAGATTTAAATAGTATGATTAATAAACTCTATGTGTTCCAGTCATCTCTTTGTCCCCACTGTCTATCCCTACTTCACTGTTTTAATTGCTGTAGAATTAAATAAACCATCTCTTAAGCTCATGCTTGTCACACAGTGAGTGCTTACTAGATGTTAGTGATAGCAGCAGCTTATTGTGTAACTTTGGTCGAGCCACTCAACCTGTGAGCCTCAACTACCACTTCGAAAAGTGGCCATAATAATAAATTATTTTCCCAAATTTCTTTGCAAACGGAATGAGCGTAATGTTTGTGAAGATACTTCATGAAATATGGAGGAAAACATAAATGAAGGAATCATTGCTCTCACCAGTTAACTGGTATTACAAAGCACCAAGTTTCAAGATAAATAACATGAGAGCACTCACCAGCTAGGGCAGCGGCCCTAAGGATGTCCAGAGGGTGCACTGTTAGGCTAAGCAGTGGTGTGGACCCTTGGGCTCTTGGAGCTGGGAGCAAAGCTGGCAGATGGAGGCCGATCAGGAAAGCGTCTAAAAGGGCGAAGGCTGCCCTCTGGTGGATATTGTTGTTCAGTCACTCAGTCCTTGAAAGCTGGTGTCCATCACAAACCACCTGGAGCCCTCAAATTCACTGCCCCGTACACAGTCAAGGGGCAGCTCCTCCAGGAGTCCTCTGGCCCTCTTCCTGAGGGAATTCGGGAAGGAAGTTAGTGGGAAGAGCCACAGCTCCCACTGCGGCCGCCTCCGCTGCCCATGCCACATTCCCCTCAGCCCTCAGCGACCGTGAGTGGCTCACTTGGTGGCGTGACCCAGACCCTCAGCGTGCCGGAGCCCGCGGTCACCATGCCCGTCTCAAGCCGGGGTTATCTTTGTTGTTGTTGCTGCTGCTGTTGGTCAGCTGCTCAGTCGTGTCCGACTCTTCGCGACCCCGCGGACCGCAGCGCGCCAGGCTTCCCTGTCCTTCACCATCTCCCAGAGTTTGCTCAAACTCGTGTCCATTGAGGCAGTGATGCCATCCAACCATCTCATCCTGTCGTCCCCTTCTCCTCCTGCCTCCAATCTTTCCCAGCATCAGGGTCTTTTCCAGTGAGTCAGTTCTTCGCATCAGGTGGCCAAAGTATTGGAGCTTCAGCATCAGTCCTTCCAATGACTATTCAGGGACCTTACCTGGCCACTTACAGTTACAACTGGCCTGCGGAGTACCAAGAATCAGCCAAGTAAATTATCTGGGATCCACACTTATTCCTCCGTGCCCCCATGGAGCAGCCTATTCATAATCAGGTTGAACACTCCTGCCAGGATAGTAAGCTCACTTCTTGACTGCTGGTCCCTGGATACAAGGAATCCAAAGCACCCAGGAAACAGACATAGCTTAGAATTCAGTGTAACTTTTTTGGGCAAAAGTGTGCCCCTTTTGAGAACCAGGACCCTTAACCCTGCAGATTGGCCAAGCTGGTAAACAGGAGGTCTCCAGGGGATTATCAGAGTAGGGGTAAGTGGAGTCACACGTGCTTCACCCCTGCGGTTCCTGTATGCCTGTATTCTTCCTTATGGGGACATAGGTCCATGAAGGTCTTTGATTCAACCCAAGCTTTGGCGCCCCTGGAGAAGGAAATAGCAACCCACTCCAGGACTCTTGCCGGGAAAATTCCAAAGACAGAGGAAACTGGCGGGCTACAGTCCATGGGGTTGCAAAGAGTCAGCCATGACTAAGCACATCGGCACATGCTTTGGAGCAAGTACTGCCCATCAGAGTCCCATTTGGGCTAGAACTACTTTATACCCTCACCTCTCTCAATCACTAGATGTGGGCCACCCCCCACAAGGATGTGACCTTGCAGAGGGGGACTCCCAGCAGCCGAGACAGACCTGAAGGAGGTGACAGCCATAGGCAGTCAACTAACTGCAACTAACTGGGGGGCGGGGGGGGCAGCGAGCCCTTCCCCAAGGGCACATTATGGGTAAAGGACTCTGATTATCCACATGTCCAATCCCCCTCCCCCACCAACCCACACACATTTTTCCTTAAACTTGCTGTCCCCATGTCCCAAGATGATAGAATAGTTCTAAGAATCACATCCAGAGAAGGAAAGGGGCCTTTTCCTCCAGTGTCTCCTTGAGAGTGAGAACCCCTTCCGATAACCCTTCATCAGACTTCCCCTCTTGTGTCACTGACCAGAAAGGGAAACTGCATGGTTCTGGAAGGCCTTCTGGGGCCTACAATTCATATCACTCTGGTCCCAAGGCCTATCCTCTCAAGAAACTCTCTGGTCCCCTTCACAGTCCCTCCAGGGGCTCTTCAAAATTCATTCATGAAATGAATGTATTGAGCACCCCCTGGGCACTAGCTACTGTTCCAGGTGTTTAGGATGTATCAGTGAACCAAACTTACATTCGTGTGTGTGTGTGTGTGTGTGTGTGTGTGTGTGTGTGTATGTGGCGAGGGGGGTATTTATGAGCACAAACAAGTAAATTATTCAGTATGTTAGAATGTGATGTTTTTTTAAAAATCAAAAAGAAGCAAAGAAAAAGTGCTGTGCTGTGTTAAGCTGTGTCCAACTCTTGCAACCCCATGGACTGTAGCCCACCAGGCTCCTCTGTCCATGGGATTCTCCAGGCAAGAATGCTGGAGTGGATTGTCATTTTCTCCTCCAGGTGATCTTCCCCACTCAAGGATCAAACCTAAGTCTCCTGCATTGGCAGGTGGATTCTTCACCACTGAGCTGCCTGGGAAGTCCCAAAGGAAAGTAGAGCAGAGTAAAAAGGATCGACATGGACACCCTACTACATATAAAACAAATAACCAACAAGGACGTACTGTATGGGCTTCCCTGGTGGCTCAGAGGGTAAAGCGTCTGCCTGCAATGTGGGACACCTGGGTTGGATCCCCAGGTAGGGACGATCCCCTGGAGAAGGAAATGGCAACCCACTCCAGCACTCTTGCCTGAAAATATTCCATGGACGGAGGAGCCTGGTGGCCGTAGTCCATGGGGTCACAGAGAGTCGGACACGACTGAACAGCTTCACTTCTCACCTACTGTATAGCACAGGGAACTCTCCTCGATGCTCTGTCATGACCTGTGTAGGAAAGGAATCTAAAAAAAGAGTGGATATGTGTATAGCAGATTCACTTTCTGTACAGCAGAAACTAACATACCATTGTAAATCAACTATACTCAAACAAAAATTAATTTTAAAAAAAGGATTGGGAATGCTGCAGAAAGGGGCTAACTGAGTTAGTAAACAGTCAGGGGAGGTCTCACTGGGTGAGATATCAATAAAGTCCGAAAGGAAGTGAAAGAGGCATCAAAGAGGAGACCTAAGGAGTGGGCATTCCAGGCAGAAGATCAAAGGCCCTGAGGTGGATGTAGTCAGCATGTTCAAGGAACAGGCCGGAGGCCAAAAGTACCTTGGGCAAAGTGAATGAGAGGGAGAAGAGTAGGACATCGGGTCAGAGAGCCAGCAGGGCCAGGTCATGGAAAGCCTTGCAAGTCACTGAGGACTCTGGCTTTCTCTCGAGTGAAATGAGGAGACTTTTTCTGGGATTTGAGCAGATCAAGTGATAGAATTGACTTACGTTTTTAAAGGACTGATCAAACTATTATGCTGAGAGTAAACTATTAGGGATGAGGTTAGAAAAAGGGAGACTTAGGGACTTCCCTGGTGGTCCAGTGGTTAAGGCTTCACCTTCCAAGGCAGGAGGTGTGGCTTCAATCCCTAGTCGGGGAGCTGGGATTTCTCAGCCAAAAAATCAGAACATAACAGAAGCAAAACAGTAGCATATTCAATAAAGATTTTTCAAATCTTTAAAAAAGATCTTTTAAAAAAGAAGAAGAAAAAGGGAGACTTACAGACTATTGCAGTAATCCAGCTAAGAGATGGTAATGGTGTGGACCAGGGTGGTCAGAGTGGAGGAAGATAGAAGTGATTAAATCTGGGGAGTTTCCATGGTGGTCCAGTGGCTAGGACTCCATGCTCCCAATGCAGGTGGCCCGGGTTCAATCCCTGGTCAGGGACCTAGATCCCATAATGTCACAACTAAGACCCAGCATAGTCCAATATATAATTAAAAAAAAAAAAAAGATTAAATCTCTTGTCTTTTGAAGATGGAGCCGGCAGATGTTGCTGATAAATGAGACATGGAATGTAAGAGACAGAGAGAGATGTCCAAGATTGCTCAAAGGTTTTGGCCTGAGCAATTAATTGGAAGGACACAGAGATAGAGAGGGATCAACTGAGAAAGGCAGTGGTGGGAGAGATACGGGTGAACAGGAGATAGATCAGTAGTTTCGTTTTGCACATGTTGATTCTTGGGTTCCCAGATATTAGCATCCATTCAAAGCTAATGTCCAGTAATCCGTAAAAGGTCTGGATTTCCCCGCCGCCCTTTCTTGGAGGAAGATTCCCAGCATACTCTTGTGGCAGTGCCACGAAGTCCTCCCTGCAGGGACCTGGCCTCCTAAGACTGCGGGTCTGTGAACTGGCTTAGATGTGGAAATTAGCTGACAGGTTGAGATGCTCTATTGTGACAATTTAAGTTAGGCTTCTGGCCCTAAGACATGGTTTTGTTGTTGCTGTCGTTTTCCTGTTATGTAACTCTATCATATTTATTAAGTTGCTTATCTGTTTCATTCCTAGAGACACTCTGATCAAAGATCGCTACAAGCCAAAAGATTGTAACTACCACTTCACCCTGCCACAGGGAACAGGGAAGGCCCCCACCTCGTCTCTGGCAGTTCAGCCACTTTTCCTGTGTTCCTCTAGGATCCCGTCATCTCCAGTGAAGTCAGGGAGCCCATTTCAGGGGCGCCTCTTTCAATGTCCAAACCACAGAGGACATCTCCCGTAACACTTGTCGAGGTTACTGATGCTGCTGTCTCTCATGCTTATCTCAACACCTAGGTGAAAAACTACCCTCTGAGTCCCCTTGGGAATGTACTTGGTGGGAATAGGGGGTATGTGCAATTTCATGTCCTAAATCTTCTCCAACCTTCCTATCTTTTTAATATGTATTTTTATTTGTTTACTTGACTGTGCCAGAGTTGTATCACACCAGATCTTGGATCTTCATTTCAGCATGCAGGATCTCTCTTTCTCAGTTGGGTCATGTGGGATCTAATTCTCCCACTGGGGAGGGAATCCAGGCCCTCTGTGTTGGGAGCACGGAGTCTTAGCCACTGGACCACCAGGAACGTCCCAACATTCCTATCTTTTTAGATATCAGACATATTCACCAGGTAAATGCTAATATCTCAGCCTCACTGAATACAGGTCACGTTGAATACTAAGTTCAGTCAACTGAATAAGCCAACTATGAGAGCTACTTTCAGCTGCAAGAGATAACATGTTAAATCTAGAATCTCCACTCAGAGCAGTAAAATCAGCCTGAGCAAATGTTGCAGTCTTTCCTCCCTGACTCCACCGCAGCTCTACTCAGTTAGATTCTCCAAGGGTGAAGGCCTGGTGTAGGTCTTGTTAACTAGCACCCCAGGGAGTTCCCTAGAGGCCCAGTGGTTAGGACTTGGCACCTTCACTGCCAAGAGCCTAGGGTTCAGTCTCTGGTTGGGGAACTAAGATCCCCCAAGTCGCCCAACATGGTTAAAAAAAAAAAAAAAAACAAGCATTTCAGGTAAACTTCACGGACCAAACTGGAATCCACCCTAGGAATAGTTTTGGGGGAACCAATGGTCTAATCCACTTTCCTCCTTTTAACACATCAGAACCTAAGGCCAGAGAGAGAAAGTGACTTGCTCCAGACCAAAAGTGAGTTCATGTCCAAGTCAAGACCATAACTCTGGCCTCCTGACTCTTTATGGGAATTTCTGCTGCTCTTCTAGGCCAGCTTTACCACGAACCTGGAGGGATCTGGTCAGCACACCTGAGAAGTTAGGGTGGAGATGGGTCAGAATGATGGGCAAACCAAGGCTGCACCTACTCAATGCTACAGGCACTGTGAGGAAGGGACCTAGTTTGGGAGAGAATGATGGGTTTCCTTCTGGTTGATTTTGGTTGTAAGTGAATCAATCCCCCCACCCCCACCCACCCACACACACAAAATGTACTGGCTTACACAGTGTAAAGCCCATATGTAGGTTTGCTTTAGACATGACAAGATACGGAGGCTCCACTCATCAAGTTTGGTTTTCACTATCTCTGCTCTCTGTTGACTCTGTCCTCAGCAGGCTGTCCTCTCAGGGTCCTGTCTGCCAGGCTTCTGCACATCAGAGAAAAGCGGGAAGTTTTGTTTCAGCCATCGAAGCAGAAGTCCCTCTGCTATAATCAAATTAAATGAAGTGCTGTAAGCCAAAGAGATGTGATAGATTTTTTGACCCAGACCTAGGTCAAGTGCCCCTCTGAGTCATGTTACCCGACTCTGGGAGCACAAGGACTGAGAGTGGCAGAAAAAGTGGCCAAAGATCGAGGCAAGAGTGCCAGGAGAAAGACGAGTAACTGCTGAAAGGCAAAAAGTACAGATGTTCCCAGGCCTAGGCATGATGGGGAACCTGACAATGGCCATGGAGAAGGTGACAGAAATAATCCAGTGGTGATATTAAGGTGTTGGTTATAATGCTATGGTGATATGAGAGGTGGTGTTTATAATGTCCACCTCTTGGGGTGTCTGCCCAGCCTTCAAACTCCACCTTCTCTGGGAATTGCCCTCCTCACATATAAAAGGGTACGTCCTGGACTTCCCTGGTGGTCCAGTGGTTAAGAATCTGCCTGCCAGTGTAGGGGACACAGGTACGATCTCTGATTCGAGAGGATCCTACATTTTGTGGAGCAACTAAGCTTGAGCTCTACCACTACACAGAGCTTGAGCTCTAGAAACTAGGAGCTGCAACTACTGAAGCTCGCACACGCAAAGCCTGTGCTCAGCAACAAGAGAAGCCACTGCAATGAAAAACCCACACACGACAACAAAGAATAAGCCCTTGCTCACCACGACTAGAGAAAGCCTGCTCAGCAACGAAGACCCAGCACAGCCAAAATTAAATTAATACATTTTTAAAAATAAAAATAAATAAATAAAAGGGTATGTTAACATCAGGGCTTCCCCGGTGGCTCAGTGGTAAAGAATCTGCCTACAATGAGGGAGCCGCAGGAGACATGGCTTCGATCCCTGGGGTGGGGAAGATCCCCTGGAGGAGGGCATGGGTACCCACTCCTGTATTCTTGCCTGAACAATCCCATGGAGAGAGGAGCCTGGCGGGCTACACAGTCCATAGGGTCGCAAAGAGTCAGACAGGACTGAAGCGACTTGGCATGGCTCGGAATGTTAACATCAAGTGTGTTCAGTGTGACACAGGACCTCCGTGCCCACAGCTCAGTGCCACCGTTACAAGTGATCAGAGATGCTCCTGCCGATTGGGGGTCCTTGATATCAAAAGTACCCCAAAAGTCATTTATTAAGGACCACATGGGCATCTGCCACTTGGGACCCAGTGCTCCGCGCTGCACGGAGTAAGGCATAACCCTCAACATCTGCTCAGACCTAACTGCACTCGGCCCCAGGGAAATAAACTCTCTTTTCCACATCTCCTGCCTTGTCCTCCAAACAAAAGACGGTTGCATCCCAGTGCCGGTAGGTTTGCACTGCTGCTGAAATTGCCGACAGCCACTGCTTGGAGTGTGGGGGAAGACTGGAGAAAGCTCTTAGGTAAGAGAAAATACAAATTAATTAGCTTGTCAAATCCTTCCTCTCAGAGCACATTAATGCACAGATTCGGGCGTAAGGGGGTATTGTTTCCGAGTAAGGGCTCAGCATCCATTTTCTTGCTTCACTTCGTGTTTCAGCGGGTAGCATGGTGTTTGCAATAGTAGCATATGATGGCTGAGGAACATTCTGCAATGTTAAACAATACATTTTGCACTTAATTTGTAAATGCAGGCAAGACATTACATGCAAGAAGCCTGGCCCCAATTCTATACTGTTATGAAACTAGACATTGCTGTATGAGATGGTAACAATTGTGATGCAAGAGATAGGGATTTATATAATGCCATTAAAATAAATTGTAATATGTTCTATGCTAATGATAATTTATCATATACACACCATTTAAATGTTTGCACATTATGTAACATTCATAGCTCATCTCTAAATTTAAGAATTGTTTTAAGAATTTTATTTAAAAAAAAAAGAATTTTTTTTCCAATTCTAGTTGTTACTACCTCCACACAACAAAGTTTCCCCAAATTGAAATTTTAAAAAACTAAAAAAGACTGAAGAAAGATTGTTTAATTAGGCATTACAATCAGTAGAATACAAATTATGTGAAAATTTAATTATAGCAACACAATTGATCATTTTGCTGAAATCAAAGCAAGAAAAATAGGTTTTATGGAATGAAGATATAATAACATATGAATTATTGCATCTTTGTTTTTTCACTCATCTAATGTTGCTGTTCCTTCAACAAAACACCTGTACATCCTTAATGACAATTAGATACAGTCATCTTTGGTACTTTGATGATGTTCTCTGTATAAAAAAGCAAAACAAAACAAAATATTTTTCAGTGTCTTTATGAAGGTGTATTTGTCAAAGTAGGAGGATAGACCTGTCACTGCATTCTGGGAGAAGCCCCTGATTCCCTTCCGCATGTTCCTCTATTTTCCTTAGTGGAGACTTTTTGTTCCTGGTGCTCAGTCTAAAGGTGAAAACAGTGGTGGAAGGTGGAATGCTGGAGATGGGGGTAAGGATGACGACAGGAGTAGTAGGTGATTGAGGCCCGGAGCAGAATGCAGTCGGGGCCTCCCTCCTTCCAGTCCTGGCTCAGGGTCCTGAAGACAAAGTTCTGTCCAACCAACAGAAAAGCGAAGCAGGCGGCCAGGCGAGCAGGGGGAGCCGACTTGCCCGACCCAAAGGGGAGAATCGAGGTAGGCAGGGCGGCTCAGCGGGTCAGAGCCGGCTCCGGAGTCCCAGCTCTACCCTTTGCAAGCCGGTGACCCTAGGTGAGCCACTCCGCCCCCTCTCTGCCTCCTCACTGACTTCACGCAGGGTTTTGTAAGGAGTAAGCGAGGTACCACTGAGAGTCAGACCCGGAGCCGAGAGCCTAGCACAGAGCAATCGCTCAGTTTGGCTTTTGTTCTTCCAACTCTAGGTTGTCAGTTCCTGACAGCAGAAATCCGATTTTCTTCTCGTGGTTCATTGGCGACTTGTAGGTGCTCCAGGGGAAAAACGTTTAAAGACACCTCCCTAGAAGGGAGGGGGTGCGGGCGCCGGGCTATTGTTGCGGCCGAGATTCTTTCCGAAACGGAAAGCCCTGAATTAGGGGACCGCGGCTCTAATCTCTGTGGGGCTTGCCCGCTACAGGCGGAGGCGGGGCGGGGGTGGGGGGTAGGGGGGCCCCTCCTGGGGGTGCTGGGGCGTCAGAGACGCCAGCCTGAGACCCGCCCTCTCTCCCTGAACCCTCCACGTTTGATCGAACCCCGTGCCCTGCTCTGAGCCCCCCACCCCTTCTCTGACCGCCCCCCTTTCTCTCACTGAGCCGCCTTTGCTCCCTGTCCCCATCCTCGCACAACCTCTCCCCGCTCGCATCCCACCCCCATCAGAAATCCCCTTCAGACTCCAAATCGATACCCTTCCTCTTTGAGAGCTTCCCGCCTCACCCCCACCCACCAACCCCCCCCCGGCAGAGCAAATGCTGTACCCCCTCCCATGGCCCCTGCTTTGTTCATCTTCTGTTAGGGTAGCTCTGCTCTGCCCAGGAGCTGTGATCAGACCTTCACACCTCGGTTCACACCCCACCCCACCCCACCCCACCTTCCTGCAGCAGGCTGAGCTCCTAGAAAGCAAAAGCCAGGTCTGACCCATCTGCAGACCCCCAAGCAGAGGGCAGTGTTCAGAACGACTTGTTGAAGGTGGCTGAGAGTGAGGCTAAGGGATTAGGGGGGAAAAGAGAGAGAGAGAGAGAGACTTGGGCCAAAGGTGTCAGCTAGGTGCTGGAGGACAAGACCTAAGAGGTCAAGACTCCTGCCATTTACCTGCACCTGAGGCCCCAGGTGCTTTCCTCAGGCACCACTTCTTCAGGCCACACTGAAAGCTGGTCTTTTCCCCCTTTGACACAGAAGGGAACTCAGAGAGGTTAAGTTCTTGCTTCAGGCAACACAGCCAGTGAGGGATGGATCAGGTTTAGAATCAAAGGCACCAGCACACATTTCTGCCCTGGGACAGTGTGGATCTGGGGCTTAAAGGTGAATCTGAAGGGTCTCCTGATTCCCAACACTCGCCAGAGCTGTGCCCCCACCCTCCCACCACCCTCTCCTGGAAGAAGCCAGTTCTGACTCAGGCCCATTCCCATCTATCTTCATCCTCGGGGTGATCCGGGAAGGAGCTCAGAGTCAGGAAGGAAATGTCCCTCAGATTTGACCTCCCCCTCAACCAAGGCCCTGGCTCTGGGGCCGGAAGGAATCACTTTAGGGCTCTCCCTGGGGACCCATGACCAGAAAGATAAGCGATCTGGTTCAAGTCAAGTGTGGCCAAGACACAGGCAGGGCAGGCTGCTGGAGACCCCCCTCGTGATGTCCACCACCTCCCCCTCTTTGAGGGCTGACTCTTTCAAGGGCTCTCTCACCCACAAAACCGAGCCTATCTCATCTTGACATCATGACTTTGCTCTCCAGGATCCTGACCTCCTGGGACAGACTACTGTCACCTCTCAGACTCCTGAGAGCAGGCTCTTTGACCAAGCCCCGTCCAGACCTATGGGGGCAGGGCTGTGTCTCCCCTCTCTGACTGGGGGCTCCCAGGGCTGGGATTGTGTCTCCCCAGCTCTTGACCACTCCTGAAGGGAAGTGGGCTCACTTCCACTCACCCTTGTCAGACTGGGGGCCACTCCAGGGCAGTGACCTGCATTGACTCTGAAGGCCCCTCTTTCTGTAACCTGGTGTCTGTCCAGAGCTGAGAAGGAGGCCCCTGCCTGCCCTTCTTCCCAACCCGGATGCTCCTTTAAGACCAAAAGGATGGGGGTTGTATAAGATTCAGACACAACAGCCCCATCCTCCCCCTCCTTCACAGGCCAGGTTTCCTGCCATTGACAGCATCCCAGCTGGGCTCTGCCTGGCCTCATGCTTAACCCCTTCAGGACCAGATCTCAGGGCTACTGGCCTGCACCCCAACCTTCATCCATAAAACCAGGAGAATGAAAGTCCCTATTTCATTGGGTGGTTTTGAGGATTAAATGTGTTAATCATTGTGTGAAGTACTTAGAACAGTGCCTAGCGTATATCAGTTTCAATACACGTTAACTAGTATTCCACTTGATAAATCATTTCACCTATCTGAGTCTCATTCTCTTCAGCAGTCCAATGGAGAAAATAATAAACCTACTTCTGAAACGTAGTCCTGGGGATGAATTCTGATCATGTACATGAGAGCATTTTGTAGAGCAGTGTAACAACACAATATGGATGGACCAAAAAAAAAAAAAATACTCCCTTTAACTAGGTAATAAAATCCATTACCAGGAGATGGGCCTTGTAGTTTTCAGACTTACTACCTTACTTGCCAGGCTGAGGGTGCATTGGAAAGAGTGGATTTGGGGTTGGAATTAGGTACCCCCAATCTTGTTTCCTTGCCTATCAAGTGGTGTGGTCACCACTGCTGGGTCTGCTGTTTAGGGTCTTTGTGGGGGACAAAGGAGATCAGAGAGCAAAGGCATGAATGTGCTTTGCAAACATTAAAAAGTGCTAGAAGGTCCTGACAGGGCTCCGTACCCTTTAAGTCACAGTAAAGCTTCATGTGAAAAAAAAAAAAAGTGCTAGAAGGGAGGGAAAGAGATTTGTGAAAAGTGGAGAGAGGTGCAGGGACCCCTTGGCAGGGGCATTAGTTTTGGGGCTCTGGGTGCTGCAGAGTTTGCCCCATGGGGAGAGAGAGCGAGGTACGCTCCTGGAACCAGCATTGTGGGGACAGGACTCCCCCTTGAGAAGTGAGGTGTCAAATAAGAAACTATGCCAGCTCTAGTAGTCCCCGATGGGGGCAAAGAAGGAAGGAGGTCCTTTCCCCAGGCTTGGACCCATCCCTTCATTACCCTCTTCCCAGCTAATTACATTTGCCATCAGAGGACCTTGGGCAGAGGCCCCTCCAGTGGGATCCCTTGTGAGCCTCCTGCCAAGACTTGTTGGGAAGGGCTCACTCTGTGTATCTGCAGCACCTCTGTCCCCACTTTTAGGTTGCAGATTCCTGGCCTCACCCCTAGGGAGAGCAAGCTTGACACCTTCCACACATGCAGGCCAGGGCAGGTCTAAACCTGCTCCAGAGGGAAAAAGCATGGTGTACTAGAACCCTGCCCTGCCTTCCCATCTGAACGAAGAGGATCCGCCAAGGCCCAGCAGAGCGGACTGACCCCACGTGAATAGCTTGTCCCCACCCCAGGCCTCTAGAGGAAGCTTGGGAACCAGAGACCTTGTTTGGGGTGCTGGCTGTGCCCCAAGCTCACTGTGCCTCTATGCAAACCACTTAAGCTGCCAGGGCCTGTGTGACCACTGGCTAAATAAAGGAGCTGGACATGGTCCAAGGGTCCTCTCCTGCTCTGAGACTGTGACCAGGAAGGAGTTAACAGAGGCCAGGCTCCAGGTCAGGAAGGCAAGGGTTAATCTGGGGGGTGGAGGCTCTCTTGGCTTTTCCTGTGGAGAGTGAGGTTTGGCTGCCACCAAAGTTACTTCCAGTCCCTGCTGTCCCTCCTGCCTTCAGTCTGGACCTGCCCGGAGACCCTGGCATTCAGCCTCCCCATGCAGAGGTGAGTGCATCCTGAGCCCGGGGCTGGGGTGGGAGGGCACCGAGGTACCCAAGGGCATGGAGGCTGGCACCAAGCCAAGGAGCACTGTCCGCCAGCCCACATCTGTGTCTGGAGCCGAAAGCTGGGCAGAGATCATCGGCCCACCAACTCCAGTGCTGGGAGAAGGTGGGCAGAGGGACAGAGGGTACAAGGATGTCTGCCAGGCTTCTAGGGAGGGAACGTCTGCGGTCGGGCACCAAGGAGCCCAGAAAGCCAGGAAGAGGCAGTGGACAGCAAACTATTTTGGTCCCTGTGTTTAGGAACTTTTTATAGCCTCCTGCTCAGGGCTGGGAAGAGGAGGGGACAGGAGGATACCCATGAGGTCAGACAAGCACAGAGCCCTCCTGGGACCTTGGAATCAGACCTGTTGCCAAGTTGAGTCTTTGGGAGGCAGGAAGGAGGGCACTGCCAGGCTCTCCTTGCTGCCTGGGTTCCCAGTCACCAGCTACCTATGGGCTGACCTACTGGACACTAAGTGGGTGTGTGTAAGTGTGTGTGTGTTTATACTCATGCAGGCTGCCCTGGGGTGAGTGGGATTGGTAGAGTTTCTACTCCAAGACCCCTCACCAGGGGTCCCCTCCCCCCATCCCTGGCAAGTTATGTTCCTTCGTTGCCTCCAGCCCAGGTCTCCTCAGCCCCTAGAACTGCTGTGTCCCTCTCAGCTGAATGGAGGATGGGAGGAGTAGGGAAATAGAAGTGGGGTGGAGTGTGCTGGGCTGTGTGGGTGGCCCATTCTATTACTGCCAAGGGAACTGTCAGCTCTTGATTTACAATCCCTCCGGGCCCCCTTCCCCAGCAGAAAAGGGAGGTGGAGGAGAGGGGTCATGGGGGTCTCAGGGTGAGGGACCCAGAGGGCAGGTTTCTGGGAGTACAAGTTCCTGGGAATAATCAGTGGAAGGAACTTTTTAGTGAGGTAAGGGGCCCATCTCTTGCAGAAATCACGTGGTGTTAAAGCAGCAAGAATAAAAGCAAAAGATAGAGGAAAGTTCTGATAGGCAAGTGAGATTCAAACTACACAGTAAGAGACCTGTGTTCCAGTCCTGGGCCCAAACTCTCAGTAAGACCTGAACTAGCCTCTCCTCTCTGCGCCAGTTTTCTCATCTATGAAATGGAAGTGCAAGGGGCAAATAAGGTGATGTTTACAAGTTGGGCATTTTGGAATTCCCTTCGAAGGGGCACAGACTGAGTGGCAGATAGCTGGCTGAAGTGACGTGGGTGACCATCTCTCTCTTTTTCCCTGATGGCTCTGCCGGGCCTGGGCAGGGCAGTTGGCTGCAATTACCGGAGGCTCCTACCCTGTGGTTAATGTCCCTGACCTCTCTGCTTGGGGGCGGGATGGGTGGGTCCTGCTGGAACCAGCGGGTGGCTGGGAAGCCTCCTTGTCTTGGACTCAAAGTTGCTAGGTTGGGAAGAGGTATTTTTTCCGGTTTGAGGCTACTTTCGGGAACCAGGCCGGGGAACAGCCCCATTTCCTTTTCCAAGGGTCTGGCTTGCTGATGCCTGCTTGGCATGGCCCTGTGGCCAGAATGGGGCACGCTCAAAAGGGCCTATGTCTCTGGATGGTCAGAAAGCCCCTGCCCATTGTCTTTGAGGGATGGGGAAGGGATACCTGAGCCTCTGCCCCCTGGGCATGGCACCTGGCTGACTTGCATGGGGGAGGGGTGGCTGGCTGACCTTATTCCCAGGAATGCCTTCAGGAGAGGGGCAGGGTCATCTCTTACTCTGCCCCTGACCATTCCTCTTTCCCCAGCAGGTCCCAGGGAGCCCCAGCCAATTGCTCTCAGCTCTTTCACTACCTGCCTGCCTCCAGTGGCTTATGGAGCACTGTCCTGCCCAGTTCTGCTAAAATGCTCCTGGCGTCTCCCTCCACCCCGTCCCGGGGACGGACGCCCAGCGCCGTTGAGAGGCTGGAAGCCGACAAAGCCAAGTATGTCAAGACGCACCAGGTGATCGCGCGACGCCAGGAGCCGGCTCTGCGTGGGGGTCCCGGGCCGCTCACCCCGCACCCTTGCAACGAGCTGGGGCCACCTCCATCGCCCAGGACGCCCAGGCCCGCCCGCCGGGGCAGTGGCAGGCGACTGCCAAGGCCTGATTCCCTCATCTTCTACCGCCAGAAGCGGGACTGCAAGGTTTCGGTGAACAAAGAGAACGCCAAGGGCCAGGGGCTGGTGCGGCGCCTCTTCCTGGGCAGCCCCCGAGACGTCGCCTCTAGCAGCGCAGGCTCATCGGAGCGACCCGCCGCTCCCGCGGGTTGGGCCGCGCCCCAAGATGCTCCGGAAGCGGCGGGAAAGCGGGCATTGTGCCCCACGTGCTCGTTGCCCCTGTCGGAGAAGGAGCGCTTCTTCAACTACTGCGGCCTGGAGCGCGCGCTCGTGGAGGTGCTGGGGGCCGAGCGCTTCTCGCCGCAGAGTTGGGGCGCAGACGCCAGCCCCCAGCCCGGAAAGTCGCCGCCGCCGGGCTCCGGGGACGCCAGCGACTGGACGTCCAGCGAGGGCGGCGCAGATCGCCGGGACGGTGCGGAGGGCGGCGGCTCGGAGGCGGCGGGCTCGGAGCGGGACGGGCGCCCCCAGGTGTCGGTGGTGGAGCGCAACGCGCGCGTCATCCAGTGGCTGTACGGCTGCCAGCGCGCCCGCGGGCCACCGCGCGAGTCCGAGGTGTGACCGCAGCCGCTCGGGGGCCGGCTCTTCTGGAATTGGGGGTCCGGGGAAGGGCAAGGAGCGGGCGCGGGGCTGGACCCAGGCAAGGGCAGGGACTCTCTGCCTCACGCGTCGAGTGCTTTGGGGCAAGCCCTTCCCTCTGGATCGCGGCGTCCACTCGTGAACCTTCGGAGCTTGTGACCAAACGGTCCCGAAGGCTCTTCCCAGCGCGCACTGAGGACGGGAGGGAGCCGGTCTCGCGGCCCTTGTGGAGGCCGGGAGGCGAGTGAAGACTGGGGTGGGAGATCAGAGAACCTGCTGAATAAAGTCAAAACGTTCTTTAACGGACTCGGAAAGTTGGATTACAGAGCAGATGCGCGAGGGTTTTGGAGTGTGGCTTCCAGACTGACTGTGTGACCCTGGGCCGGCACTCCGCCTCTGGGAACCGCAGCGACACCCCCTCGGTTGATCAAAGTATTTTTGAAATGGTCACAAAGCGCTTGGCAAAGTGGAAGAAGTGCTTAGTATAATACTAACACTAGCACTATTATGATCATCTCTGCCACTGACCGCCCCCCCCCCAACAGGTGTGGGGTCCAAACTATTTCGGGGAATAGCGCCCTTGGGGAGTTTGGAGGAGGGGTCTGCTCCCAGAAATCTGGGGTTCACTAGTCCCTGAAGGCCCCATTCCTGGAGCTTTGCTGCCCATTTTGGTTACTAGGTATTTGAAGGGCTGAAATGCGGTGGATCCAGAATCAGGATAATAAGGGACTTTTCAAACCAGGATTTTGCCAGCCCACAGTCTCACCTATCACTGCCTTTTTTCCCCTTAAAACAAGGTCACCTGTTTTCCTCACATGTTCACACCTCCAAGTCTTTATTCATTTCTCTTCCTTTTAGCTGGGTTACCTTCCCCTTTCTTTCCACTCATCTGAGATTCCATGTATGCATTCTCTCGCTCTCTCTCAGAACTCCTGAATTTCCCAGCTGGCCTCATCTCCTCTGAGCGCCCAAGGTACAGCCTTATTTTTGGGCCTCAACTTATCACCTTGTGTGGGACCCGCTGGTAGTCTGGGTTCTCTCGTTAGTCCCTGACCTTCCCCTAGTACAGGGACAAGGCCACAAGGAAAGTTTGTCGAATTAAAAGTGGCTGGAGAGGGCGGCAGGACTGGTCCATACTGGTAAAATGGTAGCCCAGATTGAATACAATCTGTCCTGATACCAGGGATGTCTCTGGTCATTTTTCTCCCTGTAGGTTTGGGGGGCAGAAGGCGAGAACCACTCCAGTTGGACCCGGGCCTGAGGTTGCCCACCCCAAAGCAGCCTTCTCCGTACTGACAAAAGCACGCGGTCACCGGAGGTGTCAGGCCAGGTTTTTATCGCGGAAGGGGGGAGGAGCGGGCGCCCAGTTCGGCCGGCCAACCGGCCGGCTAGTCGCCCTTGGGCGCCGCTTTCACCCTCATCTCGGCCAGTTTGTGGGTGAGGAAGCCCCACTTGAAACCGGCCACGGGATCGGCTTCGCGCGGCTCGGGGGTCTCGTCCCCGGCTTCGGCGTCCGGTTCCGGGGTGGGCTCCGCTCCGCGCAGCATGGATGCGGCGGCCGCCTGCTGCTGCTGCCACCTGCTGGCTAACGCGTCCCAGAAGCCGGGCCCGCGCGCCTCGGCCGCCGCCTGAGGGGCGGGCTGCGCCGCCAGCGGGCTGCGGAAGAGAGGCGGGGTCAGGGGCTGGCCGGGAGACCCCGGAAAGGACAAAGGACAGGAGGCGGGGTCAGGGGACCTGTCGTGGGGTCAGTGGGGCCCGGGCGAGGTCGACGGCTTGGGGGGGATGGGCAGGGGGGGCGGGGACCCGGGAGACTGGGAGGAAGTCTGGGCCTGGAGGCGGGAGGAGTACTCTGAGGCACCGGGACAGGGGTCAGGGCATGAGGTGAGCGGGTCAGGGCTTCCCTGGCGGCTCAACTGGTAAAGAATCCGCCCGCAATGCGGGAGACCTGGGTTCGATACCTGGGTTGGGAAGATTCCCCTGGAGAAGGGAAAGGCTACCCACTCCAGTATTCTGGCCTGGTCGCAAAGAGTCGGACACGACTGAGCGACTTTCACTTTCACTGGGAAAAAGGGGCCGGGATCAAGATCCGTGGGGAGAGAGCCGGGCTCAGGGGCTCAGGGTAGGTACTCGGGGAGAGGGAGGAGGTCAGAGGAGGGGAGATGGAGGCTGTGGGAAGGTGGGGAGAGGAGCCCTGAGAGAGGAGCGGGCGGAAGGATGGGAGGTGGTGGTGGGACCCAAAGGGAAAGGTTAGATCTGGGGGTGGGGAGGTGTGTGTGGGGGGGGGGGAGGTGTGTGTGGGGGGGTGCGCGGTCAGATTCTGGAGGCGGTCTTCCGGGAAAACCCGCAGCGCCGGGGGGAAAGAGGCAAGGCGGGAACAGGGGTCTGGTTTCCCGGATAGAGGGAAAGAGGGTCCAGAAAAATGGGGGGCGCTGGGGAGAGAACGGGTGCAGCGACCCCGAGGAAGGAGAAAGGCCTAGATCAAAGACTAAGGGGAGAAGGAGACTCGAGAGGTAGCAAAGAGATGTCAGGAAGGGGAGCGGTGATGAAGCTTGAGGTAGGGAGAGTCGAAGGGCAGGAGAGAGAAAAGGAACCCAGGGGCAAGAGAGATGGGCGGGTCGGGGGGAATCCTAAGGAAGAAATGAATGCGGGGGAGGTGTCAAAAGGTAAGTGTGACTGGGCTGGAGGAAAGGGCAGAAATGGAGTGTGTCCCAGAACAGAGCTAGGGGGAAGACCAGACCCTGGATCTGACCCTGTGGCCCCCAGCATCAAGGACCTGCTAAGACAGTGGTTCCTAAACTATTACCCTCAAGTCCTCAGGAAGCTCGCTAAAAGTATAGATCCCGGGCCTCAGCCGACACGCACTGAATCAGAATCTTTGAAGGAAGGTCTGGAATCTGTGTCTGTCTCAAGGGAGGGTGAGGGTTTAGACCAATACTTAAGAACCACTGATCTGAACCACTCCCTGTTCCAAACACCTAAAACTTCTCTCCTGGATTTCCTTATTCTAGGGAGGTGATCCCTCCCACATGGATGGGGAGAGACACGGTAATACCTTGTAGCATCTCAATCCCAACAGCTGGTAAATTCCTCTCGAGATCTAATCTAATCTCCCAGATTGGCCTCTTTCCTGCTGAGAGAGAGAGAAACAGGAACAGCCAGGGGCTGGCCCTCCCGAGTCCTCCATGGTCAGAAAGACAAAGCAGAAAGGACGGACATGGGAGAAGAGGGTCCCCAGGTCTGTTGCAGACGGCCTCCCCTGAAACACACACGCACTGGTCAGCACAGGGCTCCGGTGGCAGCAGCTTGTCCTCATCTTCTTTGTTAAACAGAGATGACATTGTCAGCCAACCTTTCACCCCAACCCCTTGAACCTGGGAGAGAGGGGCTGAGAGTCAAGGAGGGCCCCAGCACACCTCCCAGGACTCCACAGAGGCATCTGCCCAGCTCCCCAGTGTTGGGGCAGAGAAAAGGAGAACTCACCCGGCGGGCCAGCTGTGACATGGGGCTGAAGGCCTCTTCAGTGGGTTCTGCCATCTCAGACTCCACTAACACTGGGTTCTCCTTCTGGGACACAAGACCCCCACCCAGTATGAGAGAGGCCCCAGAGGAATACAACCTCCCTTCCCTCCTGCCAACCTGATGCATACAGACCAGGTACTCCAAACCCCATGGAACAAGACACACCTAGCCCCCTGACACCCTCCCAAACTGCACACAGGTATTTGTACCTCTATGCAAAGCTGTCATACACATTACCTGTAGAGTAGACCTGTGAGCTCACACACCTACCCACCCACACACATTCATACACACTGCAAAACACATGGACAAAGGCTTGCACGCCAATGTAGACACACACCTGTACATGAGTGTGCCTCCATATGGCTACAGCTCTTCACCTGCACATAGATACATGTGCTGTGAGGCACTTACCCAAGGATGCTCATACAGTTCACACCTGTGCTCTTCCACGACTGCAGACAGGTCCACGGAGGCCCACTCAGCACACAAAACTTCTCCACCCATCCACAGACACTAAGACACAGATGTACACACACACCCAAACACGAATACCATACAAAAACAATACCTGCGAATGCTTCCATAGTCTTCTGCCCCAAATGTATACACCTGAAAATGCCTATAACCTGTTCACACCTGCACACACACACACCTTAACTGCGGATTCCACACAGACACCAACCCCTATACTGACCCACAGATACTTCTACAGGGTCAGCCCTGGACACCAACCTGTGTAGACTTACATTTATTCACACTGACATACACACACCTTAGAACTAGTTCCTGCCTCTGCCATGTCTATTTGTGTAATTACCATGCCTGGTGGCTCAGATGGTAAAGAATCCACCTGCGTTGCAGGAGACCTGGGTTCAATCCCTGGGTTTGGAAGATCCCCTGGAGAAGGGAACAGCTACCCACTCCAGTATTCTGGCCTGGAGAATTCCATGGACAGAGGAGCCTGGCAGGCTACAGTTCATAGGGTCACAAAGAGTCGGACACAACTGAGTGACTTTCACTTTTACTTTCCAGAGTAAGACCCTTTTCAAAAACCTTTTCTTTAATGTCAGAACAAACATGATCCTAGTAATGGCTCTGACCTGATGCTGCTACAGGGACCCTCAGTGTAACAAACGCTGCTTCCCCTGCCACCCGTCCCAGGGGCTCCCTTCCTCTCGAAGCAAATCATCCCACTTCTGCTCAGCTCTGCCCGTTAGAAATGTGTGTCAAACTGAGTGTATCTGCATGGGTGCTGCCCGTGGGTCTAAAAGGATCCCTTCCATGTGGCAGCCCTTGAGATCTTTGGAGACATTGACCACTCCTCAGGTGCCCCCCCGCCCAAGGCTTCCCTTCTTCTTTGGTTTTCTGGAATGTCCTGACTTTCTGACACTTCACCGTGCCATTGGTCACCCCTGAATTGCCAGTTGCTTCCACACAAGTCAGTGTCTCTCTCTCCCCTTCCCTCCTCAGAGCCAGTCCCCTCTCCTTCTTCATACCTTTCACTTCTGCTGCCCCCTACGCATGCCCCATCCAGCAAGCAGGATGGCACCCACCTCCTCTGCCAGGTCCTCCTCAGATTCCCCACTCAGGGTCTGCAGCACTTTGGACTTGTAGGTTTTCCAGAAGGCCTGGCTCATGGCTGCATGGGAAACAAGCCTGGCACCCAGGCACGGGAAGCTGGTGGTTCAGGGGGCACCCAGTGGGTCTGGCTCCAGGAAGCTGGTGAGTCTGAGAGCCTGTCCCAAGCATCAGGTGACCTCATTAAAGATGCACCAGGCTCCCCAGATGGCACAGTGCCCAGCAGGTGAACCCGATCCAAAAGAGTCTGTGGTGAGACCCACCTTCTGCCACTTCAGCCCCTATCTTGACCCATATTTGCAAGAATAATGAAAACATAATGAAGACATCTTTCTTCACAGAAGCCTCCTTCCTGGGCCTAGGAATTCTTGAATTTGATTATCTGCAAAGGCTCCAGAAAAACTCTTTTCCATTCATGAATTCTATTCACAAAGTCTTTGGGCTCAGGACCCACAGTGGTGCCTCTGCGGCTGTAGCCATACCAGTTGTGCGGCCAACAGGGCCCTGCCCTATATCTGCACTCAGCCTCTATGGTCTGGAGTGGGAAGGCCCCAAGGCTCCCCGTGGGTGACCTGGGCTTACATTTCACCGCTTTGGGCTGGAAACCGATTCCTCTCCCCAGGGATGCACGTGCTGGTCTCCCTGTTTCCTGGCAACAGGTTCCAAAGAACTGGAGCCCCTGAATTATTGCTGAGTTCCTGTGCTCAACCTGGAAGGAAAAACGCACCTGGCTCTGATGCATGGGGAAAGGCTCTCTGGCCCTCTCCCCAGCCTGAGCACACACCATCTAGGCTGCTCTCGCCCTTTGATGCCAACCCATGCCTGCGAGTCCAGGGCTCAGAGCAAGGGGTCAAAGATGGGAGGTCCTTCTGTGAGACTCTCCTCTTCTCGAGAGAGGAGCTGACCCCCTTGAGTCTCTGACAGGATGCCTGAGCACTGTGATCTCTGGGAGGAATAACTGGGGAGGGGTTTCCAATGGCGAGGGCTTTCTCAAGGACCAGAGGTATCTCGGCAAGCCCTGTGGGAGCCGGGATCCCAAACGTCTCCACTCTTATTCACTTATTCATTTATTAACATCACAGACATTTTTCAGTGCCTCCCAGAGATGCAACATTATTTCCCCCCTCCCCTCAACCGCGGGATCTAAGATGGGGGAACCAGGAAGGTGTGACAAGGCCAGAAGACGGCGCTGAAATCGGTTGGGCCAGGTCGGATGGGCTTGGCCAGCGGACCGGCCGAAATGCCCACAGGGCTCACATCACCGAGCCCCCTCCAGTGACGGAAGAGGACGCTCGGTGAGGCCGGATCCCGAGCTCAGTCACTGACGTCGACGACCGCCTGGGGGCGCTCGAAGCACCGCTCGCGCGAGTGACGTTATCATAGGCGGTCCGATGGAGACCGACCCGTCCGAGAGCGTCATATGACGTCATCTAGCCGTCCGGAAGCGCCCCCACGTGTCCTCCCACCTCGGTTCTGGGACCTCTGATCCCGGTGTCACCCACCATGGGTCGCTCCCGCCGTACGGGCGCGCACCGAGCGCACTCCTTGGCCCGTCAGATGAAGGCGAAGCGGCGGCGGCCGGACCTGGATGAGATTCACCGCGAGTTGCGGCCCCAGGTCGCCGCACGGCCCCGGCCAGATCTAGGCGCTGAACCCGATCCCGACCTGCCAGGGGGCGGCCTGCATCGCTGTCTGGCCTGCGCGTGAGTTCCCGCCAGGCCCAGGCCTGAGGAGGAGAAGGGTCCGCGGTACGGGCCGGGGGTGTGAGGCCCGGGCCCGGGGTGTGCAGTGTTTCCTCTCTTGGGACCTGGGTGGGTCTGCCGGCCTCCCATGCCTTCAAGCCCAGAGCCTAACGTCAGCAATGAGCTAGGGTCAGGGAAATAGGTGTACCTGAGAGGCATCACCTTCTAACTCTCCTCCCTACCCACCTCATCCCCACAGGAGGTACTTCATCGATTCTGCCAACCTGAAGACCCACTTGCGATCCAAAGATCACAAGAAGAGGTATGAAGGAGCAAGGGGAGGATTGATGGGTGGGTTGCCGCGCTGACAGAGCTTGCCGTCCGGTCAGCTTTCAATTCCTATTCTTTTTTCTCAGGCTGAAGCAGCTGAGTGTGGAGCCCTACAGTCAGGAAGAAGCGGAGAGGGCAGCGGGCATGGGTTCCTATATTCCTCCCCAGCGGCTGGCAGTGCCCACAGAAGTATCCACTGAGGTCCCTGAGATGGACACGTCTACATGACCTGGCCTGAGGATGCGAGGCAGAGGAGCTGCCCATGGACAGTGGTACAGGAGCCAGGCTGGGAGAGACTGTGCCAATCTCTTTTGGTTTGGGGAGTGGATGGCCGCTTCCAGATACCCTCCCTTCCAATAAAGGAAATGTATAAATAGGGCTTGCTTCTGACTCATTAACCTCTGGGCCACTCCTCCAAATTCAAGCCCTGTAAAGATTTCTCTACTACTCCTGTGTACAGGACCCAGAGTGTTTACTCCCTGCTCGATTCAGCCTTAGAGCCTGCATCCTTGCCATCCCTCAGGGGTCCTGGCATCTGTGCTGAAGACCCCCATTGGAGCCCAGGTGTGTGTGGGGTGATGGGTAGGATCAGGTTTATACTCTTGCTTACAATGAGGGCAGGGAGTGACCCCCAGGAAAAGAAAGAAGGAGGCTCCTGAGATTGTAGCCCCTGTGAATCCAGGGGCCGAGGTGAGAGGCTGCCTGCTTCGTCATGGAGCCTGTGGCGGCCGCCGCTGCCCCACCATCTTCCAGACAGCGTAGCAGGAGCCGCCCAGCCCGAGGACAGCCAGCACTGCAGCCACAATCCCCGCCAGCGGACTCCGGGGCTCTGCCTTCAGCTCCCCGGCTATCTGCATCTGGAGATGCACAGAGGGTCCGCCTGAGGGGTCAGTCGAGACTACTGGGAAGGCGGGTGGGGTGGAAAGGGGCTCAGAAGCTACAGCTGGGGGAAGGAGATATGGATGTCATCGCTGCCCCAGGGAGATTCCACCCCAATCCCTCTCGCTTCACTGCCCATCTGGGCCCTGGTTGCTCAGGCGGCCGGGAACGTGACAGCCTGGTGGCTGGGTATCATCCCGGCCGTGGTAAGGGGCGGACGGGGTCTGTGCTGGAAGCCATCAGTTGGGGTGCTTACCTGTAGCACTCGGAAGTAGCCAGGGGTCAGGCGTCGAAATCGCATGGTGGGTGCCGCTCGTCTCCCAGGTGTCCTGTGGGGTGAAAACCGGAATGAGGACCAGTGGCGTTCATTCATGATACCAAGAGGCGGAAATCAGGGCATAGAGGTTCCTGACTCTCATACGTGAGAGAGCCTTGCCCTCAGAGGATGCTCACCAGCGTCTGCCTTCCCAGGTCTGGCAGGGGGCGGGGCAGCTAGACCTTTAAATCTGTCCCTTCCCCCGCTGGCCCGCCCTGCCAGCCTTAGGAGCAGCTGTCAGGAGAGATCAGCATCAGGCCTGAGCAGCTCCTCCCCCTCCCACCGGGAAGTGCAAGCCAGGGAGGCAGGAGAGGCCTTGCCTGGCAGTGTGGACAAGTCTCAGGCCTGGACCAGGTGTGGGAGGGTCTCCCCGGCCCTGGTCTTGGCCCTGTCCCTGCCTCAGGTAATTGGATGTCACCTCAGCAGAGGAGGGGTTGGGTACCTTTAGCACCCCTTCCAAATAGGGGCAGGCCTTTTTTACTTGATTTCTCTTAGATCAACCACACCTACCTTGGGGGAAGGCATATTTCATCCCTTTCCCCAAGATGAAGTTCCTATAGGAACTTCCCTCCTTTCAATAAAAGATCTGCATCTACTGATTGAAAAAGCTGTTAGAGGTGTACTAACAAAAATTTCCTGGAGTTGCCTGGTGGCCTAGTGGTTAGGATTCTAGGCTTTCACTGTCGTGTCTCGGGTTCAATACCTGATCTAAGAACTGAGATCCTGCAAGACCTAAAAGCGTGGCCAAAAAAAAATAACTGTGCTGGGCATTATTCTCAGCACTTTACGTGTATGATTTCATTTGGTATTGACCATCTCATAAAAATGCAGAAAAGCATATTTGCAGAATAGCATGTAGAGTGTCTGCATATACTATAGAGAGAAGGGAAGAACACCCAGAAAACTTAACAGTGGCCCATTCTGGGCAATGGGATGGGAACTTGCTGGGGAAAGGACACAACCTCCTTCCATTTGGGCTTCTCTGGTGGCTCAGCCAGTGAAGAATCTGCTTACAATGCAGGAGACCCTTGTTCGATTCCTGGGTTGGGAAGATCCCCTGGAGAAAGACATGGCAACCCACTTCATTATTCTTGCCTGGAGACTTGCCAGTATTCTTTCCACGGACAGAGGAACCTGGTGGACTATAGTCCGTGGCATCACAGAATTGGCAGGACTGAGTGACTAACGCTTTCACTTTCCTTCCACTTAATGAGCTACTATTACCTTTGACATTTTTGCCACAAATAAGTTCAAAGACCTTTTATAAACTCATAAAACTACCTTAAAAATAGAAGCTGCAGGAACTTCCCTGCTGGCCCAGTGGTTAAGACTCTGAGCTCCCAATGCAGGGGGCCCAGGTTCAATCCCTGGTCAGGGAACTAGATCCCACATGCTGCAACTAAGACCTGGTGCAGCCAAATAAATGAATAAATATTAAAAAAAAAAAAAGAAGCTGCAGGACTTTCCTGGTGATACCATGGATAGGAATCCTCCTGACAATGCAGGAGACACAGGTTCGATCCCTGGTCCAGGAAGATCCCACCTGCCATGGAGCCACTAAACCTTTGCACCAAACTACTGAGGCCATGTCTAGAACCTGTGCTCCACAAGAGAAGCCACTGCTGTGAGAAGCCCGCGCACCGCAACTCTGTATTAAACCCCACTCTCAGCAACTAGAGGAAGTGCATGCAGTGAACACCCAGTGCAACCAATAAATAAATTTATTTTAAAAATCAAGATTAGCACTGTTTATAATAGCCAGGACATGGAAGCAACCTAGATGCCCATCAGCAGATGAATGGATAAGGAAGCTGTGGTACATATACACCATGGAATATTACTCAGCCGTTAAAAAGAATTCATTTGAATCAGTTCTAATGAGATGGATGAAACTGGAGCCCATTATACAGAGTGAAGTAAGCCAGAAAGATAAAGAACATTACAGCATACTAACACATATATATGGAATTTAGAAAGATGGTAACGATAACCCTATATGCAAAACAGAAAAAGAGACACAGAAGTACAGAACAGACTTTTGAACTCTGTGGGAGAAGGTGAGGGTGGGATGTTTCAAAAGAACAGCATGTATATTATCTATGGTGAAACAGATCACCAGCCCAGGTGGGATGCATGAGACAAGTGCTCGGGCCTGGTGCACTGGGAAGACCCAGAGGAATCAGGTGGAGAGGGAGGTGGGAGGGGGGATCAGGATGGGGAATACGTGTAACTCTATGGCTGATTCATATCAATGTATGACAAAACCCACTGAAATGTTGTGAAGTAATTAGCCTCCAACTAATAAAAATAAAATAAAATAAAAACCATGTACCAAAAAAAAAAAATCAAGATTAAAAAATTGAAAGAAAAATAGAAGCTTCCACTTACCATGTCTCTAACTTCTCAGCCCTGCCAGGTGCTCCAGGCGGAGAGTGGGTGCGGGGGGCAGTAAAGGCATCAATATGCCTGTTAGGTGCCCAGGCCTTTTCAGGGAGGATCTGAGTACAAGTGGTGAGTTCTTGTTGGTTTCTCCTCTACAGGATTGTGAGTTCAGGGAGGTCAGGCTGGCTGACATCTCACCTCTAGATCTTGTGCCAGCTCAGGGTAGGTGTTCGATGAAATCAGGATGATGGGGACACGTCTGTGTTTATTGCGGCACCACAGGGAAGCTAGTGTGGGAAGAGGCAAAAACATTACAGGAGGAAACAGCACAGAGGATGTTAGAGGGATACACGGAGAGCAGGGTAGGAGGACGTGAGACCAAGGACAAAGCCAGAAACGTGAGGGCCAAGTTGTGAATTTGCGCCTGCTGGTTCACAAATGAGGAAGCAAGGCCTCTGGGGACCTGGCGAGCTGGCATCCCTTGAAGGAAGCAGCTGACATTCTGCACTCATGCTTGATGCCACGTGCGAAGGTAGAACGGGGTCAACAGAGCTGGCCAAGTTCCAGAGGACTCAGTTTGTATGTGAAACTGTTGAATGATAATTAACACACACACATACCACATGCACACCCGTGGACCAAATTCAGACTTTGGGTCTCTGACGATTCAGTTCATGACAGGCTTTGGAGGCAGTGGTAGAGAGTCCAAGTTAGGTGACACAGAGAGGGCAGCCCTCCCAGGCCCCTCCCCACAGAATTAAAGCAATAATAACTCAGATCTACCTCATGTTACAGGTTTCAAATATTAAAGGACATCCTCAGAGCTAAGGTCTAATTCCTTCCCTGTTCTTCTAGAGACGAAGAAACAGGTTCAGAGAGGTGTAAAAGGTGGACTCAGTCACATAGCAAGTGGAACTGATTTTTTTAAATTGACACATAATTGATTTACAATGTGTTGATTTCAAGTGTATAGCAAAGTGATTTTGAAAGATACAGAATATAAGAATATATATATTCAGACTCTTTTTTCCCTTACAAGTTATTATAAAATATTAAGCTTAGTTTTCTGTGCTATATAATAGGTCCTTGCTAGTTATCTGTTGTATACATAGCCATGTGTATGTTAATTCTAAACTCACGTGGAACTAATTCTGCCTGATTCCAAAGTCCTGGGAGTTCCCTGGCCTGGGATGATAATGATGAGGATAACTGCAGACACTTAGTATGTGTCAGACATTGTTCTAAAAGGAAAGCTCTTAACCTGGGCTTCCCATCTCATCAACTTGGATGGCAAAAAAATTATATATTTATTTCTACTGACCTCTCACCAAAATTTACCATCTCCTTCTTCATGGATTGAAGTATTAGTTAGTATCTGTGGTTTTGTCTCCAGTAGACGTCAAAGATATTTTGATATCAAATTGTGGTTATCACAAGTATCTCAAAATGTTACTTATGCTCATTAACAATTTCAAAATGCTGACAGTTATTAACCCACTTCTAAATCACACTGTTTCAGACGCTCCTAAAACAGAGCTGCCATTGACTGTGGCCAGTAGAGGGTTAATGGCCAAATGGTGAATCCACCTGCTCTGGCATTGATGACTCAGATTCTCAGTCTCTCACATGCCTATCTGTAGTTGTTTGCTGACCAATAGGTATAAGGAGGTGACTCAGAGACCACCCCCACAATTCAATGTTATTCATGCTGAGTAACAATACACTGATACCATTAGAAAAGGAAATTTTAATTTGCCAGTCCTGTTATTGATACATATTAAATGCATATTACTTTATGTACTGATAAATACATATTACTCTATCATAAATTTGTGGGTTTTAATATATTTTGATAGTAATTGTCCTCGCAATCTTCAGCATTTTGCTTTATGCTTTTAAAAGCAATGTTCAGAGAAAAGGTCTAAGGTTTCCACCAGACCGTCACAAGGGTCCACAGTGCAAAACAAAGTGGGGGCTGGAAACCAGTTCTAAAGGTTTTAGAGCTATTAATTCAGGTACTCTGCACAGCCCTCTGAAGTAGGAGCTAATACCCATTTTACAAACAGGGAAATTGAGGCCCGGTGGGTCGGTTTAGGCCTTGTCACACAAACTAAAAAGCTGCAGCGTTGGGGTTTGGACCCAGGCTCTGGCTTCCTAACCTTTCTGTGCCTCGCTGCTGTGATCATTGCTCATTTTTTGGTCCCTTTTTGAGAAGGCCCGAAGGTCAGGTCGCATCCTGCCATTTGAGGCCAGTTTTGGGCGGGGATCCCAGGTCAGCTCCGAGGTCACCCGTGTCACACACCAGGGGCACCACCCCCAGGTTTGGCAGCCCAGATATTCTGGGATGCCTGAAGGGCGGGGCAGGAGATGGAGCGGTGGCCGGCCAATGGCCGTGAGAGCGCCTCACCTGGCCTGCTTTGTGGGCCCAGGTATGCTGGTGGCTCCGCCCCCGGCCCGGCCCAGCCCAGCCCCTCCCCAGGTCGGGGCTCCGGGAGCGGAAATTCCTGCGCGGGCGAGGCGGAGCAGTTGCCGATCCGAGGGGCCGAATTTGGCCATGGAGCCAGTGGCGACCTGGACCCCCAGGAAGGTGGCGGCTTGGCTGAGAGGTGGGTGGGGCCGGGGCAGTGGTGGGCCTGAGGGTCCCTGGGCCGGGGAGAGCGAAAGCAAAAAGGACCTGCCGAGTTTGTCAGTCGGTTAGTCAGTCCGCAAGTATTTACAGAGCGTCTTCCGTGAACCCGGCAGAAAGGTAGTCGAGATGACTCCGGTGGCGTCCCCCGAGGACCTAGAAGGGGTCTTCCTTCCCCCCAGTAGCCCAGGCTGTGGTTCTGTAATGAAAACAGAAAGTGTAGCCCCAGCCGACCGCCTGCAGTGTATCTCATCTTCCCTCTGCCCCGGGGGCGCAGTGGGCTGTAATTAATCCCATTTTTCAGATGCTGAAAACTCTACACCAAGCCAACGAGTGATTTGCTCAGGCTTTGGACTAGGGCCTGCCGGAGGTGTCTTTTCCCTCCCCCTACCCTGAGGCTCCCAGGGAGAGCAGAAGCCCAGGCCCAGCCCCTCCCGAGACCTCCAGGGAAGATGAGCCCAGGTGGGTGGGAAAGGGCCCAGGGTGCTCGGACTCAGAGAAGTGTGGACGGTCTGCTGTGGAGCCGGGAGATGGGAGGTGAGGACCACGTTCCTCCCAGGGGGAGCCAGAGTTGGAGGGGGGCAACTGGAGTCGTCCGGGGACAGACTCAGGGTGACCATCCCTGGGAAGAGCCGGGACTCAGGGCTGGAGTCAGACTCCCAGATTGAGTTCCAGGCCCAGCCCCTCCGCTCGTCAGTTCGATGACCACAAGTCTCCGTTTCCCTATCCACAAAATGGGAAAGGCAACTCTGATCTCACGAGGTGGGACCAAGTAAGAATCGTGATGAGGGCCTGGCTCAGCCTCACAGCCTGTTGGGAGGGAGGCAACACAGCGCATTCACCATGCACGGGAAGCGGGATGCGTGAGGCCCACGGCCAGGAAGTAAAAGCTCATGAATTCCTAGTGAAGGGCTCCTGATGTCACACAGGGGATGGGGGAGGGCTGTTGGTCACACAAACATACCCCATAAAGGACTCTGGCTTGGAATGGCAGGGGTTCCTTCAAAGAGGGAGAAAGCTAACTATTAACCTCTCTGTGTATGTTTTCCCATCTGTAAAATGGGAATAACAATATCTCTACTTTCTAGATTTGGTGAAGATTAAATGTGTTACTGTGTATAAAGTCCTTAAGTTTTTCCTAGCACATAGTATTTATTTTTGAGTGTCTGCCTTATGCCAGGCCTCAGCCGGAATTAGAGATGAACACTTGTTTTAAAGCCCAGTCCTTGGAAGAGCTCGTGATGGGAATAGGAGAGGTTGGTGCTCTGGTGCAGGAGTCTGTGGAGGCGTGGGGGCAATGAGCCCAGCAGGGGGCCCCAGCCCAGCCTGGGGAGTTGTGGAAGGTTTCCTGGAGGAAGTTAGATAACCACGGACATTAGGGAGCTGGAAGAGCAGTTCAGGCAGAAGGAATTGCGCCTTCGGGGACCATGAAGCAAAAGAGCCTCCCGAGAGCTGCAGGGAGTTAGTGCTCTGGATCGATTGTTGAGCTTGACGGGCTGTGCCAAGAGATGAGACTGGAGAGGCAGTGGTGGCCGGATCGTAAGGGGCCTTGCAGATCATGGTAGAGAGTCTGGCAACACATAGTGTGGGGGCTGTTATTGACTGAACCAAGGGAGTTGCTCAAGCTGTTGACATGTGTCATGTCATTTAATAGACATGAGTAGAAGTGACGTGTTTTTATTTTCCCCATTTTTTTAGGTGGAAACGGGCACAGAGTAGTTCAGTTACTTGCTCAGTTGCTATCACTCAGGTCTCCCTGACTCCAAAGCCTCAAAGCATCAATCATGACTGGCCCAAGCATCAGAACCCCTGCAGGATTTGTTAAAAAGCACATTGCTGGACCCTGCCTCTAAGCTCACGCCACGCGGCTTGCAGGATCTTATTAATAGTTCCCAGACCAGGGATTGAACTCAGGCCACAGCACTGAAAGCTCAGAATCCTAACCATAGTCACCATGCTGTACATTCTACCCCCCAAACTGACTTATAAATAGAAGCTTATACCTTTGGACCACCTTCACCCATTTCCCCCACTCCCTAATTCCTTACCTCCAGCAATCATCAGTCTGTTCCCTGTTTCTAAGAATTTGGGTTTTTTGGATTCTATATATGTGAGATAATACAGTATTTGTCTTTCTCTGATTTATTGCACTTAGCATAATGCCCTCCAGGTTTATCCATGTTGTTGCAAATGGAAAGATTTCCTTCTTCCTGGCTGAATATTTGTGCGTGTGTGCACGTGTGTGGGTGTGTGTGTATGTGACATTTTCTTTATCCATTCTTCTGTCAATGGACACTGAGTTTGTTTCCATGTCTTGGCTATTTTTCTTTTTTATGGCCACACCACATGGCTCATGGGATCTTAGTTCCCCAACTGGGATCGAACCCAGGCCATGGCAATGAGAGCGCTGAATCCTAACCACTGGACCACCAGGGAATTCCCAGAACTTGTATTTCTAACAAGTCCCCTGATGAGGATGCTGCTGCTGGTCTGGGGAACCATCCTTTGAGAACCACTCCCCTGTGTGATCCTACTTCTCAACTCAGTAGTAGCCTTATCTGTGAAATGGACAGGACAGAACACAGCCTTGGCCTTAGGGCTGACATTAGGAGAAGGGCTCTTCCACTGACCGGAAAGGCCTTGACACCCCCCTGGGTCCCCCGCGCTGACCCCTGCTCTCCCTCCAGGCCTGGACGATTCCCTGCAGGACTACTGTTTTGAGGACTGGGAGCTGCCTGGCAAGTACCTGCTCCAGCTTTGCCCCCGCAGCCTGGAGGCTCTAACCGTGTGTCCTCTGGGCCACCAGGAGATCATCCTGGAAGGGGTGGAACAGCTCCGGGCCCTGGTGAGTGAATGGCGGCCCAACTGGCTGCAGCTTCCGCCCACCCTGGGGATGCTGATGGGGGCTGGCCCCTGCCAGAGTTAACCTGCCCCCTCTCTGTACAGAGCGCGGGGCTACAGTCAGAGAACCTGCGGAGCCTGACAGAGGGGCTGCTGGAGGGAACCCGGGCATTCCAGAGCTTGGTCCGAGGCCACTTGGGGGGCTGTGCAGAGCCCCCTACAGATGTCCTTGGTGCGGCCGTGCAGCTGGTACACGAGGCCCGTTCCCTCCTCTTCTGGCTCAACAGGTACCTTTGTCTCCTCCCAGGGTCTGAGTGACTGGTGAGGGGACCCTCCACATCCATGGCCTCCTCCAGGGACCTGGGAGAGAAAACGAGAGCTTGGGTCTTGTTCGGATATGGTTCAATTCAGTTCAGTTCAGTAGCTCAGTTGTGCCTGACTCGTTGCAACCCCATGAACCACCAGGCCTCCCTGTCCATCATCAGCTCCCGTTTACCCAAACTCATGTCCATTGAGTCGGTGATATCCAACCATCTCATCCTCTGTCGTCCCCTTTCTCCTCCCACCCTCAATCTTTCCCAGCACCAGGGTCTTTTCAAATGAGTCAGCTCTTTGCATCAGGTGGCCAAAGTATTGGAGTTTCAGCTTCAACATCAGTACTTCCAATGAACACCTAGGACAGGATGGACACCTAGGATGGACTAGTTGGATCTCCTTGCAGTCCAAGGGACTCTCAAGAGTCTTCTCCAACACCACAGTTCAAAAGCATCAATTTTTCGGCACTCAGCTATCTTTACAGTCCAACTCTCACATCCATACATAAGTACTGGAAAAACCATAGCCTTGGCTAGATGGACCTTTGTTGGCAAAGTAATGTCTCTGCTTTTTAATATGCCGTCTAGGTTGGTCATAACTTTCCTCCAAGGAGTAATATGGTGGGACTAGCCAAAAAAGGTTAATTGGTCTGTGTAAGGGGCTTCACATTGGTCTGTAATGGGGCTTCCATGGTGGCTCAGATGGTAAAGCATCTGCCTTCTATTCGGGAGATCCAGGTTCAATCCCAGGATCCCCTGGAGAAGGAAATGGCAACCCACTCCAGTACTCTTGCCTGGAAAATTACATGGACAGAGGAGCCTGGCAGGCTACAGTCCATGGGGTCACAAAGAGTCGGACACAACTGAGCGACTTCACTCACTTAAGGGCACTGGGTTCCCTAGGTTCCCACCCGACCTCCAGCTTGTAACCACGTCTCATCAGCAGCACTGCATAAGGAGCTGGCTCCCCCTTCACTGGCCACTGCTTGTCCCAGAGGCCCCAGCTCTAATGTCACCTCCTCAGGGGAGCCTTTCCCGTTACACATTCATAGCTTCCTACGTGTCACAGGAGTAGGAGTTAAATCTTTTTTGAATTTTTATTTATTTTATTTATTTTTTGGCTGCACTGGGTCTTCCTTGCTGTGGGCAGGCTTTCTCTAGTTGTGGGATGCGGGGGCTGCTCACTGCAGTGGCTTCTTTTGTTGCAGAGCACAGGTTTTAGGGTGCATAAGCTTCAATTGTTGTAGCTCACGGGCTCTAGAACTTGCGGACTTCAATAGCTATGGCACATGATTGCCCTGTGGCACGTGGGATCTTCTCAGTCCAGGGATCGAACCCATATCCTCTGCATTGGCAGGCAGATTTCTAACCACTGGACCACCAGTGAAGTGAAGTGAAGTGAAGTGAAAGTCACTCAGTCATGTCCGACTCTTTGAGACCCCATGGGCTATATGGTCCATGGAATTCTCCAGGCCAGAATACTGGGGTGGATAGCCTTTCCCTTCTCCAGAGGGGTCTTCCCAACCCAGAGATTGAACCCAGGTCTCCTGCATCACAGGAGGATTCTTTACCAGCTGAGCCACATGGGAAGCCCAAGAATACTGGAGTGGGTAGCCTATCCCTTCTCCAGCAGATCTTCCCCACCCAGGAATTGAACCCGGGTCTCCTGCATTGCAGGCGGTTTCTTAACCAACCGAGCTATGAGGGAAGCCCATAAATCATTATTGGACCACCAGGGAAGTCCCTAATCGTTATTGATGCAATTATGTATTTAATATCTGTCTCTCCAGTGCCTAGAACTGGGCCTGGCATTCATTAAACACTTGACAAATAAATCCTGTGCTAAAGTCTTTTGATGTATCAGTCATCTCCTTCAGTTCAGTTCAGTTCAGTCGCTCAGTCGTGTCCGACTCTTTGCGACCCCATGAATCACAGCATGCCAGGTCTCCCTGTCCATCACCAACTCCCGGAGTTTACTCAAACTCATGTCCATCGAGTCGGTGATGCCATCCAGCCATCTCATCCTCTGTCGTCCACTTCTCCTGCCCCCAATCCCTCCCAGCATCAGGGTTTTTTCTAATGAGTCAACTCTTCTCACGAGGTGGCCAAAGTATTGGAGTTTCAGCTTCAGCATCAGTCCTTCCAATGAACACCCAGGACTGATCTCCTTTAGCATGGACTGGTTGGATCTCCTTGCAGTCCAAGGGACTCTCAAGAGTCTTCTCCAACACCATAATTCAAAAGCATTAATTTTTCGGTGCTCAGCGTCCTTTATAGTCCAACTATCACATCCATACATGACCACTGGAAAAAGTCATCTCCTTCACCCCAAACCAAAACCCATCAGGGCCTTAGATGTGTAGTCGGCTCAGGGTGGTTCAGTGAGCTGACTGTTAAGCTCAGTCCCCTAACCACTGCTCCATCCTCCCCTCTGCCAGGTACCTCTTCTCCCACTTAAATGACTTCTCATCTTGCCAGGCGATTGGGGAATTATGCGGGGAGCTGGGCCAGGCCTTGCAGGAGGTAGGAGATCCAGAGGCCAGGCTTGGCCGAGGCTATAGAGACCAAGTCAGGCTAGAGCTTTTTATAACTTGTGAATCAGCACAAGATCGGGGGTGAGAGCAGGGAGCGGCGAGCGCAGGAAGAGAGGAGGCCCGGCCACTGGGTAGGGGGTGAGGGGGTGTGGGGGCTCCTAACTGGCAGGGGCAGCTCAGCAAGTTTGATCTCAGGAGGGTGTGGAGCGGGGGAGGGCATGTGTGCTGACCTCTGGGGGCCCAGGGTCAGGGAGATGGGACCTTGGGGCCGAAGCTCTGCTGCCATGTCGTTCTGGGAAGGGACCAGGGTACGGGACATGCTGGGAGGGACAGCAGGGAACCCCCCTGCCCTCAGGAGAAGGCAGGGCACCCTGCTGAGGGCCGGCCCCCCCACTCTCTCTCTCTGCTTCCAGGACTGTCCACCGGCTGAGAAGGAAAGCAAAGTCCTGAGGATTGTGAGTCGGGGGCTGAGTGGGCCACGGGGATGGGGTGGGATGGGACTCAGGCTGCCCTCCATCCTGCCCTCCACCTGCCAGAGCAGCCACGTGGCCGAGATCTGCTGCAACATCCTGAGCTGCTGCCCGGAGGAGCTGCTGGAGCAGAAGGCTGTACTAAAGCGAGTGCCGCTGGACGATCCTTCGGTGGGCCCTGACCTCTCACCTCTCACCTCTGGTCCCCTCAGGCAGCCTCATGTGGGCCTGGAAATCTGATTCTAGGTTCCCACAGAGTCCTATCCTGTTACAGCTGGATGGTCCTTTCTGTACAGACAAAGGTCCAAAAAACTTCCCCTGGGGTCTCACCGTCATTCAGCCCCTTCTCCAGACCAGAGGGGCTGCAGTGGGTGGGGTCTTGGGTGACACATGCTAGCCCCCGGGACACAGACCTGGCAGCTTAGGGGAGAAGGGGAGAGGACATGAACTTTTTTGCTTCAATCCTTGACCAGTGGGAAAACCCCAGCCCTGCCCTGTCCTGCTCCTGTCCCTGCTTAAGCCTTCGGGAGAGTTGCTGAGAATCTGAAAGCTCAGAAGTCAGTAACCTGCCCTTAGGGGAAGAGGAGGCAGGGCCCAGAGGGGTGCAGCAGCAAGCCCTAAGTCACAAAGCAAGTCGGGCGGTGCCAACTTGAGACCAGCTCTCTCCCCCTTTCCACCCGCCTGTGAGTCCTGGTGCCCAGCGGGGGTCCTGCCCGCTGGCCCTGCAGCCCCCCGGCCCTCAGTGACCGCAGCCTTCGCCTTGCAGGGCCTGGAAATCCACACCACCAGCAGCTGCCTACACTTTGTGTCTCGAGTAGGCACCCAGGTGAGAGCCCTCCACCCTTCTCAGCCGCCCAGCCCCATGGTCCTCTTTACCTGCCGGCAAGCCCCGTGAGGGTGCACCCCTCTGAACCCCACCTCCAACACCAGGTCCCCACCGACCCCCAGCTGCAGGTCCTGCCTGGAGACGAGATTGTCCAGGTCAACGAGCAGGTGGTGGTGAGAGAAGGGACAGGCACGGTGGGAGGAAGGGGTTCCTGAGTAGAACCCTGGTTGGTGGGTGGAGGGGTTCCCTTCCTTCGGGAGACCAGGGTGGTGAGCTGCTTGCCGGGAGGTCAGCCAGCTCACATGGGTCCGAGGGGCTCCGGGAGGCTTCCTGGAGGAGGGCGAGGGGAGGCTGAGCGCGAGGTTGAGAGAGTGATCTGAGGGGAGGGCTGTTGGGTTGCCCCAGAGGCTCCCATCCAGGTCAGTCCAGCCCCATGTCCCTGTCCCCTAGGTGGGCTGGCCCCACAAAAACGTGGTGAGGGAGCTGCTGCGGGAGCCGGACAGGGTCAGTTTAGTGCTGAAGAAGGTCCCGGTGCCGGAGACCCCACAGCAGGTACCTGCCACCCTCCCTGCCCCCAGTCTGCTCTCAGACCCGGGTGTGGGCCCCAGCTCCATCAGCTGTTTCTGGCTGTTCCTTAGACCCCTCCTCGGCCCCTGGACTCACCATGCCCAGTGAGCCCATCACCGGCTCCAGCCTCCGTGTCTCCCAGGTAACAGCCTCGGGCCCCGGGTGGGTCTTGGAGGGTGAGCCACGGCTCACCTCATCTCTCCCCCATCGCTCCAGGACCCCCTCTAAAGACATCTTTGACTTCGACCTGTCTTCAAACCCAAGTCCTGGACCCAGCTCTCCTGCCTGGACAGGTAATATCAAAGCCCCACGTGTTAGCAGGTGTCCCCAGACAAGGCATGTGGGGTGTCTGACTATGACCCTGGGCTCTTACACCCCCAGCCTACCGCTGGGCCTGGGTCTGAAGCTCATGGAGCCTCTCTCTTCTCCTCCCGCCCTGACAGACTCAACCTCCCTTGGCCCCGAGCCCCTGCCCAGCCCCCCTGCAACCCCAGCCACACACCCGGCAGAGGTGGCAGACACTCCGGAGCCCCCAGAACACCCTGATAGGGTAAGTTCAGGGGCTCAGCGCGGAGGGGTGTGTGGCTCTGGATGCAGACTCTTTTCTAACTGCCTGTGGCCCTTTCAGAGTCCTGTCCCTGGCTGCAGGAAATCAAAAGGTATGAAATGCACCTGACTGGGTAGGTTGGGGGGTTTTCCTCTGATCTGAGGCACTCTTAGAAGTCTTTACAAGGCTGGGCAAGACCACCCTCCCAGCACACACATCACACACTTCTCTTCCAGACAACAGTTCTGTTTTTGGGGTCAGACAGACCTGTGCTCCCAGCCTAGACCTCTCACCAGCTCTGTGATTTCTGGGCAAACAGCTCGTCCTCTGATCTTCACCTTCGTCATCTCTTAAAATGAGAAGAGTCACCCCCCACCCAGAGCTGACACTTGTTACAATCCAAGCACAGAGCATGGGTTCAGAAACATCAGCTGGGGGTGCTCGTGGGGGGCCAGGGAGCAGCTTTAGGGGTCTGGGATGCCCCGCCAGCCCCTCACTGACCCTTGTGCCCTGCTGCTGCAGGCGTGGCGACGCGCCGGCGGGTGTCGTGTCGGGAGCTGGGCCTGCCCGACTGTGATGGCTGGCTCTTGCTCCGCAAGGTGCCCGGGGGCTTCATGGGCCCGCGCTGGCGACGCTGCTGGTTCGTGCTCAAGGGACACACACTCTACTGGTACCGCCAGCCCCAGGTGAGACCCCATACACACAGGACCGTGGCTCCTGTTCCTCCTCCACTGTCCAGGCCCATTGGTGGTCACAGGTGGGCCTCAGCGTTCCTATCTGTAAAATGGGGACACTCTTCAGAGAGAACTGGGGTGTGTGCAAAAGCAGTTTGGAAAAGTTTATCACAGGCCATGTAGAATCACCGATTCTGCCCGCCTTTCCTTCCCCTTCTGTTAATCTGTTCATGCCAGTGATAGGTGCTCAAGCAATTGTCTGCTCATTCCACTAACATTCAAGGTGCCTACTGTATACCCAGCTCTGGGCTGGGCTCTGGGACATGGGGAAGAACTAGACCTTTTCTGTTTCTCAGGCCAGTGGGGACAGGGATGAATACACAGGGACAATACGGGAACATATAATGTGATGAAGGAAGAGCCCAGGGGTGGGTGGGATCCCTGCAAAGGTGACCAGTCCACCTGAAGAGTGGCGAAGGCTTCCTGAGAAACTAGTGCCTGAATGTTAGTTAGAAAGATGTAAGAAAAGCAGGCAAGGAGAAGAGCATATTGCGAAGCAGCTTGGTCTGTGTCTGTGATGGAGCAGATGTATGAGCAGGCTCCTCTTTCCTGTCTCTTGCTCTGGATAGCTTGCCTCCCATTTCCAGGCACAGAGACACCCCTTGGTCACAACCCTACCCCAGCTTCCTGCCCTGAGCCCTGGGCATTGAGAGATGAGCAGTTAGACAGCCCAGGAGGTGCCCTCCCCCACCCCACCCCTGCCCTTAGGAGCTTGCCTGGGCCTCAAGGGTGTTGGAGCTCCAAGCTGACCCTCACACTGTGATCCCCCAGGATGAGAAGGCCGAGGGCCTCATCAATGTCTCCAACTACAGTCTGGAAAGTGGACAAGATCAGAAGAAAAAATAGTTAAGTCCTGGGCTGTGACAGGCTGGGGGTGGGGAGAGAAAGGGAGAGGCAGGTGACAGGAGGGGCGGGGTGGGGACAGCAGGTGGCTGGGATTCCCAGGCCAGCCTCCCTGGGCTCAGGATGGGCACCCCCAGGTGAGTGAGGCCCCTCTGCTCCCCGGCAGTGTGTTCCAGCTCACCCACAACGTGTACAAACCCTTCATCTTTGCTGCTGATACCCTGACGGACCTGAGTATGTGAGTGCCACCCTCTCACCCCTCACAGCTTGCATGTGAGTGCTCGGGGCCTGGGCTCAGGAGCCTGGATTCAGATCCCAGCTCTCTGAGAGGGCTGGTCAAGACACTCCCTTCTTAGCCTCAGTTTCACCTTCTATAAAATGGACTAATAAGAATGCCTATCTCTCAGATTGGCTCTGAGGATTAAGTTAGAAGATGATATAAGTGAAAGCCCCACCCAGCACTCTTGAGAGTCCCTTGGACTGCAAGGAGATCCAACCAGTCCATCCTAAAGGAAATCAGTCCTGAATATTCATTGGAAGGACTGATGTTGAAGCTGAAACTCCAATCCTTTGGCCACCTGATGTGAAGAACTGACTCATTTGAAAAGACCTTGATGCTGGGAAAGATTGAAGGTGGGAGGAGAAGGGGACAACAGAGGATGAGATGGTTGGATGGCATCACCGACTCAATGGACATGAGTTTGAGTAAACTCCAGGAGTTGGTAATGGACAGGGAGGCCTGGCACGCTGCAGTCCATGGGGTCGCAAAGAGTCAGACACGACTGAGTGACTGAACTGACGACTGACAGACACCCAGCATACTGCTGCTAAGTCACTTCAGTTGTGTCCGATTCTGTGCGACCCCATGGACTGCAGCCTACCAGGCTCCTCCATCCATGGGATTTTCCAGGCAGGTGTACTGGAGTGCATTGCCATTGCCTTCTCCAACCCAGCATACTGACTCAGTGGAAACTCTGAAACCCATTTGCCTCTCCACAGGTGGGTACGTCATCTCATTACCTGCATTTCCAAGTACCAGTCTCCAGGCCGGGCCTCCCTGCCCCGAGAGGAAGGTGGGTGTCTCACAGGACTGGATCCCACTGAATCTCACCTGAGCCTCTGCTTTCCTGGGGTGGAGGCTGGGAATCCAGTTCCCCAAGCCCACCCCATGGCTTACCCAACCCTGTGAAGCTTCAGTGGGTCCCCCCAACGGCTCCTGTCCACCCCAGACTGCTACAGCGAGACGGAAGCCGAAGATCCTGACGACGAGGCTGGATCCTGCTCTGCCTCAGTGAGTCGGGGGCTGGTGGATGGGGTGGCGGGGTGAAGAGCAGGGCGTGGAGCTCAGACTGATAACCCTCCTCTCCTTCCACCCTGCCCGCAGCCCAGCCCGGCCCAAGCTAGGAGTTCGCTCCATGGAGATCCATTACCTGCAGCCACCCCGCAGGGCAGCCCGCGGACCTCCTTCAGTCCGGCGGCGGCAGGTGCGGAGCAGAGTGGGGGGTGGAGGCGTGGGGGTGGGGGTGGGGGAGTTGGGGGGGGGCACGGAGCTGAGACAGGGCTGGGGGCAGGGGGGCCGGCACACCCTCACGCTGCTCCCCCCTCCCACAGACAGCAGCGAAGGGGCCCTCGAAAGAATGGTCCGGGGGCTGAGGCTGGGTGGCGTGACCCTGCTGGGCCAGCAGCAGCCCCTCACTCAGGAGCAATGGCGAAGCTCTTTCATGCGGCGCAACCGAGACCCGCAGCTCAATGAGCGAGTGCACCGTGTGCGCGCACTGCAGAGCACGCTCAAGGTCAGCAGGGGGCGCACAGGAGGCTGGGCGCTGGGCTAGATGTCTAGCTGGGCTTGATGTCCAGATATCTAGCCCTCTTGGGCTCGGCCGCGGACCCGGCCGAGTTCTGGGTTCCTGGGGCCAGGCTCTCGACTTTGAGGATGGGGGCTGGAGCTGGCTGGGATCTGGGCGCTGGGCCCCGGAGCTAGCTCTGGGCTCGGGCTCTGCCCCTTCCCCGGGTGGTCCTGGCCCCTTAACCCCGACACCTCTTCCAGGCAAAGCTGCAGGAGCTTCAGGCTCTGGAGGAAGTGCTGGGCGACCCCGAGCTCACCGGAGAGAAATTCCGCCGGTGGAAGGAGCAGAACCAGGAGCTCTACTCGGAGGGCCTGGGGGCCTGGGGAGGGGAGCAGGCCGAGGGCGGCTCCCAAGTCCTGAACTCTGACCCCAAGGAACGGTCTTCCCACCCGCCACCCTCTGACCCCGAGGAGCACTCCCCTCTTTGCCCCCTGACTCCAGAGAGTGACCCCCGACCTCCTGACCTCTAACCTTGGCCAGTACCCTAAGTTTCCGACCTCCAGCCTTGAGGACCACCTCTGACACATCTAGGACAGAGCATCCCTGCATGCTATTCCGAGTTGGAGGTAGTGCTTGTCCGTGGTTCTGCCCCAAGCTGACTGCCTCTGCTCCACCTTTCGCCATTTCTGCCCCTCTACCCGCCCTGGAATGGGGTAAAGTGAAGTGAGCTGTGTGCCAAGGAAGGAGCTAGAGGCAGGGGTGCAAGAACTCTTTCTTACCTGTGCTCTACCTGTGCCCCCTCCGCCCCTCAGCACGTCTCCATTCCCCAAGCCAGTCTGTACAGAAGTTCTTCATTGAACCAGTAGATACTTTTCAACTAAATAAAGTCAGTTTCTTTAACATGAATCTGCATGTGCCTTTGACTTCTGTGTTAGAATCTGGAATCTGCTTCTGGGAGGGAACGGGGATGAAATGCTGTCAGATGGGGGTGAATGCTCTTGGTAAGTAGCCCACTGCACAGCCCACCTGCTGGGTCTCTACCTGAAGCCCCATGCCTACCAGGATGGTGGGGGCTTCTCCTTAACATCCATCTCTCCCCAGCCCTTCAGAGACCTGATGGTGGTGTCCTGCCCCATCTCCAGGGGGGAACAGGTGAGAAATAGAGACCACCCTTTTCCTCTACAGATGGGGAAACATACCTTCCATGGAAAGGCGGGTGGGAGGGCAGCTCTGGAGACGGGTGGTGGGATGGGGTAGCCGGTGGGCAGGGTTGCAGGGTGAAGTCTGCTGGGAGGAGGACCCCAGAATGAAACACCTTTCTCCTCTTCTCTCTCCTTGGCTGAGTCTCACCTCCAGCTCCTGGACGCAGAGCAGGGACCTGCCCCTGTGTCTCCATCCAGGCTGCACAAGAGACCCGACCTGCTCTCACCAGCCTCCGGCTCTGACCTCCCCGGTGCCTCCTCTGCGGCACGCCCAGGAGTCAGTGGGAGGAGCTTCTCTTGCTCCGGGAGTTCCTTGGTGGAATGCGGACAGCTGGGGGGGTCACAGAGGTCTCTGTGATATCACCACGAGGGGCGGGCAGGCGCACTTGGAGTGACGTTTCTTTGAGGAGTGAGGGGGGAGACTGAGCAATATGACGGATAACCAGAGGAGCTGGTGGCAGCAGTGGACCGACACCACCTACATCAAACCTTTGAACCGCTTGGTAGGCGGCCCCTGCCTGGCTGCACTGCCCAGGCTGGGCATCCCGGGGTGGGATGGGGCATGAGAGGACTGGACTGGGTCTGGAGGGGCACAGGCTGCCCTGATGGCCCCCTCCTCACCCTTGCAGAGGGCCGCTCAAGAGCCCTACCAGCGGCCAGAGGAGCAAGTGCTCATCAACCGCCGAGATATCACCAGCAGAAAGGTAAGGCTGAGGCTGGGCCTGCAGCCTGTCGGGGGGCTTGCAGCCATCCTCACCCCCATGGTGACCCCTCTGCTGCGGTATCCATGGGGCAACAGGCCCTCAGGATAACTGCCCCTTCTGATTCTAGACATCCCAGCAGGGATCCCTGCAGTGACCCACTCCCCAGCCATGATATGTTAGTAACTGCCTGGCTGTGACCCTCACAGGAGCTCCCCTATAGTGAGAGCCACTCCCCAGCAGAGACCCCCAAAAGAGTCTCCCTTGCAATGACCCCAACAAAGACCACCCCCCGACCAGGAGTGACCCACTTTTAGTGACTATTTAGGTAGTGACCTCTACACTGATGCCCCTGATTCCATGATCCCCTCTCAGGCAACTTCTCCCCCCAGAAGTGGCCCCCATGGGTCCCTATTCACTGAGAGCAAACTTCCAGGCAGAGGCCTCCTATGGTGACACCTGCCTGAAGGAAGGTCCCCCATCCTCTCCCAGGATGCCTGGGACATGCAGGAGTTCATCAAGCGCATGTATGTCAAGCAGCTTCTCCGACACCCAGCCTCCAAGGTGCTGCTGGCCATGCTGCTGGTGGTCAACGCCATCACCATTGCGCTCCGCACCAACTCCATGCTTGGCCAGGTGGGACTCCAGCCTGACCCCTGCTCTCACTCATCTCACAGGGGCTGGGGCAAGGCACCTCCCTCCCTGGGCCTCAGACTCCTCATCTTTTCATGATGGTTGGATTGGATGCTTTTCAAGGGCCTGTCAGCACTGAGATCAAGGAAGACTTTGTGGTGGAGGGGGCCCAGCTTTGAGAAATGCTTTGGATTTGCAGAGGAAGGAAAGGAGAAAAATGTTGTGAGCAGAGACAGGCCAATGGGTGTCTTGTGGGGAAGGGTATCCCATTTTAATCAATAATCACTGAGCAAGGATCACTCTGCAGCAGATACTGTGCTCTGTGCCAGGTATAAATACGACAGACCAAGGTCTGTCTCAGACAGACACCACAAACATGTCATTGCAAATGCCTGGGTGTCACAGAGTGTGTGGAAGCTCAAAGGAGGCATTGGACCTAATCTTGGGGCCAGGAGGGCTTCCTGGAGAAAGGGACATTTAAGTGGAGAATAAAGAATGAGCAGGTGTTGGCCAGGCAGAAGGAGGTGGAGAAGAATGTTTTGGGCAGAAGAAGTGAGTTCTGGGTACCCAACTTGAACTCCACTATGACTTGGGTCTCACCCTTGAGGTTTTAATTTCTTACAAGGAGTCCACCACATACATGAATTGTCCTATTGAAAGCCAGTGTTTTTAAAATGTTCCTATGTGGTGACTGGTAAGTTCAGAGAGGAAGTCAACAGCCAGATCACACAGCATCTTCAAGTTATATTAAGGAGGATGTCTTGGAAAGCCAAGGTTTATTTTTTTTTTACTTTTATTTTTAAATTGAAGTATCATTGATTTACAGTGTTGTGTTAATTTCTGCTGTTCGGCAGTGATTCAGTTATGCATGCATATATACTTTTTTATATTCTTTTCCATTAAGGTTTATCATAGGATATTAATATAGTCTCCTGTGCTATACAGTAGGACCTTGATGTTTATCCAGGCAAGCCCGGCTTTAAAGTATGGCAACGTGAGAGTGATTGGCATCCAGGGAGCTGGTTGCCAAAGCTCAAGGAATGGATGAGCTTGCCTGGGACTGAGTACTGAGTGAGAAAGGGGGGCCAAGACAGAGCTCTCTGAGAAGAGCCTCTAAGTTAAGGGCAGAAAATAGGAGATGCAAAAGGGTAGTAAGGAGGAGCGGCCGGAGGAGTGAGAGGATCCCCGGGAGAGTACGTTACCAAGGGAGCAAGCACAGCATCAGATGTGGCTAGGATAGGAGGCCAGAAAAGGACTCTGAAACATCCCTTGGATCTTGCCCTTGTGATCTTGACAGGAGCTAACTCTGATGTGGTGGAGGCAGAAACCCACTTGCCAGGGTTTTCAGAAAGAGTGACTGGAGGGCAGATCAAAACCCATCAATGGATCATGAAAACAATTCAGAATGCAGGTAGTGGCATTTTGGTGTAGAATGAAATAAAATGAAACAGAATGAAGTAGAAACTGTGGTGGGGAAGAGAGAGGGAGGGGAGGAGCCAGAGGGAGAGAAAGCATTATGGAGTAAAATATGTATTTCTTTGAGTCCAAGTCAAAAATGCTAAGAAAGCCTGGTAGAGGGTGTGTGCCGTGAAGCTCAGATCCTAGAGACCTGTGAACGCCAGACTGGTTTTGTACCTCACTCCGCAGGCCATAGGGAGTCATGGAAGGTTTGTGGGTAAAGAAGGCAACTCTGATTTAGCCACAGATGCTCGTGACTTGGAGAAGGCAGGGAGACTGCTCAGGAAGCTCTTTCAATAAACAGTAAGGAGAGCCTATTGCCACCTGTGGCCAATGGGGTAGAGCTGAAGGGAAAGACAAAGGGAAGGAAAAAGCCTTTCCTTGTTTTAGGTAGACACCTCTAGCCCATGATGCCGTTTGGGAATTTGGAACAGGCTGGAAGCCCATAAACTTCAGCTCCCATCTGAACTTAAGAAGCTCTGCCCAGGGAATTCCATGGTGGTCCAGTGGTTAAGACTCCATGCTTCCACTGCAGGGGGCATGGGTTCAATCCCTGGTCAGGGAAGTAAGACCCCACATGCTGTGCAGCGTGGCCAAGAGAAAAAAAAAAAGTTCTGTCCAGCCTCACGCTGGCTGGTGGATGGAGCTGGTGGCAAGGTGTGGGGAGCAGGAGGCTTGAAGTCCTGAGTCTGTGGGCCACAGAGGTAAAGAAAAGGGGGAGTCAGGTGACTTTTGTAACTGGCAAAGTGGAATCGGGGGGCTGGGAGCTGTTCATGTCACAAACAACAGCAGTGTCACAGCTGAACAAGAGATGGCGTGAAAGTGAGTTGTTTTAAACAGAATTCAGAATCATGGAGTCATCCATCCATCAATCCATCCACCCCGGGAGCATGTCTTGGACCCACGTGTACGGGGATACTCAGGAGTTTGGTCAAGCCAAGCCTGGGGATTTGGGAGCTGGTGCAGCCGGAGTGGTGGAGACAACCAAAAAAGCAAGGATGGGACCTGGTGTCCTCCAACTCAAGGGCCAGGGCTTTTCCTCCCAATCCTGGAGTCTGTTCTGCCTTTCTCCACCTCCCTTTTCCTACTCTAGAGGTTAGGGACAAAGGCTTGTAGTCAGACAACAATCTTTATCAATAAATGTTTGACCTTGGGCACCTCTCTGATTCCTCAAGTGCAAGATGGGAATAAAACCTACTTTGCAGGACGATGGTGATGGTAACATGAAATAAGTTTGTGGTTTTAAGAATGGCGCCTGGCACGTATGTGCAAGGGATAGTCTAAAGGGAACTACAAAGATGCTGAGGCTGAAGAGCGATAGGAATCTGGGCCTCCCCTTCCCTACAGATGTCCTCTGTCCCTGGTCTTGCCAAGGCCCTGCTCCACTGACCTTCCTGCCCTTCTTTCTCTCTGTCTTCCGTATAGAAACACTATGAGTTGTTCTCTACCATAGATGACATTGTGCTGACCACCCTTATCTGTGAGCTTCTTCTCGGCTGGTTAAATGGTTTCTGGATTTTCTGGAAGGTGAGATCCTGGGCCCTCCCTGCCATCACCTCTACTCCTCCTTTGGGTTGGTACCCCATCCTGTCCCTACCACTGTGTACCTGGCCCTGAAACCTGAGGAGTGTGTGTGTGTGTGTGTGTGTGTGTGTGTGTGAGTGCATGTGTATGTTCATGCGCGTGCATGAAGAAAGACCGACTTCTGAGATGTCTGTGATGTGACAGTAATTTGTACTGGAAGTGCAGGCTTCCTGGGTCCCCATTCCTGATCCAGCTTTCCCTAGTTCTGTGCTCTTGGGAAAACCTTGATTTCCTTATCAGAGAAATGCAACTGAGAGTATCCACCTTAATTTACCCCTGGGTGGGGAAGATCCCCTAGAGGAGGGCCTGGCAACCCACTCCAGTATTCTTGCCATGGACAGAGGAGCCTGGTAGGCTACAGTCCATAGGGTTGCAAAGAGTCAGACATGACTGAAGTAACTTAGCACACACACACACACACACACCTTAATTTACAGGGTTCAAGAGCAGAGGGGTCAGCAGAGATTTTCTGTAAAGGGTGCTGACCTTAAAAATAATTAAGTCAGTTATTTTACCAGCAAAACAAAACGGGGGCTTTATATGGGAATAGAAGAGGATTTGCAATTCAGGACTAGCAAGCTATAGCAAAAGCCACAGCAAGTCCAAAAATGGAGAGGAATGTCCTTTTATGAAGAAAAAGGAGGCAGTTAGGAGAGGTTGATTTGAAACAAAATCTGTTGGAGAAAAGTGAGAGTGCAGGGTGAGATGGTCTTATTAACTGAGTTGCTAGAATGTTAGATTTCTTGCAGGAGATGCTATGTACCTCTTTTCCTGTGGGGCCTATAATTGACGATTCTTTCCCAGTTGGTGATTATTCCGTTGAGTCTGTAATTGACAGTTCTTCCTGTAATCGACCAGTAATCTAGTGGTACTGCATGGGAGCGCCCCCTTTTGGCCATCCTATTGCATTGCAGGGAGGTTTCCCTATGATTTTCTCAAGGGCCAGGTAAATATTTTTAAGTTTTGCGGGACATATAGTCTCTGTTGCAAACACTCATCTCTGCTGTGAGAACACAGAGCAGCCATAGACAGTACATAGACAAATGAGCATGGCTATGTTCCAGGTAAATTTTATTTGTGGATACTGACTTTTGAACTTTAAATTTTACATGTTATGAAATATTATTTCCCTTTTGATTTCTCCCCAACCATTTAAAAACATTAAAATAATTCTAAACCCATGAAGAGGCTGCTGGTCAGATTTGTCCTTGAGCTATAGGTTGCTGACTCCTATTTGGGAGAGTATCAAAAAGATATCTGGGTAGGAACAGATCTTAACATTATGTAAAATGAAACAAAGACTCAAATTCTTCGTTTAAATAGGACTTCTAGAGTCAAAGGATTTCTGGATTTTCTGTCAAAGGATTTATCTTGCCTTTGGGCATGTGCAAGAAGAATCTTTAAAAAAAAAAGAATCTTTAAAAAAATTACCCATCAAATCTTTATACCTTCTTAAAAAGGAAGCATCATTTAAATACCATTATCAGGACAACCAACTAGAATTACAAGCTTTCCAGGGCTTAGAAGTGTCACTTCATAGAACATAGAATGTAGAACCTAGAACAATATTTCTAAAGTATGGATGTCTTAAAGCCTGCTTTGTGAGAACAACACTTGGGAGGATGTTTATTAACAGAAAATAGAATAGGATGATGCATATTTACTTGTCTCCATGGTGGAGGGGAGAATAGGTACCATGATTTTGTGAATATTTCAATGTACACTCTTCAAGATACAGGCAGATATTTGTTCCCTAAGAGAGAGCATTTCTTATGTGAAAGTAGCCCTGAGATTTCTTTTGTTGCCAGTAGAAATTGTTCAGAGGCTAGATAAGAAATTCAGGCAAGGCTTTGTTAGGGCCTCTGCAGTAGCAGTGGGGAGTGAGAACAAGTAACAGTTTCCTTTGCTCATCTTTCCCGGATTCCTTGTATGAGGTGAGGGTAGTGGTGTGACCAGGGGTCAGACTGGAGGGGTGGTCTAGGTGGTTTGCCTGCCCTTTTGGTGGTGGTGTGTGCAGGAGGCATGTGCAAGTACTGCTTTTGACCCCTTGTGTTTGCTCCCAACCCCCTGCTTTTGCTCGCTCTTCAGAAGTGGCATTTGGACTGTTGGTCTTTTTGTATCTTGTTGTCCATAATTTGCCCCAACTGCTCGTGCAGGCAGTTATTTTTAGTCTCTTACAGTTTATTTGTACTGCTTGAGGAAGTCTGTCCAGGTGCAAGCATTGCAGCAAAGGGCCCCAGGTTCCAGCCTGTCTCAATTGCAGGAGCAGTTAGGAGGGCCTGCACTTTCAAGGCTAAACTCTAGCGTTTCATCAGCACAAGAGAATGGGAGCAAATTTTGTGTTCCTCCCAGCCAGTCTGCGTATCTCCTCAAGGACAAGATTTCTCACCCTTGGCACTGTTGACATAATTGGCCTAGATAATTCTTCATTGGGAGGGGACTGTCCTGTGCATTGCAGAATGTTTAGCAGCATTCTTGGCCTCTACCGGTTAGATGTCATTAGCATCTTTCTAGCTGTGACAATCAAGGATATCTCCAGACACTGCCAAATGTCCTCTGGAAGGCAAAACCGCCCTCCAGAACTAATGGCTGAAAACGAATGTTCCAAACCCTAACCTTTATCTGGGGCCAGCCTCCCAGTGCCAAAAGCCAAAGCTTGTTAGAGACCCTCTGCTGTCTTCTTCCCCACTCCCAGCCCCTCTCCTGGTCCCAGTGTACAAGGACTACTCCCCACTTAATGGGTGGATGGAAAGGGAGAAGTCAGGGGAGGGAGGAAAATCTGCAAGTTAATATCTCAGATATTACCCAGCCACATGGGGATCCCCAAAGTTTTGCCCCCAGCGCCCCCAGTGCTCATGGGGCTCCTGTCTCCTTACCTCCACAGTCTATTAATTACTATTTTACCACCTATTTCTCAATTTTCTTGCCACCTCTGCAGCTCTGGTACCCCATTCTAGTTCCTGTCTCGTCTTCTCACCGGGGTGTTGCTATGGCTTCCAGTGTACCCCACCTGCCATCAAAATAGTTTTCCCAAAGCCCAAGACAGAGTACCCTTAAACATTCCAGTGGCTTCCAGTTGTTTATAGGATCAGGTCTAAATGCCTCATTGTGATACGACCCCCGTTCTTGGCTTTCTCCAATCAATGGAAACTGACTGGAGGCCAGACAAGAGATTCAGGCAAGGCCTTTTAGGGCCCCTGCTGCTGCAGAGGGGAAGGAGAACGTGTAACAGACTGTCTTGTTCCCTCAATCCCTGACCTGTGAGGCAAGGTTGTTCCTTACACGGGGTGGGGTAGGGGTGTGTCTGGGGTCAGACTGGAGGGGTGACTTAGGTGGTTTGCCCATCCCTTGCCTACTGTTGTGTGCAGGGGGCATGTACAATACCCTGATTTTGCTCCCAGCAACCTGCTTTTGCTCCTGGCTCTTTAGAAGTGGCAAATTGAGTTTTTTGGTCTTTTTGTATCCAGAATTTGTCCCATCTGCACATGCACTTAGTTATTTTTAGTCCCATATAGTTTCTCTGTATTTTGTTGCTGGAATGGAGGTGTGTCCAGGTGCAAGCATTGCAGCACTGTAGCAAAGAGGGCCAGGTCCCAGCCTGTCTCAGTTGTGCTTAAGGCTTTCTGTGAAATGGCTCCTATCTGCTTTTGCAGCCTTATCACCCCTCGCCTCACCCTTGGGTGTTCCAGCTACATCAAGCTGCTTGTAGTGACATTCCTAAAGACACACTTACAAGTGTGCACACATGCACATACACATATATACGCACACTGCTGTTGCACACTTTCATGCCTTTGTCCATGCTGACACCTAGTCTATGAAAACTCCTTACCACTTACTCACTTGCTTTTCTCCTACTTATAGTTTAAGACTCATTCAGATGTCTCCTCTTCCAGGAAGTCTTCCTGGTTCTCCTAAGCTAGGTTAGTTGTTGTTCTGTTTTCTTAACACTGTGTACTCACCTCTCAGTTCAGTTCAGTCACTCAGTCATGTCCAACCCCTTGTGACCCCATGGACTGCAACACGCCAGGCCTCCCTGTCCATCACTAACTCCCGGAGTCTGTCACCAGGAGTTAAAATTTACTGTCTGTCCACCTCCCTCAAAATAGCCTATGAGCTCAGCAGGGCAGAAATCCTGTATCTTCAGGATCTGATCTGAGGTGTGGCATATAGTAGGAGCATAATATTGAATGGATACAGGGATGGATCTGTAGGCAGGCAGCCTTGTGTCTCCTTGTGTATGTTTAGGCACCAACAGTCTGAATGTGACATACCAGGAGGTTTTGTGTTTATTGGACTGCCCAATAAATTTAAGAACTTTTTTCCCATTAAAGTAATTTTTTCAAAATAAAATAGTTTTCTTTTTGGAACTTCCCTGGTGGTCCAGTGGCTAAGATTCCATGCTCCCAATGCAGGAAACCCAGGTTCAATCCCTGGTCAGGAAACTAGATCCCACATGCTGGAACTAAGCCCTGTTGCAGCCAAATAATATTTTTTCAAAACGGAAAAGAAAATTGTTTTCTTTTTTTTTTTTAGTTCTACCACTTTATTGCTACCTACCCGTCTCCCTCCATCCTCGTGCACCCATGCTCAGTCATGTAACCCCATGGACGGCAGCCCGCCAGGCTCCTCTGTCCATGGACTTTTCCAGGCAAGAATACTGGAGTGGGTTTTCTTTTTGAATATTTAATGCGGCTACATATTGGTCAAAACTGTCCTGGAAGGAGCAAACAAAATCCTTGTTTCTACTCTGTCCCTTCATCCCTTTCCCCTACCCCCACCCTCTTCAGATAATCTTTGTTATTTATAATCTCGTTTATCCTCCTAGTGTTTATTTTGCAATCATAAGCAAATATGTGAATATTCTTAGTCCTCCCTTCCCAGACAGTAGTGTAGTGTAAATGCTGTTGTACACTTTACTTTCGTCATTTAATGGGTCTTTCTGTGTCAGTACATGGAGACCTTTCTCATTGTTCTGTACTCCACTGAATGAACGTACAGTAGTTTAGCCAGCCAGTGTTCTATTATCATTGCTGGACACTTTAGTTATTTTCAGCCTTCCACAAATGTCATTTTGTAGTTGTACCAGAGTTTGTGTGGGATGGATTTCTAGAAGTGGGATCACTGGTCGAAGGTAAAGGCAGACTGTTTATTAGAGAAAAATCTCCCCTGTAGTGGTTGTGTTTGAATTTGTCATTTCTGTGAGCTTCCCTCCTGCGTCCGTATTCTAAAGGAGTTTGTGCCGTGTTGGACACGGGGCTTGCATACTGTGCCTTTACAGTGAGAGTTAGCTCACCTCTGAAGTGGCTATTGAAGCCCTGTTCCTTAGTGTTTTCATTTATATTCATTTTATTAACTGTAGTCTGTGTCCCACAAAGCTGGAGCATCCAAACACTCTCAGGTCACCTAACTGCAGGGCAAGGCCTTTGTCAACGGCACACTAGCCAAGGTGGGCGATAATCGGCTTAGGAACTGGCGTGTGTGAGGGGCTCGACTGTGTGTTCAGACACTGCACTGTGGACACGTGTATGAGACAGCGAGCGCGTGGGTGTTTTGTGGCATGTTTGGGGGGCGACAGCAGGGCCACAGTGGATGGCACGTGACTGGCCCGGCTCTGAGAGCACCGTGGAGCCCCCCATCCTGAGAGTGTGGGGAGGGCAGACCCAGGATGAACCCACGGGCTGGGCCTGACAGACCCTGCTGGGGCTGGCCCACCCCCCCAGGACGGCTGGAACATCCTCAACTTCCTTATCATCTTTATCTTGCTCCTGGGGTTTTTCGTTAGTGAACTCAATGCCGTCGCCATCACCTACACCCTCAGGTAAGCTGGGGACTCGGAGTGAAGAAGGGACCTGTCTGGATCCCAGGAGAGAGGGGAGGGGATGGTTGCAGGTGGGCATCAGCTCTGCCTTTCTGGGCAGGTGGGGCGATGGTGAGGAGGAGGGGTTGGGGAAGGGCCGAGGGGCGCCCCTGAGAGGCTCTGCCGCAGGGCGCTTCGTCTGCTGCACTTGTGCATGGCGGTGGAGCCCCTGGCCCGGATCATTCGCGTCATCCTGCAGTCGGTGCCCGACATGGCCAACATCATGACCCTCATCCTCTTCTTCATGCTGGTCAGTGCCCTCCCCTGCCCCCAGCCGCACCCCCCCCTTTCCTGAACAGGCCCCTGGGTCACTGGGGATATGGGGTGTCTGGAGCAGAGAGGAGGAGGCTTTGGAGATGGGAGGAGAAGAGGCCCGCCTCCCTGTGATTCCCCTGGCAGCTTCTTTGCGTGTGCTGTGTCCTAGGCCCGTGGGTGAAGTCCAGGGTGGGTCTCCTGTCTCTCCGGCAGGTGTTCTCCGTGTTTGGGGTCACTCTCTTTGGTGTGTTCGTGCCCAAGCATTTCCAGAACATGCAGGTTGCCCTGTATACCCTCTTCATCTGCATCACCCAGGATGGCTGGGTGGACATCTACAGTGACTTTCAGTGAGTGCCCGTGGGGCTTCCGGGCCCCCAGTCCAGCTGAGCTAGGCAATGAGGGGCTGGGGCATCCAGGGGCAGAAAAAACTACCTGGGGAGGGAGAAGGGCTCTCAGGTGGGAATGAGGCTCCAGGGCTTGGGATGAGGGTAGCAGGATGTTGTGGGGAGGGTGCCTGGGGCTTTAAACTGGAGAAAAGCAGACTCCTGGGGCTGGGACCTCTAGCTTTGTAATCTACTTGAAGCCTTGTCCCTATGAAACTCCATGTATTCAAAGTCCCGCGGCAGTCTTGTTCGTGGACCGCGGTCTCCCTTCATGCTCAGCAGTTGGGCAGCTTGGCCTTGGGCCAGGCAGCAGGCCTGTGGTTGCATCTAGGGTCCCAGGGCAGCTCCCAGTCCACACTGGAGCCCACCAGACTGCCTCAACTCCTAGGAATGTAAGGTCTCATTTTATTCATTTTGAGACCCACTGTCCAAGGTCATGTTTGGCCACAGAGGGCTGCTGGGTTCTGTTCTTTATCTCTTTCCATTTAGCCCAAATCCTACTTGTTTCCAGGCCATTTCAGGGGCTTGGTCCCCCTGACTGATTTCTTTTTATCTCCCTCGTGTGAAAGTAGAAGCCCAGTTGGTAAAGGGGCTTCTACTCTCATTCCATTATGTTATAGACAGTGAACAAGTCATGGAATGTGTGATAAAGGTGGCCTGGGCTTTTGAGTCTTTGCTCCACTGTACTAACCATGCAACCTTCTGAGCCTCAGTTTCCTCATCTATCAACTGGAGCTGATAATACAATATTTAACCATGTCATGGGTTGCTCTGAGGATTAGTAGAGACTGGCATTGTGCACACACATGCACACATACACATGTGTAGCAAGAGAGAGAAAGCTATTATTTGGGAAAATATTTTATGGGAGGTTTGCAATAGGTATTAACGGTGGTGGGATCTTTTTCCTGTTCATTTTCCCTCTGATTTTTTTATAATGAACCTGAGTTATAATAAGAATGACATGATAAAGAGTACAGCCAATAGATTAAATTTGATAATGCTGGTGTGTGAATCCTCACCTTGCAGGGCTGGCTTGAGCACGGCCCACTGTCTGGCAGTACAGCGGGTGCTCATTCAAGAGCAGCTGTGGGGACAGTTAGGAGTCAGGCCTTAGATCTGCACAGCAGCAGGGAGGCGGCAGAAGTCCCAGTAGGCTTTGAGATAATTTCTCCATCTCGTAGATGAGGAAACTGAGGCCCAAAGGGCCAGGGAGGTGATAGGCCCCTGACTGCCATCTCCAGGATGGAGACAGGGGAGTACGGAGTGGAGATTGGGGGCGCCATCTACTTTGCCATCTTCATCACCATCGGTGCCTTCATCGGCATCAACCTGTTGGTCGTCGTGGTGACCACCAATCTGGAGCAAATGATGAAGGCAGAACAGGGGCAACAGCATCAAATAGACTTCAGTGAGGTGAGTGAGATAGGGAGGGCAGAGGGGGGAAGGGGAGAGTGTATATGAGTGCTAACTTGAGTGTGTGTGTGTGTGTGTGTGAGTGGGTGAGTGTGCTCACACACTCGAGGGCCTAAAGAAAGCCAAGCCTGAGGCCTAAAGGCAGCAACCCTCACTTTGATTGCCAACTCACCAACTGGGGCTTCTGAGGGGTATGGCGTTCCTAGATGTCTTGCTCTGTGACAACTTGAAAGTGAGCAGCTGGGTGACCTTAGGGCATTTAAACCAATCTAAACCTCAGTTTCTTCTTCTATAAAATTGAAGTGATGATAATTCTATTTACTTCATGGGGCTATTATGAGAATTTCATGGGTCAGTGCACAGTACTTGGCACATATTAAGAACTCGATGAACATTAGCTATAGTATTACTCATCCAGGGGTAGAGCTTCTGAAAGGTGGGGAGTATTGTGTAAAGTGTTGAGGGCTGTGGACTGTGACCCGAGAGTATTTAGGGTTTCAGAGGTTTGCTGGGTAGGGTTTACGGGAGGGAAATGATGGGGGATACACTAAGTTGTGGAAAGGGGTGAGAATTTTCAGAGGTGAGGGACAGACTGCTGCATTTCAAGTTGAGCTCCCACAGTCAAGGAGGGGAGGCTAAGACTGGTTGGAGCTGAAACGAGGGGCATGAGAACCCTGGCGTCCTGAGACTCGTCTCCCCTGAAGTCGAGCAGGAAGGGGCCAGGGGAGGGGGTCCCGGCAAAGCTATCCTTCCCTCTCCACTCTCCCTTCCCCAGGTAGACGACAAGGAAGGAAATGGGAATAACAAGCTGCCACTGGTGCACTGTGCAGTAGCCCGTTCAGAGATGCCTGGGGTCCCCCAGGAGCCATTTATGGGGGGCCCCCTGACAAACCTCTCGGAAAGGACATGCGACAACTTTTGCCTGGTGCTCGAGGCGATACAGGAGAACCTGATGCAATACAAGGAGATCCGCGATGAGCTCAACACGTAGGGCGGGTACTGGGGGTACCCCCCGAGTCTCATGAGTCAGGGCTGAGTGGACCCTCAGATTCTTCTGGCCTCACACCCACATTGATGATGGGGACCCTGGGACCCAGAGCGGTTAAGTGACTTGCCCAGCCCCCGCCCCCAGCCTCTCTGTGCAGGATATATACCTCCTCGTAATCTCACAAGCGGCCTTGAGCCTTGGCCTGGGTCTCTATCAGAGTCAAGGAGGGGAGGGCGCAGGGGGCTGGACCCCAGGGAAGAGATGGAAGGGCCGCCCCCCGGCCCCCTCCCTTGGAACGCACTCACCCCTCCACCTTCAGGATAGTGGACGAGGTCCGCTCCATCCGCTTCAACCAGGAGCAGGAGGAGGAGCTGCTGCAGAGGTGCTTGTCATGGAACATGTCCTTGGAGAGCAAGTCCTCCGTGGACATCCGTGAGATGACTCGAGAGCAAGACTTGATCACCGCGCTCGTCAACAGGAAAAAGGTGCAGCTTCTCAGCTTCCCTCTCCTGCCCAATCAGTGCTCACCCCCCACCTCACCCAGCCCAGCCACCACTCCCTTAGTCAAGGTTTCTGACTCTGTCAAGGTCTGGCCCTCCCCCCTGGGCTCCCAGGCACCCCAGCAGTCACCGCCCATCTGGTTAGATTTCAGCTTTTCTGGGAGCCCCTGCCCCTCCTGTGGGGCTCCACACACTAAGCCATCTTGGTCTTCAGCGCCCTCAAGCTTCTTCTTAAGGGGGCTTGAGCAGCTCAGTTCCTGCTCGGTGGCAGATGCTTAGGTCCACCAGGGGGGCATAGGACCCCCCAGGTCTTGTCAGGTACGTAAGAGGAGCAGCCTCCTGACGGAGGAAAATTCTAGGGAGAAAAAGGCCATGCCCCGCTCCAGGGATCTTCCTGAACCAGGGATCAAACCCACATCTCTTGCATTGGCAGGCGGGTTCTTTGCCCCTGGCGCCACCTGGGAAGCCCCATAGAACAAGGCACATTCCCACACATTTCGTTTCCTTCTCTGCTTCCCATCCCATCTGACCTGGGAGCCTTGTGGGTGTCTATGGCCTGAGAGGAAAGCTCCATGGTCAGAGAGGAGACTAACAGATGAGAAGGACTTCCCTGGGAAGCCAGGATGAGCCGCTGTTGAGCTGGAGGAGGGGAGTAAGGGGGCGTCTGCCATGTCAGGGGTGGGGGATTGACAAGAAGACCTCTTGGTTTGCAGGTTCAGGAATCCAACACAAATGTTAACAAACACAAGACCAGCCGCTGAGAGGGCAGTGCAGGAGCCAATGGGCATGAGCGCACACCCAGCTGCTGCATCTTCCTGCATCGCTAGCATGACTTGGCACATCCTGGCCTGAGCCCATCCTCTGCCTTACACCTGGGCAGATGCCTGGGGATGGAAGGGGGCGGTATCTCTAGGACTTGGGCCTGTGAGGCCCCAGGTCCAGAGGAGCATGGATGGAGAAGGATAGTGGATAAGAGTGGGAGCCTTACAGCAAGGATGAGCCCACAAGGGGGTGCTGGCCAGGGCAGCCAGGATTTGCCCTCAGGATGGGCATCCCTGGTCCCCTGCTAGACCAGAACTAGATGGGGTCTAAGCGGGCCCAAGTACCAAGAGGAGAAAGATGAGGCCGGTGGGGCCAGGTATCATGTATCGACAATAAAGTTTTGCGTTGGGATTAATGTGTCTGACTGGTAGACCTCCAAAACCTTTGGGGGCAGCCTTGCCCCCTCAAAAGCCTCTTTCGTTGGACGAGAGAGTCACTGACTGTCCCGCAGAGCTTCCAGTCTAATGGGAGAGAAAATCTACAGCCTGAAAATTTTTGATTTAATGGTAGAGAGATAATTCCTGCCTTAGAGTCCTAAATTTGGAGGGTGAAAGTCTGGTCTTCAGGATTGGGAGTGCCTCTCTGATGGAAACACCTACCCTCTCTCTCTGTCTGAAGGTGTAAAACACTGGTCCTCATTCTGGAGAGCTCTAGTCTCATGGGGTCACCATTGACCAAGTCATGCAGGTACAGAAACTCCAACCTGGGTCAATGGAGAATGAAATGTGGGTCCTGGCAGGCTCTCTGGAGGAGAAGAGCGTGGAAGGCAGCAGGAGGAATTTGAGGGTCAGGTGAATGAAGTCTGGTAGAGAACTTGGGACCTGTGAGACCTCTTTGGGACCTTCACAGTAAGACCACTGAGAGCCACAGCAGGTCCCTGAGCTAGGCAATTCAGTCTGACAAAGTGGCAGTGGTGGACACTGTGAAGAGCTGCCTTGATGGATTCTCATTCCATTTTGCCTCATTTTGCCCATTGGTGCAATTGGGAGAGGATAAGATTGAGTGCCAGCTCTAAAATCAAATGGCCAGAACTCAACTCCCTGGAGTTGGGAGTCTGATGAGATCAGCCATGTGACTGAGACTCAGGTTCCCTGCTGTTGTGTGAGAGAAAGGCTGGAAGGCCCAGAGTTCTGCCTGGCTGTTCAGCATACACTGACAATTAGGGGCCTTGGGGACAGTCACCAGTTGGAATGGGAATCCCCAGAGGTCTACTGATTGCAGCTGATGGGAAACTCCACCCTTCATTCCCTCCCATGGGCATGGCTTCCAGCCCTGAAAAGCCCCCTGGGGCCTGCTGGGAAGGAGTCTGGACCACCAGGGCAGAGGTGGGACACTCAGCAGGCAGGTGGGAGGTGACACCAGCACCAGCAGTTCCTCACGGTCTTGGAGCTGCTGTCGGTGCCTCGGTTTGGACCAGGACTCCCTGCCAGTGACCTCAGGGACTATCGACCAGCAGAACGATGGGCGGACAGTGGCTTTTGCTGCTGCTGCTGTTATTAATTGGGGATGGAGCCCTCCATCTTCCTGGTGAGTATCCACACACACCCTTTCCATCCATCCTTCTCTGGGGGCTCTCACAGCCCATCTTCTGGCTCACCGGGGAGGGGAAGCAGGTGGTGGAAGATGTTAGTGTCTGTCCCTAGGAAGACCTTATATGAGTATAGCCATCTCCAACCCACCCCTAAATGATCTGAAGCCTTAGGGCACCCATGAGCTTGAGGGGCAGGGCGGGAACATGATGGGATGACCTCCAAAGAGCTTCTGGCTTGGCCTTTCCATCCTCACTCAAGACGCTATCCTCATCTACTTCCATGTCGTCTGTCATCTCAGCTGTCTCCCCTTTTCTGTCTGTCTTTTCCATCTGCTCTGGGCCAGTAGCTAGGGGTTTCAATAGGCTAGTTCCCCCTCAATTTGGCCTAGAACTGAGGGCCCCTGCAGGGGCTTGGACCCCTGCTGCCCTCCCCTGCCCTACTCCCAACTGCCACCGGCAATGTCTCACTGAGCCCAACGGAGGAGTGCAGCCCTGGATCCTGAGTTCATGGGACAGTGCAGGGGAAGATATGGGGAGCTGTCAGGAAACTATGTGTCATCAATCTCCTGAGTCACGACTTTTTCCAAGACCGGGTGTTTCCTTGGCAAAATAATACCCAGGAAGCAGATACCAGTTTTGGTGAGAGGCACAGAAGGGGAAATCATGACCAGCAGCAGGTCCTGCTTATTGAGCACCTCCTGTATGCTCAGCACAGTGCCAAGCGCTTCCTATGCATTGTCTCATTGAATCTTTATGAGCACCCCTGGAATAGGCACTGGTATCACCGCTGTTTTACAGTTGAGGAAACAGACTTGGAGACACGAAGTGGTTTGTCTGCTCATCACAGCACTAGGAGTCTGTCCCAGGTCTGGCTTTGGAGTCCAGGCCAGGTTCCATTGCTTCTCAAAGGAGCTGCTGTGGGCAGGAGACCTCCATATCATATACATGTGAATTCTTGCTGCTGCTGCTGCTAAGTCGCTTCAGTCGTGTCCGATTCTGTACAACCCCATAGACAGCAGCCCACCAGGCTCCCCCGTCCCTGGGATTCTCCAGGCAAGAACACTGGAGTGGGTTGCCATTTCCTTCTCCAATGCGTGAAAGTGAAAAGTGAAAAGGAAGTCGCTCAGTCGTGTCTGACTCCCAGCGACCCCAGGGACTGCAGCCTACCAGTCTCCTCCATCCATGGGATTTTCCAGGCAAGAGCACTGGAGTGGGTTGCCATTGCATTCTCCGTGTGAATTCTTAGCAAACCTCTAATCGCAACACACTTCCAATCAAAATCACAATGGGGTTTTTTGCAAAAGCTGATATGCAGATTCCAATACATATGAGGGAGAACAAAAGCTCAACAATAGCCAAGGTAACTTTGAAGAGCAAGATGGGAGACTTGCTCCACCTGATACTGAGACTTACATTAAAGTAACAGATAAAAAAAAAAAAAAAGTAACAGTAAGATAATGTGGTGTTGCAGCAATAGACAAGCGAACCAAAGGAATGAAAGAGCAAGAAAATCAGTCTTGATGCATAACAATGGTAGCCTGACAAACCAGTAGGGAAAGGACAGACTTCTCCAAAAGGGGGCAGAGACAACTGGTTAACCACGTGGAAAAAAACATAAAATCAGATCCAGTGGAAATATCTGTCCCTGAAAATAAAAACAGGGGACCCCTGTAGCAGGATCTCTCTTCATTTCAGCCTGGAATTTTGTTGCAAACAGACCTATGGATCACTAGGGTTAAGAGAGGTCTTGTGATACTAAGTCCAAGTCCCTCACTGTGCTAAGTGGGATGTGCAAGGACTGAGAGAGGTGTGGTCTTCCCCAATATTACACAGCAAGTCAGTAACAGAGCCAGGTCCAGAGCCTAGCTTTTCCTTTCATGCATCCTGGTCACCACTCCTGTCCTTTTGTGGCCCCGTAGCTCCCTTCAGGGGTAGAAGAAAGTGAGGGTTGGAAGAAGCAGATGCCAGATGTGGGTGGGGTTGGGGAGAAGGTTCAGTGCCTCTTCAGAGCTAACTGTGGGAAGGACAAACCCATCACCTGGGCTAGGTCACCTCTGCTTTTCTGAATTAGTCCCTTGACAACTGCCAAGGTTACAATGACAGGGCATCAGGTGATGGACCTATTTCTGCCTATTGCCCAGGAGAGAGAGGAAGGTTTCCAAGGGATACAGCTTAGTGTAACTGACTTGGGCCTTTTTCTCTAGAGAGGGTAGCTGGCTCAGCCATGAGAATAGAGCTGTGTTTTTGTGAAGCAGTGCAGCGTATTAGGGAGGACATTGGGCTCTGGAGTCTGATGGATCTGGTTTCAAATCCAGTGCCACCACTTCCTGGCTGTGCGACCTTGCACAGATGCCTTCCTCTGGTTGAGCCTCAGTTTCTTCACCTGATAAATAGAAATAATAGTCCTTACCTCAGGGTGGATGTGAGGATTCAGTGTGCCAAGGCTTGCACATTGGAACAGCACCTTACTCAGACAAGGTGAAAACTGAAGGTTGTCAAAACTATCCTTGACTGCTATTGCAGTAAATGAAGCACTTGGCTTTCAATTAGGGGTCAGGTTGCAAAAAAAAAACAAGTGTACTTTTAAATATTAAAATTATATTCAATGCAGTATGAAAGGCACATCAAAAAAGGTATTAAGAAATCAAAGATCATGCTCATACATATGCATGTAAATAAAAATTTGTGAGAAGTTACTTTAATAATAAATAGGTGATGAACATAATAAAAAGAAATCAAAGATCAAGTGTGATAATAGATTTCCATCTTTTGCTGACTCTTGTCTCTGGAATAGTCTTTAAGTATAATGAGACATAGTTGCCAGAATTAGTTAAATTAGCACTCCCTGGCATGCATCAGCTGAGATCTATTAGCACAGTTGTTGTTCAGTCACTAAGTTGTGGCCGACTCTTTGCGACCCCATGGACTGCAGCATGCCAGGCTTCCCAGTCTTTCACTATCTCCCAGAGTTTGCTCAAATTCATGTCCATTGAGTCAGTGATGCCATCCAACCACCTCTCTGTCATGCCCTTCTCCTCTTGCCCTCAATCTTTCCAAGCATCAGGATCTTTTCCAATGAACTGGCTCTTTGCATCAGGTGGCCAAAGTATTGGAGCTTCAGCTTCAGCATCCATCCTTCCAATGAATATTCAGAGTTGCTTTCCTTTACGATTGGCTGGTTTGATCTCCTTGCTGTCCAAGGGACTCTCAAGAGTCCTCTCCAGAACCACAATGTGAAATTCTTTGGCCATCAATTCTTTGGTGCTCTGCCTTCTTTATGATCCAACTTACACATCCACACATGACTACTAGAAAAACCATAGCTTTGACAATACTGATCTTTGCCAGCAAAGTGATGTCTCTGCTTTTTAATATGCTGTCTAGGTTTGTCATAGCTTTTCTTCCAAGGAACAAGTGTCTTTTAATTTCGTGGCTGCAGTCACCGTCCACAGTGATTTTGGAGCCCAAGAAAATAAAATTAGCACAGAGCTAGCACATAAATGGTGCAAGCCAGTAATAATAGAGTTGGTGTTGATATTACTTAATTGAATCTTGCAATAAAGATATTTGGTAAAGTGAGAACATCTGGATTGGTGGAGGGAACAGGTATACTGGTTTCTTTTTGTTTGTTTTATAGGCATTATGACAACCCGGGGGTCAACTACAACATCCTCCGTGAATGACTCTGCAGCTTCGGGAACTACAGAGTATTCCTGCACAACTTCAGCCCCATCCAACAGTGGGAGAGACGATAGCCCTGCAGTTTCATCTAATGCTTCACCAACAATTGGGAGGACAACAGTGTCCAAGACCCAGCAACATACAACGCCAGTTGCTCCTTTAACTTCATTACCAACCAGCAGCTCTGCTGGGTCCACTGAGCAGACAAGCCCAACACATGAGATTCAGGAGGAGAAATTAAATACAGTTATCACCACAACTTCTGAGGGCACAAAACTGCCAAATTCCATGATGACTTCCACACTGAAGGCCCAGGGAGGACCATCCAGAAGCACAGCCTCATCCAGCATGGCCACAACAGCAAACCCCTCGAAACAGAACCAGAGTGTTCCAGCTGCAGCCCCATTCACATCAAGCTCTGCAGCCAATGGACTGGAGTCATCAGTGGCAACTGACTCTTCAAAATTAGCCACGATCACAACTCCAATGGCTTTAAACACCTCAGGCATTGACGTTACGTCATCAGGGTCCATGACAACCACTCTCTCTGAGATGTCAGCTACAACATCCCGAGTGACATTGGACAAAACCACTGATGCAATAGAATCTTCACCTGTGACCACCAGTGCTGTTACTCACACCATTTCACTAACCATGACCCCCCTGGAGACAATTGTTCCTGGAACAGACATGCCTGGGACTCAGGAAGGGGTAACTACAGCTGCACTCTCCACCCCAACAACATCCTCCACGATAAGCACGGAGTCCGAAGACAACACCGTCATGCGAACACCTTCCCCTCCGATGGAATCAGCCCCCAGGGCTGGTACTGCCACGACCCCGTCACCTGAGACAACGGCTGCTCATCCAACAGCCCTTACTCCCATCTCCCCAGGGACAACAAAATCCTCTGCCAGGACTGGAGTCAGTCAAGTGTCCCCCAAACACACCGGGAGCAGCCGTCCTGGAACAGAAATCTGTGCTTTGGATGAGTACCTAGCTGACAGTGGAGGTTGTATGTGCAATAACAGCTACTATGCCCACTCAGGTAAGTCTGAGGAACTCCCGACAGTGCAGCTAAGAACTCCCCACAACTCTGTGAAGGCCCAGATGAACTAAGTCCAAAGGGTATGGGAGAGCTAGTGAGGTTTGGTCAGACACTGACATCTAAAGAGTCTACCTGGGCAGAGGTGATTTCCAGTGAGAGCAAAGGTAGCTAGACATATGAATTTGTCTTAGTTCGGGCTGCTATAACAAAATACCATGCATAGGTTGGCTTATGAACAACAGAAACTTATTCCTTACATTTCTGGAGGCTGAAAGTCCATGATGAAGGCACGGGTAGCTTTGGAATTGGGTGAGGGCCCATGTCCTGGTTCAGACAGCTGTCCTCTTACTGAGTCCTCACAGGATGGAAGGGGCAAGGGAGCTCTCTGGGGTCCCTTTTATAAGGGCACCAATTCTGTTCATGAGGGCTTTCCCCTCATGACCTAAGTGAAGCAAAAGTCACTCAGTCATGTCTGACTCTTTGCGACTCCATGGACTACACAGTCCATGGAATTCTCCAGGCCAGAATACTGGAGTGGGTTGCCATTCCCTTCTCATGACCTAATCACCTCCCAAAGGACCCACCTCCTAATAATGTCACATTGGCTATTAGGATTTAACATATGGATTTGGGGGTGGTGGTGCAAACATATGGTCTACAGCAGAGGTAGAATGGGCAACTCATCAACCTCCAGCCCCCAGGATTCCAACAAGTGATCTGAGATTAAGCCTTCCTGCAGGGAGTAGATGATGAGCAATCAAAGATAAAACCCCAGCAGAGGCCTGGAGGGCTAAGCAGGGAAACGAGCAAAAGTTTTGTTGAGGCAAGACAAGTATAGCAGATATTATAGAAAGGTGGAGGTCACAGGATCTCTCTGTGTGAGTAGCAATGCAACTACCTCCCAGGCTCAGCCTCTGGCAGGGCTGAAGCTGGGTCCTGGGAACAAAACATATGCCCCCTACAGTGGAAATAAATCTAAACCCCCCCCCAATACTTCAATTTAATAAAACTCTGATTTTTCTAAAAAAGACTACTCTGCCTTTTTTTTTTTGCCATGCCATGTGGCATGTGGGATCTTAATTCCCCAACCAGGGATCTAACCCATACTCCCTGCAGTGGAATCACTAGAGTGTTCACCACTAGACCACCAGGGAACTTCCAAAGCATCAGCTCTTATATCTCAGTCCATGCTTCTGACCAAACATGCCTGCTAAAATAGAATCAAGGAGATTTTTTTTAAAGGAAACAAAAACAAAACTCTTTAAACTCAAAGTAATGAAGCAAGTCCAGAAATGTTTCATATTTCCTTGATATGTTACTTTTTAATGACTAACTGTAAGCAGTTCATCCCAAATTCAACAGCAAGTGTGGAACGCGCAGACACAGAAAGAACAGAAGGGCTAAATATTAGCTTCTCCTTCATCACCCAAAACATGGTGCTGACAATACCAGGGCACCATGTGGTGCCAGGGGCAGAAAAATCAATGCTAACTGATTTAGGTATAATTAATTAATTAATTAAAAAAACGGAAAACATGGAACAAAGCAAAATTTGTTGCCTTGTGAAGCTAAGAAATCCTGAAAAGGATCTGAAGACGCACTCCTCTCTCTCATGACTCTCAATCGTGCTCCCTTGGCTTTTACAAGACAGAAAGAGCCATTGAGTTCAGACAGTTTAGGTCCCTCAAAAACCCCAAGGCCCAGGTTACCTGTTGGAATAAGAAGGAAATCAAAGAACAAAGCAAATTATTATCTCCTCAAATAATCTTTCCAGGAAAGTAACAGAAGCCAATGGGATTGGAGAAGGGGAAACAGGAGAATTTATTACAAGGGTGTCTCATGGAGCCCAAGGGTAGGCTCCAGCCAGGGCCCCCAGGGACTTGGAACGATGGATGTGGTGGCAACCAGCAAGTCACCCCTCTCTCCTCTCTCAGTCTTGCTTTACCCCCTTCTGTACCCGCAACTGCTTTGTTCCTTTCTCCAAACACTGGCTATTCCTGCATCTCAGCCCACAAGGCACGAGAGGGCTGCCTCACAACTCTCGGGCTTTGTACCGCCTCCTTGCAGGCTCAGTTCCTGGGAAAGAGATTCTGAGTGGATCAGCTAAGGCCAGGGATTAGGTCCCCAGTGCAATCATGGCAGAGGGGTCTCTCCTCCCATGAGGGAGAGTCTTTAAGGAATTGGCTATGGGTTGGGCTCGTATCCCCACAGTGTTTCCTCCACCCAGATTAGAACTAGTACCCCTGCCCATGGCATCACCCTGGAAGCCTCACGAAGCCTCTGTCCTGGCTCTTGTCCCCTACAGAACTATCCGGGGCGTTGGTGGCTCTGCGCTGCCAGCCACAGAAAATTGAGGTGGTCCTGAGCAGCTGCTTCCTGAAGACTCGCCACTGGGTCCTGGGGGAAGGCACCTTTTCAGGATGCTCCAGCGTCGACAAGTCAGAGGAGGGCCGCAGAGCCCAGGTCTTCACCGTGGAGAAGAAAGAGCATTCTTGTGGACTCCACCTCTCTGTGAGAAATCTGGAAGGGACCCTCTGACAGGAAGTTGGGCTGTATGTGTGCTTGGGGGAGGGACAGGTGCCGGGGTCCAGCTTCCGCAGGATCCAGGGGTACCCTCAGGATGAACGGCGTTGGCGAGAGAGAGAGGGAGAGAGAGAGAGAAAGCAGACTGGGGTTTGCAGCAGGGTCTGGCGTTGCTTTATTTTTTTACCGTAGCTCTTATACCCTAAGTTAGTACATATCTAAGGGAAAGATAAGCACACAGAGTTAGTTTAACATTACATCAGCTTGTCCTTCACGAAACCAGGAAGTTTTCTGCATACTTCTTTGTTTATGAGAGTCTTTTTCCATAGTAGATTTTTGTACATTATCTTCTGGCCTTGGGGTCCATTGCCATTTTATGACCTAGGTGAATGCAAAGCTGTTTTCCATATAGTCTATTTTTCATTGTTCTATTTTGCCTTGAGCTTAGCAGAAAACAGAAAAGTGGAAGTCTCAAGGTACAGCAGGTTGCAACATAGTAGAAATAGAATCCTGTTAACACAAAGGTCAGTCTTTTTGCAGAAGTTATCAGTTAAATTTATCTAAAAGGTTTACCAAACAAAGACTCTGCAGCTCAGGTGAGGCAGCCCCTGTTTAGCACTCCTGGTTAAAATTAACAATTCTAAACTCTTATTTTTCTAAATCTTTAACTATAACCGCTTTTAGAATAATATTTTTGTGTTCTCTAATAGGGCTTCCTCACCCCAAAGGGCTCTGTGCCTATTAGGGCCTTTTGTGTGATCAGGTTCTTTATGCTGTTTATGATTAAAGTGTCGTGAGCAGTCATGTGCATTAGTACGCATTTGCCAAGCAGGCTAGAATGCCAGCAAAGGGGTCTAAATTGAAACACTCCTTTCATCCTGGATAATCTTATAGGATACCACCGTCCGGGGGACATATTGATTAAAGTTCTAAGTTGATTCTGTTTGGAGAGAGATAGGGGAAGGCCTTCTACCTGTGTCATAGAAATTAGGAAGTAGTCTAATATAGCAAGCATCAGAAAGACAGATATCATCTTTAAGGTGAGTGCCGGGGCAGGTTTTCGAAATCCCTGAAGTCCTGATCTGCCTTGCTTGTCAGGTCTTCTTCTCATGACCTTGTCATGGGTGGGATCTCATGTGCGGGCTCCCGGCAGACTGGGAAATGAATGACTGGGTACCAGTTGTGACTTTATTTCCATCGAAATGAAGGATAACTCTCTGGAATGAAGTCTTAGCAATCAGACTAGTCTTTTGGGGAAGGAGACCATGTTGTCTCTCATCAGATTAGGAATGCCCTTATAAATGGTGCCATGTTTGATGGATTGGGAAATTGATTTCCAAACTTGTCAGCCACAGAATCCTTTAAAATAATAACTACCACAACCACAACCGCAACCAGTATGTATTAATGTCTTACTGTGTGCCGGGCTTCCCTGGTAGCTCAGATGTTAAAGAATCTGCCTGTAATGCAGGAGACCCAGGTTCAATCCCCGGGTCAGGAAGATCCCCTAGAGAAGGGAATGGCAACCCACTCCAGTATTCTTGCCTGGAGAGTGGCTACAGTCCATGGTGTCACAAAGAGTCAGACATGACTGATTGACACACACATACTGTGTGCCATGTGCTGTGGGTCAGAAATTTTTTTATATGCAATGTCTCACTAAATCTTCACAATAATCCTCTGAAGTTTCCATTTTACAGATGAGCAATCTAAGGCTCAGAGAAGCTGAGGGATTATCCCAAGTCACACAGTTGTTATTAACCGAGCTGACTTGTGCTCCTAACTGCTCACTGTGCTGTTACCTCCTTTCCTGGAAAGGGCTCTTATGAAAAGCCAAACATAAAAAGAAATATATAAAAATAGAGCAGCTCTGATTGAATGCAGCAAGAGGAAGAGTGCCCTGCTGGGTCAGCTTCCACCTAACACATGGGTAGACTTTAATGCCCCTTCAAAGAGGCTCTGGAGCTCTCCAGGCTCAATTTGAAAACCAGAGTTTGTTCTAATGGTGGGGTAAGGTGGGTGATGTAGTTCCTCCAGTATTTAGTTCTGCCACCCACAGATGGGTTCTCTTGCCTAAGTCAATAGCACAGAGTTGACAGTTTCAACATGTAATAGATAAGTCCATGGCTTTGCCCCTAGAATTCTGTGTTCTTTTTAAAACAAACTGCTTGATTTATAGCAATAAAACAAATAATTTTGATTTGTTTTTAAGAAATGCTGTGGAAAACAATGAAATATCAAAAAAATATCCAAATCTTGGGATAAGGACCAGGCATCAGCAATTTTAACAAGTCCCACAGTGATTCTTTTATTTTTTTCCAGGAGATTCTAAAATGCATGTTGAAATTTGAGAACCACTGGCACAGAGGTTAAGAACATGGGCTCTGGGATCAGTGAGATGTTGAATTCTGGATTTGTTAGTTGCTTTGGGCAAATCTTTTAACTTTCTAACCCTCAGTTTACTCTTTTGGAAATTCCCTGGCAGTCTAGTTGTTAGAGCTCTGCACTTTCACTGCTGAGGGCCTGGGTTCAATCCCTGGTTGGGGAACTAAGATCCTGCAGGTGCACTGTGCAGGCAAATGAATAAGCCTCAGTTTACCCTTCTGTAAAATGGGGCCAATAATGGACCCCCTCCTCACAGAGTTGCATTCAGACCACAGTGCCTGGAATACAACCCATGCTCAGTAAACTTCAGCCATTACTCTTTTTCCCCCCCTATATTTTGGCTGCGGGATCTCCCACCAGGGATCAAACCCACATCTCCTGCAGGGGAAGTGCAGCATCTTAAACACTGGACTGCCAGAGAGGTCCAGGTTTTGGCCATTCCTCTTATTTAAATAAACAACTTGCAACAAATGACGATGGAAAGCAGAGATTCCCCAGGAGATTTGAGGGTAATGGCTGCCTCCCTGTTTTTTCCAGATCAACAAGAGCCATGCCCTTTATTCTCTGGAGGTGCAGCTTCTGAAATCTCACCCTGATGCTGCCAATAAAACTGACGTCATGATGCTCAGCCTCAGCTGCACTTATGCTCTGGTGGTGAATGTCACTCACCCCAAACCAGTAGTCTCTTTCACGTGAGTTCCTTTTCATCAGCTGCCTCTCTGGCTGGGCCCTGCAGAGGCTTTCGAGTTCCCACTGCTACCTATAATCGATGCAAAAGGAGTCAACACCCTCCGGATGTTGGTCCCCCCGCCATGCCCACCCAGCAATCATAGGTACCTCTTAGACTGGGATTCAAAGTATTAGTGGAAGAAAAAGGTGCTTTTATGAAGTAATACATTATGGGTTGTATATGTAAGTTAATTACCTTGAGGTAGGATGGCTCAGATGTCCTCAAGGGCCCTGGGGTCTGAGGATCTATGACGTGGCCCCTCACTTTTTAGGAGGTCCAGGAGGAAGCTTAGCAAACTTGCCCCTCCACTCCCTTTCCGTGGGCTTCCCTGGAGGCTCAGACAATAAAGAATCTGCTTGCAGTGCAGGAGACCCAGGTTTGATCCCCGGATCAGGAAGATCCGCTGGAGAAGGGCATGACTATCCACACCAGTATTATTGCCTGGAGAATTCCATGGAGAGGGGAGCCTGGCAGGCTACAGTCCATGGGGTCAACAAAGAGTTGGAATGATTGAGCGACTAACACTTCTCTTCCCCTAGTTCTCTGTGGCTACCAGTGCTCAGTGAACTAGGGTACAAGGCAGAGGGTGAATGATACCCCTTGCCTCTAGGGTTTTGTGGTGAGGGTCTTATTGCCATCCCTCTCCAGATATATCACCATCCATATTTCGGGCACTGGGGACACCATCGTCATCCTGGGCATCTACACAGACCCTCAGTGCTCATCTCCACTTGAGAACAGACCAGCTCCCCTTCACAAGCCTCTCTACGTGGTCCTCAGAGCGACAAGCAGGGACCCAAATAGATTTGCCCTGGTGGTCAATGAGGTCTTTGCCAGCACCAGCATCTCCAGGACTGGTGCTGTTACGGCCACCCACCACTTTGTGAAGGGGAGGTAAGTGCCTGTGGGGCCCTGGTAACCTCCTTTCACTGCTACTCTAGCTCTTGGACTGTAGCTTGAGCTGGGTGGTTCCGTACCCATAAGCACAGGTGCTGTCACTTTCCTCTGTATTCCTGGTACATAAACAGGAGGAGAAAGTAAGTGCTGGGTGAATGTTTGTTGGAAAAAATGCAAAGATTATTATCATTTTCATGTTTCAGATGAGTAAACTAAGGCAATGGGAAATGAAGGCCTCTACAAGATTACAGTCAATTAATGGCACTCATTCCTTGTCATCTTTCCTCAAACAGTTACTGAGGATTTACAGTCATAAAAGTAAAAAATGAAAACAAAGCTAACATTTCAGGGTATGATACACTACATAATATATGTGACATTTGAACAGACACTGTTCAAATCACTTCACATATATTAATTCACATAAGGCTCACAACACACGGTATGAGATAGTTATATTTTCATTCCCATTTTATAGATGGAGAAACTTAGGCTCAGTTCACACAACTCATAAGTGGTAGACCTTGATAAGTGGTGGTTCAAGTCCTTACCTTCAACAGCTCAAGGTCAAGGGAAGGAGACATGTTTCCTGCCTCCTGGTTTTATTTCATTATTATTAATAAGTCTTCACAGAGCACAGTGAATCATTCATCGCCTCATTTATTCCTGAAAAAACCCTATGAAGTATTATTTCCCCCACTTTAAAAATTAGAGGATTAGAGGATTCAGAGTTTAATGACTAGACCAAGGACATAATGCTGATCTACTCATTCTTCCAGAGTCCTGATTCTGAAATACCACCAAATCCATTCTACCGTGCAATTCTTCCTTTGTCAGGAGGAAATAGAAAGTGAAAGTGAATCATGTCTGACTTTTTGTGACCCCATGGACTGTAGCCTGCCAGACTTCTCTGTCCTTGGAATTCTCCAGGCAAGAATGCTGGAGTCGGTTGCCATGCCCTTCTCCAGGGGATCTTCCCCACTTGGGGATGGAACCCAGGTCTCCTGCATTACAGGCATATTCTTTACCATCTGAGCCACCAGGGAAGCGCCTTTGTTAGGAGAAAAGAGAACCTAGTGATTAAGGGTATGGGTGTCACTGCACTCAGATTGCTACCTGAAGAAACCTGGACCACCTACCTAGCTTTTCTGAGCTTCAGTTTCCTCATCTTTAAAAGAAAAAAAGGACAGAATTCCCAGTCCAGTGGTTAGGACTCGGCAGTTTCACTGCCATGGGGCTAGGTTCAATCCCAACCACTGAGATCCTACAAGCCACATGACATAGTCAAAGATAAAAGAAGTAGAAGAAAAGAACCATCAAGGGGGGAAACTAGAATGGATTTACTGATAGTAGGCTTGAGCCTTGGAATAAAGAAAGTGACGTCGCTTAGTCATGTCCGACTCTTTGCGACCCCATGGACTGTAGCCCACCAGGCTCCTCCATCCATGGAATTTTCCAGGCAAGAGTACTGGAGTGGGTTGCCATTTCCTTTTCGAGGGGATCTTCCTGACCCAGGGATCGAACCCGGGTCTTCCACATTGCAGGCAGACGCTTTACCATCTGAGCCACCAGGGATAAAGACCCAAGGATAAAAAATACTGGGCTTCCCAGGGGGCGCTAGTGGTAAAGAACCTGCCTGCCAATGCAGGAGACACAAGAGATGCAGTTTCGATCCCTGGGTCGGGAAGATCCCCTGGATGTGGGCATGGCAACTCACTTCAGCATTCTTGCCCCGGAAATCCCATGGTCGGAGGAGCCTGGAGGGCTACGGTCCGTAGTGTCACAGACAGTCAGACACGGCTGAAGCATCTGAGCAAGCAGGCAGGCTTGAGTCCTGGAACAAAGACCCCAGGGTATAAAAAGATTACATGAGCTTCGGAAAGTACAAGGGAGAGCGGTCATAGAGGTGATCGCCTAATGCCCATAGGAGGGGACAGGTAATTTAGTAGGAAGATAATTCGCTGTCCCTTAGGCTTTTATATTGGCTGTTTTCTCTTCCTGGAATCCTCAACGCCCTGATACCTATATGGAGAATTCTCATCCCCTTAGTCTTTACTTAAAGGACACCATTTCAATGAAGCCTACCCCATCCTTGCTATTTAAAATTGCAACTACCCTCCACTCATCCACTCTAGATCCGTATTTCTTTCTTCTATCTACTTATCACCTCCTATTATATACTATGTTACGTGAGCTCATTTACTTTTTTTTTTTTATTAAGTTATTTCTTGTGTGTCTCCTCTTACTCACAAGAGAATAGGAGGTTTGGTCTGTTTCATTAACTCAGTTCCCTGAGTGAACTTTTTCCCAAGCACCAAGAAGAGAACCTTTGCACAGTAAGACTTTCTGCCCACGGACTCTGCACGGACTCTATTCCAATGTTATCAGTTATAGTGAAGGGGTTACATTTAGGTTATTGTCACCTCAAAAAAGTTACCATGACAACGCCAAGGACAGTTCAGGCCACTACGTGTGAATCCCTTAGCTCATAATTTTTTGTGCCTATCAGTTTGCCACCAGTAGCTGAGGTTTCCTTTTTTTTTAATGTGGAGCAGCTAATAAGTGCCCACTGATAAACTATGTTCAGTGAAGTGCACTTTACTGAAAGGGGAGGGCCTTAGAAAAACACACATAAATATAAAAGGTCATCTTGCCTTAAGTTGCTACCACCACATCATCAAAATAATAATAGAAGTAAGAGAGGAAGGAGAAGAAAGGAAAAGACAGAGGGAAAGAAAAGACTTTTAAAAAAAGGGAAGGAGGGAAAGAGAAAGAAAGAAAAAGGGGAGAGAGGGAGGGAAAGAGGGAAGGAGATAGAAGTGAAGGGAGGGAGAGGGACACAAGGAGGGAAGGGAAGAAGGGGAGGGAAAGAAAGAAAGAAGTAAAGAAAGAAAGAGGAGGGGGGCAAAAGGATTGTCTTCCTCCTACAACTGATGTGAGAATACAATGAAATAATGCATGTGAATTTTCATCATGAGACCCAGCATGTACACCCACAGTGGACAAGCAAAAAAGGGGAAATCAGTGTTTGCCTGGGCTCCTAACCATGGGGGACACTGACTCTCCTGACAGCTGCCCCGTCAGCAAGCGGCTGCTGGAGGGCCCGCAGGCCAACGGGGCCTCCCTGGAGGTGAAACTGGCCTTCAACCCGTTCCGCCTCTTGCCCAGCGATGCGCTCTACCTGCACAGCCGAGTGACCCTGTGTGACAAGCAGGCAGGACGCCCGTGTCCACCGGTGAGCGGGCAGCACTAGGCGCTCCACAGGCCACAGCTGAGGGCGGCTAGCTGGGGAGCTGGGCTCCCAGCAATTCCTTCATCCCAAGGGTGGGACTAAGGAGGGGCCTGGAGGACGGTGGTGCTGGGGCCTGGCCTAGCCTGCCCGGGGTGAGGGGCCTGTAGATTGACCTTAAGGGCAGGATTTTGGTGAATTCACTGGGGCAACCTGGGCATCTCGGGCAAAGGCCCAACCAGGTGAGGGTGGAGAGAGACTTCGCTACCCTTTTGCTTTGTCCCCACAGACCTGTAGACAGAACAGTCCGCCTGGGAGGAATCGAGCCTGGGAGATCTCAACCCGGGAGGGCCAGGAGAGCGGCACTGGCTGGCTGGTGTTCGGGCCCATTCAATTGAGTGGTAACTGGATCATTTGGGGGCCTCCTTGGCTCCTCTTCTAGATTTCCCCACTGACCTGTTCTGAGATGTCAACCCTTTAACCTCTTCCTACCATACTCTTCCCTCAATTCCAGTCCGTGTCCTCCTTGATTCCTTTGCTCTGGAGAGGTCTCCTTTCTCACCCCATCCTGGTTCCTTTTCTCACTCATTAAACTTTTCTCCTCCCATTCTCATCTTTCCTGCCCACCCCAGACCCATTTTTGCCCAGTATGTTTGTCCCTTGTGCCAGTCTGCTTTTGTAAACCCTCCTGCTAGTCTGAAACCATCTCTCCCTTCTCTCTGTTTGGTGACAACCTTCCAAAGCTCTGACCCTCACAGGAAAGCCTATCTTCTTAGTAAGTCCATTCTTTAGAGGCAGAAGGTTCATCATCACAACCTTCTGAGCCCATGCTTCGAGAAATGGTCCTTTTGCTTAATCAAATAATGCATGCTGCTGCTGCTAAGTCGCTTCAGTTATGTCCGACTCTGTGCGATCCCATAGATGGCAGCCCACCAGGCTCCTCTGTCCCTAGGATTCTCCAGGCAAGAATACTGGAGTGGGTTGGCATTTCCTTCTCCACAAAGAATGCATAAATGACACTAAATAATCCCCAGAGTGGACTGTTTAAGCCTAAAAAGTTTAAGCTTAATCTTTCTTCCTTTGCGGTTTCAGAGTCTAGTGCCTCCAGTAGCAGGAGTCTGGCAGGTTGGTACCCAGGGATTGCTGTGACAAAGTTATGATGGCTGCACCAGGGTCTGGGGGTGCACACTGGCTGGTCTTGGATCTTATCTCTACTCAGTAGTATGTGACCTGGGAGAACTTATTTACCCTAAGTCTCAACTTTCTCAGCTATACATGGCAGAGTTGTCATTTTGGGACTGTTTGTAGTCATAACATTTTATCCCTTATCAGAACCTGAGGCTATCCAGAAATGATTTAGAGTAGGGGTTGAAATGTCAAGATATGAGGCCAGGAAGGTAGTAACAAGTGAGGAGGTTGAGTGGAATCCACACTGAATGGAGAGTTCATCTCTGTATCTCCATCCATCTCACCCCCAGCCCAACAGAGGAACTGCCACACAGTTGTTGTTCAGTCACTAAGTCATGTCCAACTCTTTGTAACCCCATAAACTGCAGCACGCCAGGCTTTCCTGTCTTTCCCTATTTCCTGGGGTTTGCTCAAACTCATGTCCATTGAGTCAGTGATGCTATCCAACTGTCTGAGTACTCAGGGCCACATAGTAAGCCCCGGGAAAGCTTTGTTGAAAGAATGCATGAATGACTTACTAAATAATCTCCAGAGTGGAGTGTTTGAGTCTAAAATGTTTCCCAGGCTCACAAAGCCACCTAATTCTGCTTTTAAAATCCTTTCTTTCTTTCCTGCAGGATCCTGGATGGCCATCTTTCTTCTCACGGTGATAGACTGGATGCTAGGATAAAATCCTATCCAGATACTCCCCTGAAACTCTAGTCCTTAGACTTTAGTTTAGTGGCCTGAGGCAAGGGTAGGGTGGAGGAAGATGTAGGGGAAGGCAACTAGTCTCTCCTCTTGTTAGTGACCAAACAGGTTGGGGGTGAAGATGGAATCCATGTGTGACTTATTAAACTGTCTAGTAAGGATTGTGACCACTGAGCCTTGGGCAGTGTTTCCTCATTTCACCTTCCCTTCCCATCTCTGGAACTCTTCCAAGGGTAGGTTTGTACTGCTCAATATGGTAAGGTGTAGGCAGAGATTATGGCCAATAAACAGCAGAGAACTTTCCTACTTTATCTGACTCCTTTTCTGTTATCAGACCACAAAATTCGAGGCTTTATGAGGAATGGTGTGTGTGTGTGTGTGTGTGTACATACATGTGAGAAGTAACTTTGTTCTCTATGGGTCTCGGTTCCTCCATTTGTAAAATGAAAGAATTTGACCAGATGGTTTTTGCTTCAACATGGGGACTCCATGACTCACATTCTAGGTAAGTTGCTGAGCTGTGGCCAACTGGTTCCAAGTCTCCTTTCTTCCGCAGAATGGGCAAGATCTATTCAATTTCAGAATTAGGATTTAATGTGTCAATACAGGGCTTCCCTGGTAGCTCAACTGGTAAAGAATCTGCCCACAATGCAGGAGACCCTGGTTTGATTCCTGGGTCAGGAAGATCGCCTGGAGAGGGGATTGGCTACCCTCTCCAGTATTCATGGGCTTCCCTGGTGGCTCAGATGGTAAAGTATCTGCCTGCAATGTGGAAGACCTGGGTTGGGATGATGCCCTGGAGGAGGGCATGGCAATCCACTCCAGTATTCTTGCCTGAAGGATTCCATGGACAGAGGAGACTGGCGGGCTACAGTCCATGCGGTTGCAAAGAGTCAGACATGACTGAATGACTAAGCAGAACACAACAGGTATGAATATAATATTATTCTGATCATTATTTCCAGCCTCATTAACTCCCCTTTCCTAACAGAGGGTGGATAGAGGCAACAGTGTGCTACCATTTATTCATTCAAAAACAGGTTGGAATCTACTGGGGATTCAACAGCACACAAAACACAGGCTTTGACCCTACAGAGAGGATAGTTGAAGGCAGGAAGTACCACTGCATTGTGTGAACCACAAAGCAGGGCAGGCTTTAGAAGCTGACAGAGGTGGTACTTTCACAAAATCCCAAGAAGGCCCTATGCCTATTTTGTTGTTTCATTTTTAAAATATTGCTTTTATTTGTATCTATAATCATTCCAGAAATTAATTTCTTGGGGAAATATGTTGTTACAAGCAACTAAAAGTCTTTAACATTTCATTTGCAAAATCTTCTCTTATCATTTAATGATTTAACAGCTCCAGAAAAAAAATTAAGTCAAATGATCAATCCATATTATTTTTTCATGTACATAAAAATCACACACATTAAATCAGTACAATTAATTACATTTCATTGGGAATTCATATTCACTTTATGACTCTGGAATAAATAGACCTTTTAAATAGCCCTGTTGACAAAGCCATTAACCCTTGCCCACATTTAAAATATATCCTAGGCAGGATTTCCCTCGTGGTCCAGTGGCTAAGACTGTGCTCTCAATGCAGGGGTCCACGTTTGATCCCTGATCAGGGAACTAGACCCCATGCTGCAACTTAAGATCCCATGTGCCGCAACTAAGTCGCCAAATAAAAATATTTTAAAATAAGTAAAAAAAATAAGTAGAAAATAAGTAAAAAAATAAATAAATAAACCTAGGGAATTCCTTGGCAGTCCAATGGCTAGGACTTGGGGCTTCCACTGCTGAGGGCACAGTTCAATCTCTGGTAGGGTAACTAAGATTGGAACTAAGATCCTGCAAGCCACAGGCTGGGGCAAAAAAAGAAAGAAAATATCCTAAAGTATGAGGGGAAAATACCATTGACTATATTATGCTTAAATATCTCAAAAAGAAAACAGAATGAAACAAAATAAAGTTAAAAGGAAGCTATTGAACTTAAAACTGTGTTGAAAATTGTTAATATTCTCTTAAATTAACGCCAAAAGTCTTCATTAAAATATAAATGAGAGGGGAGCACGTTTGAGTAGGGAGGCAAGATTGATCCCATACCCTTCAATCTGACTCCTGGTCACAGACTGACCATGGCCTGTTATGTAACCGGATCAAGTCCCGACCCTGACAAGACAGTGACCCTGATCACAACCTAACTCCTGGTCACAATGTGACCCCCTGTTTCAGGTGGGAGTACTTGATAGGTGGTGAGGAATGGGAGGAGGCTGGGATCCCGGAATGAGCTGCGCTGGCTGCCAGTTTCTCAATCTGCACAGGCCCAAGAAGGCCACTACAGGGCCCGGTGAGCAGCGCTCCGCCCAAAGGCGAGACCAGCCGAGGGGTAGAGGCGACAGCAGAGAGCGGCGACTGGTTCATGCGCAGAGAGATCCGTCCGTTCCCCGCGCCGAGGGAGGCGTGCAAGGGTGGGACACCCGCGCGGCCCTACTTCTGATTGGTCGCAGATGGGCAGAAAGGGGCGGGGCTGGGGCGGGGCGCGCGGCGCGCGGCCTGGCGGGTGTGTTAACGGCCGTTAGGCGAGCTGAGGGAAGCGAGCTGAGGGGGCCGAGTCGCTGTCTGTGGCCGACGCGGTCGCAGCGGTTGGTGTTCCTGAGTGAGGGGTTTTGCTGCCTGCTTTCAAGCCCACGTAAGTCCTCCTCTCTCCCGGGCCTTCGTTGGACTGACAAACCCTGTGCCCTCCTTGGAGAGCCCCGGCAGAGCCTCAGGCACGATCGACCTGCCTCCGTGGGGGGGCCGTGGGAGAGCGAAGAGCATGCGCAGAGCCGCTGAGCTGCCCGCCTTGAGTCTCTCACGCCCCGGCTTTCTGAAATAACGCCCCCCCCCCCCCGCTTTCATCGCCTTGCTCTCTCCGTCCCTCATTCCACAGCAGTTGCGGGACCTCTGTGAGGTACAGTGCCGGTCTCCGTCGCCAGGGCACGGCGGGAGGGAAGTTCCTTGCCCTCTTGGAACGCGTAGCCCTGGGAGAGTAGACGTCAAGCGGGTGGTTGTGCAGGGTGGAAAAGTACGGAGCGCGGACCCCTAGGCACCAACAGGTCTGAGGGGGCTGGGAGCCCTCCCCGAGGAAGCGAATTTCGAGCCAAGATTTGGAGCATGAATAGAGAAGGAAGGTCGGAGGGACCGAGAGCACTCGTGAAGGCCCTGGGCTGGAGTTTCTGAGCCGGCACGGTTTTGCTCCCCCCTCCACAGGCTATTTAACAGTGTCTGGAGACGTTTTGGGTTCTCACAACTCTGGGATTGTTCCTGGCATCCGATGGGTAGGTGTCAGGGGTGCTGCTGAACAGCCTGCAGGACAGCCCTACATCAAAGACTTACCAACCTGAGTGTCAGTAGTACCAAGATTGAGGATCCCTGCTATAGACAGGGAGGAGCTGGTTCTCTGGATGCACAGAAAGTGTGTTGAAACTTATTTATTCAATAGAGGGTGTTCCGCACATTAAATGGGAGGATCAGAACCCTGTTTGTCCTCTGCACCAGTCTACTTCCACTGCATGGCACAGAGCCAGGCAAATAGACACTCAGTAAATTTTGGTTAATGAATTGAATACTGTGTGCTAGGAAGGGAGGAGTGGTGATACAAGGACGATTACGATAACCATGCTTCATTTCTTGCCCTTCGGCCTTGTATGTTTTATAATAATCTGATGGTGTGGTGTGTTTCAGGACTCCTTTGTAAAGGCAACATCTTGGCAAGGATTTGGCTTCTCTTTAGATCTGGTTCGATGAATGATCAAGGCAATGGAAATAGTGTAATGGTGTGAGATTCTTAGTGTGTGTCAGCTGTCTTGTATCCCTTCAAATCCTCTCCTGTCTTGATGTGGTTCTCTCAACAGCTGCCAAATGTGTTCCACACTAAGATTATAATTCTTCAAAGGAGAAATACAACAGTCAAAATCTAGTTCTTGGATAGCAACTTGGGAAATAGAGCTTGGGTGAAGTGAAGAAATTATATGAGCTGCCCCAGCCCCTAAGTGCTTTGGGACTTGCAGCTCTGGCTCTGTCTGAGGTGGAAACTCCAACTTGTGGTGCCTTAGTAACTACCTCATAGGTTTGATGTGAGTATTAAACATAAGACATGATACTATAGAACCTTTAGCACAGTGCTTGATGTGTAGTAAGGACTGGATTACCTCAGAGATATTGTGGGTAGGGTTCCAGACCACCGGAATAAATCGAGTCACAAATTTTTTTGGTTTCTCAGTATGTATATGTTATGTTTACACTTTACTGTTTAAGTATGCAATAGCATTATGTCTTTTTAAAATGTACATGCCTTAATTAAAAAATACTTTATTGCTAAAAAAAAAAAAGCTAACCGTCATTGAACCCTCAGTGATTCGTAATCTGTTTGCCAGTTTGGCAGTAGAGGATTCTGCCTTGATGTTAATGGCTGATGACTGAATGAGGTGATGGTTGCTGAATGTTGGGGTGGCTGTTGCAATTTCTTAAAATAAGACAACAGTGAAGTTTACTGCATTGATTGGCTTTTCCTTTCACAAACAATTTTTCTATAACATGCAAAGCTGTTTAATGGTATTTTCCCCATGGTGGAACTTCTTTCAGAACCAATCAGTCCTCTCAAACCCTGCTGCTGCTCTGTCAAGTAAGTTTATGTAATATTCTAAATCCTTTGTTGTCATTTCGACAGTCTTGACAGCATCTTCACTGGAAGTAGTTCCATCTCAAGAAACCACTTTCCTCATCCATAAAAAGCACCTCTTCATCTTTTAAAGTTTTATCATGAGATTGCAGTAATTCAGTCACATCTTCAGGCTCCATTTCTAATTTTAGTCCTCTTGCTAGTTCTACCACTCCTGCAATTACAATAGTAACATCAAAGATCACTAATCACAGATCACCATAATGGATGTAATAATGATGAAAAAGCTTGGAATATTGCAAGAATCACCAAAATATGACACAGACGCAAAGTGAGCAAATGCTGCAGGGAAAAATGGCATCCACAGACTTGCTCAACACCAGGGTTGCCACAGATCTTTACTTTGTTAAAAAAATAGAATCTGTGAAGCTCAGTAAAGTGAAGTGCAATTAAAAAAAGATGTATGCTTGTACTTAATACATGTTAAATTTGTTGAATTAATTGTTCTGTAGTTTAAACAGCTTTGAAAGTAGAAATCATCAGTGTTGGGTTCTTTTCTTCTGTCTGCCTACATTCATTTCTACCTCTCTTGGCTGTATAATTGGCTATTTGTAATACTTCTTATCCATTCATTTCTCTCACTTTTATCTCAAGAAGTCTGTCTCTTTCAATGTCTCTAAAAATTTCCACCAGTAGCCCATCTACTTGTAAACTTAAGTAGGAAGAAGTTAAGAATTACTTATTCTGTACTGTATTACTCCTTATGGGAGTTTTTTTTTAATTGAGATTTAATTCACATATCATAAAATTCAGTTTTACGTGTGTGCAATTCAGAGGTTTTAGTGTATTCACAAGCTTGCACGGCCATCATCACTATCTAATTTCAACATTTTGTTCAGGCTAGTCAGAAACTCCCTGCCCTCCTCTTAGTCCCTAGCAACCACTCATCTGTTGTCTATGGATTTGCCAGTTCTGGACACTTTATATAAATGGATTCATACAATATATGGCCTTTTGTACTTGTCTTTCTTTACTTAGTATGTTATTTCCAGTGTTCATCCATGTTGTTGCATGTATCAGTACTTCATTCCTTTTTTGCTGCCTAATAATATTCCATTGTATGAATATACCACATTTTATTTGAAAAAGAAAGTGAAAGTCGCTCAGTTGTGTCCATCTCCTTGCAACCCCATGGACTATATAGTCCATGGGATTCTCCAGGCCAGAATACTGGAGTGAGTAGCCTTTCCCTTCTCTAGAGGATCTTCCTGACCCAGGAATTGAGCCGGGATCTCCTGCATTGCAGACCAGTTCTTTATGAACTGAGCTGTGAGGGAAGGTCACGTTTTATTTATCCATCAGTCAGCTAATGGACATTTCTTTCTACTTTTTGGCCACTTTATAATGCTGCTATGAAGATTAATGTACAGGATTTTGTGTTGACATATGTTTGAAGCTACTGAGTCATAGGGTAAATCCATGTTTAACTGAGAGTTCTTTTGTCATCCCATTTTCAACTCCTCTGAATTTGGAAAGGTTTCAGAATTTAATGGACCAACCTTTTTATATTTTAAAGAAGGGGATGAAAATGAGTTTTGATATTGACTGGTATCACTAGTAGGTAGATCATCCTTCTGTGTCACAGTGAAACACTGAATCACATAGTGGCCATAAATGGAAACTGTTTAACTGCACAAAGTTTCTCTTACCCAGTATGTGGAGACCTGGGATTTCAGGGGATCATACAATTTCTGTTGTAGATGCAGTGAATTAGGATTTGTTGTTGTTACTAAGAAAAAACTGCAGAGGTCAGTAAAGCACATTAGGGAAAAAGTACCATATAGCCTTTTTTTTTCCTCCAAAGTTAAATTGCACCCTAAGAATTGTGTTCTGTGGATAGGGTTTGTCCCAGACTCTGAAAGTGAAAGTCACTCAGTCATGTCCGACTCTTTGCAACCCCATGGACTATACAGTCCATGGAATTCTCCAGGCCAGAATACTGGAGTAGGTAGCCTTGCCCTTCTGCAGGATACCTTCCCAACCTGGGAATCGAACCCAGGTCTTCCGCATTGTAGGTGGATTCTTTAACAGCTGAGCCACAAGGGAAGCCCAAGAATACTAGAGTGGGCAGCCTATCCTTTCTCCAAGGGATCTTCCTGACCCAGAAATAGAACCGTGGTCTCCTGCATTGCAGGTGGATTCTTCACCAACTGAACTATCAGGGAAGCCCCATGGGCTCTTATAAATTCAAAGTTTCTAAATTCATAATTTATCTTCCAGGAATTGTACTCTTTCACTTTTTATTAACATAAACTGTTAATATGCCAAGTATAATAAAAGCATTTATTAAGCACTTAATATGTGTCAGACACCATTGTAAGTTAATCCTAAATGAGAACAAATTAGGTCGTTTTTATTCTCATTTTTATAGGAAGGAGCTGAGGCACAAAGATATTAAGAAATTTGCCCAAGGTTACACAGCTAGTACATTGTTCATTTGTTGTTCAGTTGCGTCCAACTCATTGCGACCCCATGGACTATAGCATGCCAGGCTTCCCTGTCCTTGACTGTCTCCTGGAGCCTGCTCAAACCCATATCCATTGAGTTTGTCTTGCCATTCAGCTATCTCATCCTCTGTTGTCCCCTTCTCCTCCTGTCCTTAGTCTTTCCCAGCATCAGGGTCTATTCCAATGAGTTGGCTCATGTCCAGCTTCAAACCTGAACTGTCTGATTGAGAGTCAGTGCTCTGAGCCACTTCTCTTACTCTGTGCTGCCTCTCAAGTACTATACATATATTTGCTATTATTAGTTACAGCTAATTAAAGCTTTTGTTTATACAACTCTTAATCAGACTTATACTGAATTCTTAGATCCTACCATTAGAATAAATATATATGTTTTATTTAAGTAATGGGGAAATGGGAAGAAAATCTCATGTTCCCAGCTGAGGATTAGAGTTCTGCTTTTAACCAAGAATTCTGTCTATCGTTGTATATCATATGACTAACTTTCATTACTGGAGGAATCGGGGAATTCGTTTTATGTTCATCAGGATTGAAGCTGTAATACTTTGCTCTTGTTTTCGTTACTTAGTTTTTTTTCCTACCTCACTCTTCCATCCCATTCCAGTGGGTAAGAGTATCTTTGGCAGCTTTTTAATTAAAATAATATTATTTTTAATTTTTGCAATAATCAGAAGGGTTCTAGACCTTATAGGATCAGTATTGGGAATCTCTGTTTGGTTCTAGGTTTTTTCTTCTTGCTTTGGGAGAAGTAGAGTGAAATATTGGGAGTTGCTTTGCCTTAAAAAAATATCCTTAGGAGTAAAACATGTGGAAGAATACTTGAATACTTTGTGTGCATTTGGCAGTTTCAGCTGAATGAGAATGAATTACAGGGAATTAAAAGATAATGGAGAGATCTGACTGCTTCCTTCGTTTTACAGCTGGCTCAAGTAACTGTGTTCATGGCCATGCAAGAGAAATACCCAAGTGAGAGGATCTCTCATGCCACCTCACCAGGTGAGTAGTCAAAGTTTTCTGGATTAAATTCTGACCATTGCTCTGTTACTTTATAACGGAAATTTCCTTAAAAGGAAATACTGAACAAACAAGCATTCACTGAAATGCTGGTACCAAAAGAACAAAAATGACATGGTGCTACATTGAATAGAAAAATAGATCTCTCTGAGAGAACCACTGTTTATCTCTGGTGCTACATGGCTTCCAACAAGACCACGTGATTAATTATTGGGGGGGGGGCCACATAAAGGATTGGAACAAAATGACTTTGGAACATAGTTCCATTTGAAATCAGAAAAACACAGCATAAATTACTGTGGTCTATGTTGTCTTTGTAGTCCTGTGGGTGGGTCAGTCATCTGCTAGCCCACAAAGATTGGAATTCTTCTTGGATGCCAGCAGTCTCACTTGTGTTGTCACTAGAGATTCAGAAATTTATCTCTAGAATGAATTTAAAGGATTTTGAAAGCTCAGTTGATATCCTAAGTTAATATGTTAAAAGTATATATGTATATTTTGTGCTCGCTAAGGCAGCACATATACTAAAATTGGAACGATACAGAGAAGATTAGCATGGCCCCTGCACAAGGATGACACGCAAATTCGTGAAGTGTTCCATATTTTTTCTAAATAAAAAAGTATCTTAAGAAAAAAGTATATATATATATTTTATATATGTATTAAAACATGTAAATATATATACACACTCAATAGACAACATTAAGTAAAGGGCTTCCCATGTGGGTCAGCTGGTGAATCCGCCTGCAATGTAGGAAATCTGGATTCAATACCAGGGTTGGGAAGATCCCCTGGAGAAGGGAAAGGCTACCACTTCAGTATTCTTGCCTGGAAAACTCCATGGGCAGAGGTGCCTGGAAGGGTACAGTCATACACACTCAATAGGCAACATTTAATTAGATACGGTATATTCAAATAGGAAGTACCATTTTAGAAAAATAACTTTTGCATTCTGGGACATTTATGAAGAAAGAATACATTTATGGAACTAATGATATGTTTTCTTTATAAAAATCTTACGGTGCCTTATAACAAGACATTTTGACAGGTATGTTAGTTTCTTCTAGGCATATGGCCCTGCATGTAGTAAGCACTTTGAAAAAATTCGAGTCATTCGGCAAATATTTATTGAACATCTGCTATGCACTGTCTTAGGACTAAATGTACAGTTTCTTAGGACAGCTATGTATAGTGCAAGTTTTGGAATGCAGCAGTTCCTGTCAGCTCACTGCCTTTCTGTGCGTTGTTCTCTGCAGTCTCTTGTTTGATTGATCATCGCCCACAAGCCGGTGATAGGACACATGGCATAACACAGAACTCACACTTCAGATAATCAATCTCTGTAACTGTACCAAAACACACTTTCATTTCAGCAAATCTTTCTTTTAGAATTGATATATATGGAGAAGGAAATGGCAACCCACTCCAATATTCTTGCCTGGAAAAGTCCATGGACAGAGGAGCCTGGCGGCCTGCAGTCCATGGGATTACATGACTGAGCATGGGTGCATGAGGGTGGAGGGAGATGCGTTGGTAGCAATAAACTGGTAGAACTAAAAAAAAAAGAGAGAATTGATATATTGAGTGGTTGACTAGAAAGATGGTAGAAGTGAAGAAAAAGATTAGTAGTAGTAACAGGGAGTGGTTTCCAGGATGGGGCCCTCATGGATTTTCACTGTTTCAAAAAACCTGACAAATTATACACTGACTGGAGATATAATGCCATATAGACTCACCAAGAAGTCAAATTTCTTTGCTTCTGGCTAGACTTGTGTTAATTTAGTATAGTAACACTGGCTGATCTTACACAGATCAGAGGCTCTAATTTTTGGCTGTGTTTTCTATTAAAGATTGTTACAGATTACTGTGTATATATAAATGTTTTCAAATCAGACAGTCCCCTAAGAGCCAAAAAACAAAAGGAGTTCTTGGGGAAAGTGAGAATGTCTTCAGTAGAAAGTAAACATAAGGGTAGTGAAAAAAGATGCAAAAGTAGGTTGGTTCAGAAGGTGGGAGAAGCACTAAATTCAAATATCATTTGCTTCCCACTAGATCATAGAGTGTGTAGAAACATATTTTACACACTCAGATTCTGACACTTTAAATGGATAAGTACCTGCCATTACCTGTTTGTTTACATGTATCATCTCATATAAAGTTTAGAAAAATTACAGTGATTTTTAAAAAATAATTTGAATTTAACTCTTTGCTAATATGTTCATAAATAAAGTATTTATTGAACAATTCCTATCTACCAGCCCTCAAACAGCAAGCTGACAAAGTCAGATAAATTTCGTCAGTCTTGTTTCATCTTACCTGCTCAGAAATTTTAGTAGTTCCTCTGCATTGCCCCCCAGAAACCTTCAGATTAACTTGTAAGACTTGCCTTGATCTGGATTCACCCTGCCCAGAAGGATATCCTGATTCATTCCCAAGTGGTGATTTTCAAAGGACACTGAATTGCATGTTACCCTGTGGAGCATTTGGAAACATATGGGGGTATTTTCAGGTTTCTCAATGATGGTGGGATGGAGTGAGGTCTGTTACTGGCATTTAGGGGATGGGGAAGGACTAGGGGTGCTTAACCGTCCTATAGTAGGTAGACTATACATTGAAGAATTGTCAGACCCAGAATGCCAAGAGAACCTGTTGAGAAACCCTGTAAGAGGAAAAAATGTGGGTATTGGAATCAGAATAGCATAGGTTCAAATCTCAGCTGTATCCTCTGTAAAACAGGGGTTATAATACTTTTCACTAGGTAGATGAGACCATGTCTGTAAAGTGCCGTGGCTTCTAGATTTCAAAGAATGGAGCTGCTGTTAATTATTACTGTCTCAGTACTCCTGGATCCTTGGTAGGTCTTTTTTTGTGTCTTTGAACATTCTTATCTCTTATGCTATTTCCATTTAGATTTAACTAATTCAGGGACTTCCCTGATGGTTCAGTGGTTGAGAATCTGCCTTGCAATGCAGGGAACATGAGTTTGATCCCTAGTTTGGGAACTAAGTTTCCACATGCCTTGGGGCAACTGAACCTGTGTGCCACAGCTGCTGAGCCCAAGTGCCTAGAGCCCATGCTCTGAGACAAGAGAACCCACTGCACGGAGAAGCCCGGCACCACAGCTAGAGAGTAGCCCCTACTCTCCACAACTTAGAGAAAGCCCACCCGCAGCAATGAAGAGTCCCTATGCCACAACAGAGATCCAGTGCAGCCATGAATGAATGGATGAATGCCTAATTTTAAAAAACACCATTAAAAAAATAAAATTAACTAATTCAGAGTAGCTGAAATAGGCACAGGAGGAAGAAAGGGGTGAAGTATGGCTATTCTCTCACAGGTTTAAGTGGTTTTTTAGAAAAAGTTTTGTGGAATTACACGAGCTGATTCACACTAACAGTGGGAAATGCTGTTTGTTTCAGGTTCCAGCGTGATTCAGAAGGGCAGTTCCCTGGGGACTGAGTGGCAGACCCCAGTTATCTCAGAGGCCTTTCGGAGCCGCTTCAGTCGTTGTTCAAGTGTAGCTGACAGTGGGGACACAGCCATTGGCACATCATGCTCAGACATCGCAGAGGGTAAGTTTGAATTAATGATTTGATTACTAAAATATGTTGTCGTTTTCAGATTGTATTTCAGGTGTATTGTCATTTCCAGAATATTCATAAGTCAGTTTACTCAGAGTCTGTTTGATTCTTCCTGTGCTATGCTCGTCACAACTGGTCCCTTCCTCTCAACTTTTGCTGTTTGTCCTGCCTGAACAACTTCCTAATAGGTTTCTTGGCATGAGGTCTTTCCCTCTCCTGCCAGATTAATCTTCTTAAAATCCTGATTTCATAGTTTCCCTTTTCTGCAAATCCTCAACTGTTTCTGTTACTTGGAGGATAAAGGTCAGAGTCTTCAATTTTGTGATCTGTCCCTATCCCATTAAAACTTTTTTTTTTCAATTTTGTTTATTTATTTTTGGCTGTGCTGGGTCTTCATTGCTGCATGGACTTTTCTGTAGTTGCGGTGCACGGGGTTCTCATTGCAGTATCTTCCCTTGTTGGAGAGCATGGGCCCTAGGGTGTGCCAGCTTCAGTAGTTGGGGCATGTGGGCTCAGTAGCTGCGGCTCCAGGGCTCTAGAGCACATGCTCAGTAGTTGTGGGCACACGGGCTTAGTTTCTCAGTGGCACGTGGAATCTTCCTGGACCAGGGATTGAATCCTTGTCTCCTGCATTGGCAGGCGGATTCTTTACCACTGAGCCACCAGGGAAGCCCCAGACATATTTCTTACTGTCCTCAGGTATATTGTCTTAACTATGCTATGAAAGCACAGAACTTTTTTTTTTTTTTTTTGTGATACCTGGGCTCTTTCCTTCTTTAATCTGGACCCATTTGTGCTATTCTCATCTTCTCTTGCCCCTCCCAGCTATGTTGATCTTATTTTTCATGATTTAGTGAAGTGTCTTGACCAAACTTTTCACATCCCTTTCTCCCATTACTGATCTTCCTTTTTGCAATCTTATACTTTATTTTTTCTGCCACTTGTTTTTGCACTTAAGTAATAGCTGTTAGGCTGCTTTGTAAATAATATATCCCAATAAAAAATTAAAAAGAAAAAATGGCAAAAAGCTGTAAGGTTGTACTTCACAAGAGTATTTTTTTTTTCTTTTCATTTAGATGGTGGGTTCCTAGGAGGACAGAAAATCTAGTGATAATAATTAACTACTGTTTATCAAATACTTTATGATGAATATGGTTTTTTTCATTAATACCATTAAGAATTCTATGCATTTTTTTTTTAAGTGCTTGGTCTTGGTTGCAGCACTTGAGATTTTTAGTTGTGACATATGAGATCTAGTTCCCTGACCAGAGAACAAACCCTAGCCCCCTGCAATGGGAGCATGGAGTCTCAATCACTGAATCAACAGGGAAGTTCCAAGAGATATTTTATTTCCAATCTACAAAAGAGAAAGCTGAATTTCAAAGTGATTAAATGAGCTGATTAAAGTCACAAAACTAATTACTTTGGTACTTTCTCAGATGTTACACCCATTTGGATGGCTATAACCAAAAAGATAATAATAAGTGTTGGTGGGAATGTAGAGAAACTGAAGCCTGTACATTGCTGGTGGGAATGTAAAATGTTGCAGCTGCTTTGGAAAGCTGTTTGACAGTTTCTTAAAAGGTTAAACATAGAGTTGCATCATGGCTCAGCAAATCTACTCCTGGGTGTATATACTCAAGAGAAGATGAAAACATACATCCGCACAACAACTTGTACACAAATGTTCATAGCAGCGTTGGTTAATAATAATAACCAAAAAATGGAAACAACCCAATGTCTATCAGTTAACAAATAGATGATTAAATGTTGTATATTCATATTATAGAATACTGTGGAGCAATAAAAAGAAATGAAGTATGAATACACCCCACAAACTGGATGAACTTTAAAAAATCCATGCTGAGTAAAAAAAGCCAGATACAAAGACCACATATTATATGATTCCATTTGTATGAAGTGTCCAAAATAGGCCAATTTATATAGAGACAGAAAGGAGATTTAGTGGTTGCCTAAGGCTATGAAGTTAGAGTAAATGCAGCATGACCTCTAGAGGGTAAAAAGGTTTTTTTGAGGATGATGAAAATATTCTAAACTTGATTGTAGTGATGGTCACATAATTCTGTGAATATACTAAAAAGCCATTGAATTGTGTGTTTCAAGTGGGTAAAAATTGTATGGTATGTGAACTATATCTCAGTAAAGCTGTTTTAAAAAAAAAAAAGTGGGAAAAAATCTTCTATTTTGAAGAATAAAATACTAGTACTGACTCCTGGGCACCTGGCATTTGATTTGATAGCTATGTATATGGGCATAGTGTCAGTAAATATTGAGTAAATGGAATAGTAGATTTTAATAGACAGGACTTTAAAAATCACTTAATCCGGTTCTTTTTTGCTAAAGAGTAACACAAATTCCACACAGGGTTAAGTAACTTGCCTAATGTCACACAGCTAATTATCAGATTCAGGTCTCCCACCTGTAGTATTCTTTCCATCACTTGTGTAATGAAAATAGAGATTTTAAAAATCAAACAATTGTCTAGATTTTTCCCCCTGTTAAACTGACTGGCTGTATTTCATCCAGTCAAATTGTTACACAGATTGTGTATAACTCTGCATGCTTTTTATATCTTTGGGGAAATATATATTTATATTTCCTTCCTAGTGCATTTTTATTTTTAGTTTTTTTGTCTGAGTGTGTGGCTTATTACCACAACTGATCTCAGTTACCTGACCAGAGATCAACCTGGGTCCCCAGAGGTGAAAGCTCAGGGTCTTAACCACTGGACCACCAGGGAATTGCCAGTCATGTGTTCTTTTTTAAATTATAGTAGTCTTGACATGGTGGCCAAAGCCATTGGTCTAGAAGTTTCTTTTAAAAGGATCTAAGGTTTCTTTTCTGCCATGTTATATACTGTGGTCTTAATTTTATTTTTTGCTCATTTTGTTCATGACTGTATCTTGGTTTATTTGGAGCCCAGTTGACAAGAACATTTGTGACTGGTATAAAATATAGTTCATTAGGTGTTCTTTTTTTCTGTTTAAAAAATTTTTTATTTTATGGTGGAGTGCAGCTGATTTACAATGTGTTAATTTCAAGTGTACGGCAAAGTAATTCAGTTATATATACACATATATCTATTTTTCATATTCATTTCCCATTTAGATTATTATAAAATGTTGAGTAGAGATCCCTGTGCTATACAAGTAGGTCCTTGTTGATTACAATAGTATGTTAATCCCCAAATCCTAATTTTTCCTTCCCCTTTCCCATTTGGTAACCATAAATTCATTCTCTAAGTCTATGAGTCTATTTTCTGTTTGTAAATAAGTTTATTTGTATCATTTTTTTTTAGGTTCCACATATAAGTGATACCATATGATATGATATTTGTCTTTGTCTGACTCAGTATGATAATCTCTAGGTCCATTCATGTTACTGCAAATGGCATTATTTCATTTTTCTTTCTTTTCTTTTTTATGGTTAAGTAATACTCCATTGAATATACGTACCATATCTTTAGGTTCATTTGCTGATGGACATTTAGGGTTTTTTGTTTCGTTTTGCTTTTCCTGGTCGTGTTGTGCAACTTGTGGGATCTTAGTTCCCCAACCCAGGATTGAACCCAGGCCTCGGCAGTGAAAGCATGGAGTCCTAACCATTGAACTGCCAGGGAATTCCCCATTTAGGTTTGTGATTCTACCATTCATTAAGGTGTTTTACCTTGAAGATTCTCAAGGGACAGGATGGAGGTAGATACCTGAGATTTCAGAAGTCTTTCAGTTTTTTGACAAAGACAGAAGTCATCACTGGCTTATTTCAGACTACCGTACTTCATAAGCCAGTAAGGGATATAGGCAGATGTGATCAAAATTTAGCAATAGCTAAGTCTACCTCTTACTAAGAAAGGACGGTTGCTAGAAAGAATGAATTGCTTTTCATGGGGGGTGGGAGTTGAGGGGACAGGGAGTATGTTTGAGGAAAGGAGAGATTTAGAGATATATCCTTGAAGTGGCAGAAAGCCAATGATTTGGTGAATTGTAAACTTTTCTAAATAATCACATAATTCAGTTCAGTTGCTCAGTCGTGTCGGGCTCTCTGCAACCCCAAAAACCGCAGCACGCCAGGCCTCCCTGTCCATCACCAACTCCCGGAGTTCACCCAAACTCATGTCCGTTGAGTCAGTGATGCCATCCAACCGTCTCATCCTCTGTCATCCCCTTCTCCTCCTGCCCTCAGTCTCTCCCAGCATGAGGGTCTTTTCAAATGAGTCAGCTTTTCGCATCAGGTGGCCAAAGTATTGGAGTTTTCAGCTTCAACATCAGTACTTCCAATGAACACCTAGGACTGATCTCCTTTAGGATGGACTGGTTGGATCTCCTTGCCATCCAGGGGACTCTGAAGAGTCTTCTCCAACACCACAGTTCAAAAGCATCAGTTCTGCGCTTAGCCTTCTTTATAGTCCCAACTCTTACATCCATACATGACTACTGAAAAAACCATAGCCTTGACTAGACGGACCTTTGTTGGCAAAGTAATGTCTCTGCTTTTTAATATGCTGTCTAGGTTGGTCATAACTTTCCTTCCAAGGAGTAAGCGTCTTTTAATTTCATGGCTGTAGTCACCACCTGCAGTGATTCTGGAGCCCAGAAAAATAAAATCAGCCACTGTTTCCACTGTTTCCCCATCTATTTGCCATGAAGTGATGGGACTGGATGCCATGATCTTAGTTTTCTGAATGTTGAGCTTTAAGCCAACTTTTTCACTCCCCTCTTTCACTTTCATCAAGAGGCTCTTTAGTTCTGCACTTTCTGCCATAAGCGTGGTGTCATCTGCATATCTGAGGTTATTGATATTTCTCCCGGCAATCTTGATTCCAGCTTGTGCTTCCTCCAGCCCAGCATTTCTCATGATGTACTCTGCATATAAGTTAAATAAGCAGGGTGACAGTATACAGCCTTGACATACTCCTTTTCCTATTTGGAACCAGTCTGTTGTTCCATGTCCAGTTCTAACTGTTGCTTCCTGATCTGCATACAGGTCTCTCAAGAGGCAGTTCAGGCGGTCTAGTATTCCCATCTCTTGAAGAATTTCCCACAGTTGATTGTGATCCACACAGTCAAACGCTTTGGCATAGTCGATAAAGCAGAAATAGATGTTTTTCTGGAACTCCCTTGCTTTTTCAGTGATCCAGGGGATGTTGGCAATTTGATCTCTGGTTCCTCTGCCTTTCCTAAATCCAGCTCGAACATCTGGAAGTTCACGGTTCACGTATTGCTGAACCCTGGCTTGGAGAATTTTGAGCATTACTTTACTAGCGTGTGAGATGAGTGCAGTTGTGTGGTAGTTTGAGCATTCTTTGGCATTGCCATCCTTTGGGACTGGAATGAAAACTGATCTTTTCCACTTCTGTGGCCACTGGTGAGTTTTCCAAATTTGCTGGCATATTGAGTGCAGCACTTTCACAGTATCATCTTTTAGGATTTGAAATAGCTCATATTCAAAAATCACATATCTCATATGCTAAATTTGAATCACCTTTGAAAATTATAGAAGACAGTGACCCTTTTGAAAATGTGTTGCTGTTTTGTTTCAAAATGCTCTAAAACACAAGCCTGACTTTAATGTAACTTGACATTTTATAGTACGTTTTCAGAATCACACAGTTTCCTTAATGTAAATAGATAAACTCAGTAGGTAAATGACAAATGCTGACAGACCTCATTTTATCATCCATAGATGGACCACACTCGCCGGCAAATTAGAGAAACAATATTCTTTTGGGCAATTGGTACCTTTCTTCTTGACTTCGGTTTTGGCATTACTACTTTGGGCATTATGGGCTCAAAACTGAATTTGGTGAAGTCGTGAGAGAGAGTGGTGCCATGGAGGGAGAATGGGAGGAGGTGTTGCTGAGTTCAGCGTAGTAGCAGCCCTCATAACCAAAATCTTACTGCCTTCTGTTCCATAATTATATTTAGAGAGTCGGGACCCTTGATGAGAGAATATTATGGTGTTATTATGGGAGATTTCAAGTAGAGAGCTTTCTAGTCTTAGAATCTTCATCACCACCAGTCTACCTTAACCCTGTTGACCTGTTCTGTATTTAAGTTTTGGGACATCAAAAACGGTGTCCTTTGACTCTTGAAATGTCTGTCTTTCTTGGTCCTGAGAAGCTGATGCATGTCATCAAAAATTACTGGTGGTTTTGTTTCTTGTTTGTTTTTACTATGGTATTTTATATATCCCCATGATCATCTGAGTAGAGGACATTAGATACTCTGCATACATTATAAGGGATAATTTGGCTTGCTTGTTTTTAAAGAAGTGCTTACAAACCCATGTGAGAAGATGATAGCAGATCTATACCCATTTAATTCTGGAAAAGGTTAGTATCTGTCCTCATTAGCTGAGTGTGTTGTGTTGGTTGATGGAAAATGAAACAAATCAGAGATCTGTTCTCCACGGTAGATGTTGCTTAGTTTGGAAAAGAATATTGGACATAGTTGAAAAAGGAAGACATTTTATTCCTTGTCTCCCTCACTCAGTTTCCTGCCTGCTAAAGGTAACAGGTATGTTTCCTTAGTTTCCTGCCTTGTACTTTGCTTGTAGCTCACTGCCCTGTGTTAGTTCTATGACCTTGTAGTCCTCTTCACAGCAGCACTTGAAAGTTGGAAATAGTAAAAATATGAACCTTCTGCAGCAGAGCCAACCAGAGGGTTGTCTCCCAAGACTAGGCAGGAGCTAAAGGAAACATAAATCCAGTCTCAAAGAAAGTGAAAAATCACATTTATATACAAACAAGGGGGTAAATAAAAGGCAAAGTAAAAAATAGAGGATTTCAGTGTTTACCAGTTGAGAATGCTCACTGCGCTAGAATGAAACCTGAGAGTTGCTAAGAATAACTTCACATATCCTGGCAGTCAGGTCTGGCGTGTAGGAGAGAGAGCAGAATCCTGATTCAGATGTGGTGCTCCCTGCCCCAGATACACAGCCACACTATCCA